>NC_142772.1:15590098-16190098 GCF_988280905.1 Pimephales promelas | reverse complement strand
CGATCAACAGAAGTCAGCCTAGCACAGCTGAGAAAAAGGCGGCTCTCTCCCGCTGCGGCCGGACCGCCGTCAAAGCTTCGCCCACTGTTAGTCCCCGTCTCACCGCCGACTACAGTAGAGTTTACCGCCACAATCAAGCCGGTTTCCCTGCCCGCTTGCGAGCGACTAAAAGCCGTTTTCACGGCTACCCAGAGAGTTCACAAAAAGAGCATAAAAGCCTCAAGTGTAAAAAATGTGCCCACAAGCATGTGCTCACGTACACACACAAGCACCATATGCCCAAGGTCTCTCACAGAGCCCAGTCTCACGGAGCGAGCGCTATCCGCTCCAGTAGCAGAGAACATAAGCACGCCCACGAGCCCGTGCGCGTGTCCCCCCTCTGCCCGCTCTGTCACACGGCCCATAAACTCCTCTCTGAGTGTAAGTCCCGTTGCCATCCACATTATAAGCGTGCCCACACCCAGTGTCCAGCCCGCTATGTGCAGCAATCAGGGCGAAATCGCCATTCAACCGCTAGCCGCATGCTACGAAGCGTGGGAAGCCATCCCCGGCATCTCCCCGTGGGTTTTAAGCATAATAAAGAATGGGTATCGATTACAGTTTCGTCGCCGCCCGCCACGCTCGCGCGTGCGGCTCGAATCCACTGTCAGCCCGGCTGCTATGAACACGCTTCGCTTAGAAATAGCCAAGCTACTGCAGAAGGGCGCTATAGAGAGAGTCCCGCCATCTATGACCGAGTCGGGGTTTTACGGCCGTTATTTTCTGGTTCCCAAGAAAGACGGCGGCCTCAGGCCGATCTTAGATCTCAGGGCTTTGAACAAAGCGCTCATGAAGAGACCGTTCAAAATGCTCACAGTCAAGAAACTCCTCGCGCACGTCCGCCAGGGGGACTGGTTCATCTCTCTAGACCTGAAAGACGCCTATTTTCAGATCCAGATAAACCCTCATCACAGGCCATTCCTACGTTTCGCCTTCGAGGGCCAAGTTTACCAGTATGCCGTTCTCCCGTTCGGCCTATCCTTAGCACCCCGTACGTTCACGAAGTGCATGGATACAGCGCTCGCCCCCCTGCGAAGTCAGGGGCTGCGCATACTGAATTATCTGGACGACTGGCTGATTCTAGCAGATTCCCAGACGGAGCTTCTGTCGCACCGCACAGTTCTCCTCAACCATCTGGAAGCGCTGGGACTCTCTGTCAACTGGACAAAGAGCTCTCTCCAGCCCAGTCAAACTATTTCGTTCCTGGGAATAGATTTGAACTCTGTCACTATGACGGCTCGCTTATCCACACAGCGCACACGCCGTGTTCAGCGCCTAGCCGCCTCTTTTCAGATGGGTACCCATACATCCCTGAAATCGTTTCAGAGGATGCTGGGTTATATGGCTTCAGCCTCCGCTGTGCTACAGCTGGGTCTTCTGCACATGCGCACCCTTCAACTCTGGTTAAAGAGCCGCGTATCCCACCGCGAGTGGACGACGGGCCGCCAGATGATCAAGATTACTCAGACATGTATCACTGCACTGCAGCCATGGTCAGTAATCGAGTGGTTTCAGAGGGGCGTTACCATGGGGACTTTTTCTCGCCGGAAAGTCATCTCGACAAACGCATCCAACTCGGGTTGGTGTGCGGTTTGCGAGGGCTCACCGGCCGCCGGCCAGTGGTCGAGCCACGAGAGTTCCCTACACATAAACTGTCTGGAAATGATCGCGGTCGAGAACGCGCTGCTGTTTTTCCTCCCGCGCATACACGGTCACCACGTCCTGATTCGCTCCGACAATATGGCCGTGGTATCATACATCAACCATCAGGGCGGCGTCAGATCCAAGAATCTCTTTCATCTGACACGCCGCATCCTATTGTGGTCCCAGAGTCACCTGCTCTCGCTCAGAGCGACGCCCGTACCGGGCCATCTGAACGACGGTCCAGACATGCTGTCCAGGAACCTGGTCTCCCCCGGAGAATGGTCCCTGCACACTCAAACAGTCCAAACGCTGTGGCGCCTATTTGGCAGAGCGGAGATAGATCTTTTCGCGTCAGAAGAGAACGCTCACTGCCCAATATTCTTCTCAAAGAGCGAGGACGCGCTAGCCCAGGATTGGCCCCGCCGCCCGCTCTATGCTTTTCCCCCGATTTCTCTGCTACCGCAGGTCATTCAGAGAATCAGGGACTCACGCCACTCGGGGAGAATCAGATTTGGTTCCCGGAGCTAACGCGGCTGTCACAGACAGCCCCGTGGCCCATTCCAATCAGAGCAGATCTCCTCACTCAAGCCTGCGGCTCGATCTGGCATCCCCATCCACAGCGCTGGGCGCGTCATGCATGGGTGACCAACAACTACGCGTCGAATTGCCAGAAGGGGTTCTGAACACGATCAAACACGCCAGAGCGGATTCTACCAGAAAGCGCTATGCTGCAAAATGGTCTGTGTTCTCCAAATGGTGCACCAACAAAAATTTGGTTGAAAAAGTTCGTTGAACCCCGGCGCGCCCAGTCTCTGGGCAAAGACGAGCTAATCATCCGCTTCCTCAGGGGAGCCAGAAGGATGAACCCCCCTCGCCCCCCTACGGTGCCGGTCTGGGATCTTTCTATAGTTCTAGAAGCTCTGAAAGCCCCACCGCTTGAACCACTTGAGTCCGTGGAGCTTAAATACCTCTCGTTAAAAACCGTTCTTCTGACGGCACTCGCCTCAGTAAAACGTGTGGGGGACATTCACGCGCTGTCTTCGAGCGCCGCATGCCTTGAGTTTGGACCGAATGACTCCATAGTCATTCTAAAACCTAGACACGGTTATGTTCCGAAAGCGATTGGTACCCCTTTCAGGGCGCAGGTGATCTCTCTATCGGCGCTGCCTGCATCCGATAGCGAACGTGACGCTGACCGCCTCTGCCCGGTTCGGGCTCTCAGAGTGTACACTACACGCGTTGCCGCGTTCAGACGCTCAGAGCAGCTGTTTGTGTCGTTCGGTGGCCGCACCAAGGGTTTAGCTGCCTCGAAACAGACTCTATCCAGGTGGATAGTAGACGCGATTGCCTCTGCTTATGCCGCTAAAGACCTGCCTTGCCCTCTGGGCATCAGGGCTCATTCCACCAGAGGCATGGCCTCATCGTGGGCATGGTCCTGCGGAATTTCCATTCACGACATTTGTGTGGCTGCGGGATGGGCCTCCCCCTCCACTTTTGTCAGATTTTATAACTTGGAAGTTCCAGCCTTACAGGCTAAAATTCTGGCGGTCTAATACGTACAGCTGTCCTATAGAAAGCCGCACTATCGGGAGTTCCATCACACCGGCTCACCCCTTGTGTTCCCCTATGTGCTTATGCATTACACGTCACGGCCCGCTTTGCCGGCCGCCTTAGGGCGTTTTGCACTAGATGATAACGGCCGCTAGGCTGGCCGCCTTATTATCTTTATCCACTTAAAGATTCCCCCGGTGTTCCCCCCTGGGATGCTTAGTGGTTACTTAGCGCGCACGGCGTTGACCAGGTGTTCCCGTAGCGTAAGCTAGCTTACGCAATACGAGAGAACCTCTCGTAAGAGAACGAATCGGTTACCTAACGTAACCTCGGTTCTCTCTAGATGAGGGAACGAGTATTGCGTTCCCGGCCGTGCTTGCGCCACTGGCGTTTCGCTTCATGCTACAGAATCGACGAACTAGCTGGGAGAGCGACCTTTATACACTGTAGCCACGCCCCTTTTGGCGGGCTGTGACGCAGTGAGCGAGCGAACTGCAAAATAGCACCAGGGGTTGTTTGCACCGACACACGCCTCCTTTTTGCGCCAACCCGCCCAGGGAGCGCAAGTTCATTTCCTAGTTTACCGACGTGCTACTCTGGAGGAAAAAAGTGCAAAATAGGAATGATAAATGCGTCAGTGTATAAAGTCATTTGCTCCGGGTGCAAGATAGAGCCCTATTTCTGAACCCTAAACGAGATTTATTATGACAAATCAAATTTTACCTAAACTTTTGAAATAAAAGACTTAATTGTACCATGATAACATCAAACTCCAAACTTCCCCTCCAGTCCCAAAGACCATCTATTGAAACAAAGCTCTCGAAACTGCTCCTTCTAAACTTACTGATGAAATTTCCGATGTCAGATAAATGTGAATATTAACAAATGCCCTCCCATATTTACATTTCTGCCCAGTCTCGCTGTGGAAATATCCGAAATAGATACTGTTACTTCTAAAGAGCAAAATGCTAAGAGTAAAATGCAGAGAAGTCTGTCCTACCTAATGGGTGTTCTGGTTGTTTGTAGCACCTGCCGCTCTCCTTATCCTTCAGAAGATCCAAATATTAGAAACAAGTATATTGTTTTAAAAATTTCACTAATCATTTCAGTCTGATCTCTACAGGTTCTGTGGCAAATTTCGGTGCAGATTATTTCGTGAACTCTTGCATGCTGTTTTTAAAGCATGTGGGAGTAAAAAACTACATTGGATGACTTAAAAAAAGGGATATTATGCTGTATCCTCTTAAATGTTGTCTATTTCGTCTTTATTTGTCTACTTTTGTATGGCCATTTAAATGGTGATACTGATGTATTTTGCTAGATGGACCCTGCAGCTCAGTACAGATACATACATCTCCCAGAAGCCCTCTAAGTGGCATACCAGTCCGCACAGCCCCTTCTGCTGCTGTCTCACCAATTCAGGTACTAAAAATCTCACAATACACCACACATTTATTCTAGAGCACAGAGTATGTGATCAGTGACATGTGCTTTATGTTTCTAGAGGCACTCTGGAATCAAGCAACTGTCAAAGACCCTTGATAGAAGAATCGCCTTTGGAGATTTCTCTCACAATGGTACTTTATAAAGACGTGTCAAATTATGTTGTCTTTCAGACAACACTTCAGTTATCCTTAAACACGCATAGTGTAGAGAAACATTTAAATTTAATGGACCAGCTGTTGATGATCTGTGATATTGTCGCTTAACACAGAAATTGTGAATTTGTGAAAATTGTGAAATTGTTTTCAAAGCAATAGTCAATATCTGTGTCCGAAATTGATGTCTAAAACAGTTTCTAAAATGGGGTATATTGAAACAGGTATTGCACTAAAATGCAATCAAAATACATTGTTTCAAAAGCCATACAACTTCTTAGGTTACGGCTGTAACCATGGTTCCCTGAAAAGGGAATGAGAAGTTACAACGCTATGGGAAATGCCTCTGCGTCTTGAAGCATGTGTGTAATCAGAGAAATCAGTAAGTGACGTCATGACCAGGAAGCTATAAAGCACACCCAGACCAAACGATGTCAGCTTCTGATTAGCCAAAGCAAATCAATCACTGGCATGCAGGAATTACGGCAGGGTGATGGAGCGTCTCGTTCCCTTTTGAGGGAACCATGGTTGTAGTCATAACCTGAGATGTTCCCTTTCAAGGGAATGAGATGCTGCGTCGGAAGATACAATGCTGTGGGAACATCAATGCCCACTCCGCTGTACTAACAAGACCCTGTGTTGTGTAAATCCTTGCGGGCACAATCTAGGACATAAACATCCAGGACCCCGATAGGAGTTCAAGTCTAGGTTGTAGAAACTCACAAATAGAGTGGACCAGCTTGCCGGAACACAAACTTCTTGTAGGAATGCCCCCGACAACAAGGCTTTGGAACCCACCATACTTCAAGTTGAGTGATCTCTGATAACCATAAGTGTAGGTTGTCCACACGTCTCATATGCAAGAGAAATAGCCTTGATTATCCACTTGTTCATCCTTTGCTTGGTTGCTGGGAACCCTTGTCTAGGTGATCCAAAGCACACAAAAATCTATCAGACTATCACAACAGGGTAGCTCTGTGGACATAAGCAAAGCATCCAATACCCTTACTGGGCATAGCAAGTTTAGCTTCTCCTGGTCCAACGTCTGAAAGGGAGGAGGAAAAGGGCCTGTAACACTATAGATCGTGCCACATTAGTGGGGACCATAGGTACGTACCCTGTTCTTGAGTGTAAAACGATCTCCTACTCTCTTTAGAGATGTTATAGCCAGCAATGTTAGAAATTTCTCTGGGACAGTTTCAATCATAGTTTGAGATGCAAACCCATTTCCGCCTGGCCAAACTCCCTCCAAATACTCTCCACCTCCTTGGGGTGGAGCCTCCATTCCCTGGAACTCATCTCTGCCTCGACATGATGTATGTTCCTTGATTCAGGCACCCAGGGATGTACACTGCCCTTAGTGAGACCAGCTTGCCCTGATGCCAAATGAGGTTCTAGTGCACCAATTTTCAAAGGGGACGCAACTGCAGACCCCCCTGATGATTTAGGTGAATGACCACCGTGTTGTCTGTCCGGACAAGCACATTATGGCCCCTTAGGTCTGGAAGGAAATGTTTCAGAGCCAGAAAAACAGCCATCCTCTCCAGGCAATTTATCTGCCACGAGAGATGATAACAAATGTTGTTTAATTAGAGCATTACAAATTAAAATCCACAAAGATTGTATTATTATATGTGCTTGAATAGAATATTCTATAGAACTGTGGCAGTAATAGGAGACAATTTAAAAATTCTCATGTGTGTCTGTGGTTCTGTCTCTCTCAGGGTTATGTGACGAACTGAAGCCCTCATCTCTTATGAGGAAAAGTCCGTCCCTCGAGTCAGTAATTAAACCTCCAGCTCACTTCAATGTCCGCACCTCCTCATTTACTTACAACAGAGCCAACAGTAAACTCAAGTAAGCTTCACAAACACAAAACCACAGATGCAGTGAACATTTTTTTTCTAACTAGGGGCACTAAAACAACAAATGACACAATTACCTTTCTCAACTAAAAATATGTGAATGAAGTAGAGACAACAGTTAATAAGATGACTCAGACCGGAAAAGCCTAAACTTTATTTCACAATTGTTTTGATAACCTCTGCTGTCCTGTTTAAAAACAATGTCATGTGTTGTGCAAGCCAGTCTCTTTGGTGATTCACACTTTGAACTGAATCATGCTTGGTACAGACTGATACAAAAGAGGGGAAAAAAAAAGGTTTCGATAGAGAACCTTGGTCATGAACTTTATTAGTTTCAAATACACTATTGGGAAGTTGTCACACAATGTGTTCATGGACCTTTTTTTGCTGCTGCTGAAAAGTCTGCTGAATCGAAGTCAGAGTGAGAGCCCAATATCTTATTTACTTACTTTATATAACTAAATTACATGAACAAAACGGACTTGAACTTATAAATATATATCGTTAAACAAATCTCACCAATAGAGGATTACATTAAACACAGCTAGACACAAGACTAGAGAAACATACTGTTTGAGTAGGTACTGAACAGATTTCAGGCCCTGTTTACACGAGAACGCTCGCGGGTGAAAACGTAAAAATATTTTATCGGATGTGCCCTTCGTTTACACGCCGATGGCGTTTTTGGGGCTTAAAAACGCAAAAAAGTGAAACCACCCTCCAGAGTGGAAATCTTTAAAATGTTCCACTGCCGCGCTCCCGTGTAAATGGTAAAAACGCAAAGGTCTGCTTGACAGTGAAGGTTGTACGCAGGCGTGCGGGCTTGGTGTTGTTGTAGTATGCACTCTTAGCCGCCTGGAGTGCATACTACTGTACATCGAATTTCACAGACTTTTGCGTCACCATCTGCACGCAGATTTCACACCCAAAACACTCGTCTAAATGCAAAAACGCTCGTCTAAACGCATAATAAAAAGTGATAACGCAATGCCACTTTTGCGTTTTCTCTTCAGAATCATTTCCGTGTAAACAAAGCCTCAGCCTTCTGCTTTAAACACTGCTGATTGCAATTTCAGCTGAAAGGCTGAACAGCTGTGGCCTGATGCTAGAGAGAGGCCCTCAATTATTTGTTCGAATTAAAGTATGTACTTTTAGTTTCTACCTTTTTTTTCTCATTACTGTAATTCCATTAATTACTACAGACTATTGAAGCAAACTGCTAATTTTCATTTAAAAATGTATATGATGTTTAATAGGGAGCCAATGCAGTTTTGACAGAACTGTACTAATTTGGTCATTCCTTCCTGGTTCTGGTAAGAACTCTAGTTGCTCCGTTTTGGACCAGCTGTAGTTTGTTTATTAAGTGTGCAGGGCAACCACCCATAAAAGCATTACAATAATCTAACTTTGAAGTCATAAACACATAAACCAACTGCTCCGAATTTGTCATTGAAAGCATATGCCGTAATTTAGATATGTTTTTAAGATGGAAGAATGTGGTTTTACAGATACTAGAAAGTGACTTTCAAATTAAAGATTGGTATCAAAGAGCACACCCAGGTTCCTAAACGACTAGGAGGACTTTACAGCAGCCATCAAGTGTTAGACAGTATTCTAGGTTATTATGTGAGGACTTTTTTTGTCCAATAATTAGAATCTCTTTTTTTTTTCAGAATTAAGTGGCAGAATTGGAATTGGAGAGTTTTGTCAGGGTGTGAGGAAATTTAGAGCCGAGTATCATCAGCATAACAGTGAAAACTAATGCCAGGTTTCCTAATCCTATCTCCTAAGGTTAGCATATCTGTACAGAGTGAACAGCAATGGCCCTAGTACCGAGCCTTGTGATCTATAAGACATCTCTTCATTTACTGCTGCAAACTTGTAACGGTCAGATAAGTATGATTTAAACCATGCTAATGCAATTCAATTAATGCCAACATAATTTTTAATACTATTTAAAAGATTGTTGTGGTCAGCTATCAAATGCAGCACTAAGATCGAGTAACACTAATAGAGAGATACAACCACGATCGGATGATAAGAGCAAATCATTTGTGACTCTAATGAGAGCTGTTTCAGTACTATGGTACAGTCTAATTCCTGACTGAAAATTCTCGCAGATACCATTTCTTTCTAAAAAAGGAATAGTTGTGGATACTGCCTTTTCTAGTATCTTTGAAAGAAAAGGTAAGATCAGCCTGTAATTGACTAAATGTGTAGGATCCAGTTGCGTTTTTTCGCAAACAAGCGGTTTAATCATAGACAACTTAAAAGTTTTTGGTACGTATCCTAGCGACAAAGACGAATTAATGATATTAAGAAGAGGATCTATGACCTCTGGAAGCATCTATTTCAGTAGTTTTGTCGGTATAGGGTCTAACATACATGTTGTTGATTTAGATGAGTTAAAGTGTTTAGAAAAATAAAGCATATTGTACTACAATGCAATGCCTGATGCGATACTGTAGTAGATGGTTGCATAGTTATAATTTTCTCCCTAGTATTACCAATCTTGTAAGTGAGGAAGTTAATAAAAAGTCATTACTGCTGTGCTGTTTGGAAATGACTGGGGTTGAAGCTTTATTTCTTGTTAATTGAATCACTGTTTCAAATAAATGTGTTGAAATGTGCTTGAAAAATAAACAGATGAAAATAAAATGCGAAAAAACGTCGGAATGACGGAGAATGGGGGTTTCGCATAGAAAGCCAATCCTCTTCGAGTATTTAAAAATGAGCCAATGGCATGAAAATGCCTTGGGTCTGCTGAATTTGCATAGCGTATTTCTGCCCCACCTCAGGGTATAAAAGGAGGAAGCGGACGCAACCGCAGTATGTCTTCGCTGAGGAGCCGAGACTGAACTCAGGCGTCTACCCAGCGGTACAGCGGAAGTGGCAGGAAGACGTAACGTCTCCGTTCCCTACTCAGGGAACGAGGGTTACATCCGTAACCGAGACGTTCCCTTTCGTAGTCACTCCGAGTTTTGTCGGAATGACGGAGAATGGGGGTCCGTGCCATCACGCCACCTTCACAGCTGTCTTCCAGTGCCCTGCGAAAGTCTGGACTCCTAACAACTTAGTTTATGAACCTTGAGTCCTACTTTGACACAGGAATACCAAGGTACACTGGGGAGCATATCCCGGGAGGAATATGCCGCAGTATGCCTACCATAGGGAGGACTTAAGAATACACATATGGCCCAAGGGGACTTTATATTGGGGAACACTGGAGTACCAACCTAAGGGTGGCTAGAAGCTTAACTCCAGGAAAGGCTTGCCAGATGGCTTGCTAAGGGAAGACACATGCTCAGAGAGGCTTACAGTGGAGAATACACATGTAACAGTTACCAGGGGGAACCGTACACACGGAGGCACCTAGCCGGCGTCCAGAGCAATGCACTGGTGCCAGCATCAGAAGTGGTGGAGGACTCAAGGCTTCAACGGAAGACTCAACTGAGGAATATCGCACTTATCCAGTCCGAGGAGTGGAATGGCGAACAAGCGAAGACACCTGAGCGGGTCCAGTACTAGCGGAAGCGAGTACACGAGAGGACACAGACATTCGCAAACCTGTTCTCGAGAGTGTGCCAGGGTCAGTCAATCGTCGAGATAATTCAGGATGCGAACCCCGTGTTCGCGAAGGGGAACAAGGGCTGCCTCGACGATCTTCGTAAAGACGCGAGGCGACAGTGCTAACCTGAATGGGAGAACCGTGTACTGGTATGCCTGTCCCTCGAAAGCAAACTGAAGAAACGGTCTGTGTCGAGGCAAGATGGAGACATGAAAGTACGCGTCCTTCAGGTCTATCGCTGCAAACCGATCCTGAGGCCGGACGCAATCGAAAATGCGTTTGGCTGTGAGCATTTTGAATGGCAATCGATGAAGAGTACAGTTCAAAATGCGGAGATCTAGGATCGGTCGTAACCCACCGGTCTTCTTGGGGACAATGAAGTAGGGGCTGTAGAACCCTGACCTCATCTCGGCTGGAGGGACCGTCTCGATTGCACCCTTCGCCAGCAGGGTTGCAATCTCCGCTCTCATGACCGGGGCGTTGCCACCGACCAGCATCAAGCGAACTCCCTAGAAGCGGGGAGGAGACCGTGCGAACTGAATCGCATAGCCGAGTCTGATCGTTCTGGCGACCCAGCGGGATAGGCCGGGGAGCTCTAACCAAGCTCCCAGGAACCGATCCAGCGGGGTCATGCGAACCACAGATGTCCCCCCGGAGAGGCAGCGAGGTGGGGAGACCGGCATGCGCACGGGAGTTACCCCGTGCGGGTGCACAGTCGAGCCCCGCTCCCGGACATAAGAGACCAGGGAAGGACCAGCGTTCCACGGAGTCTGGCGATAGAGGAGGAGGGGAGCGGCGTGGTCCGGGGACGAGACACGCTCCCCTCCGCTCTCTCAGAGACAGAGGGGAATGAGTGGGGCGACGCACGGGGGCGTTGTGCACACTCATTCCAGTCTGTGTGCTCAGTGATGGTGTCTTTCTTTAACCAACTCAGGGTGCTGCCCACCCGTGGGTGAGCAGTGGGGAGCTGAGAACAAAAGATTCTCCCCCGGCCCTCCAGGAGAAAAACTTGACTCCAGCACTGTGCAGCCCGTCTCAGGGACGCCGCCTCGCCTGGCATTTAGTGGGGCGCGGGGCCTGAGGGGGCTGTGACGCTCTCCTGCGGCCTCCTCCACGACGCGACCCGGATGAAGGCTGCTGCTGTGGTCGTGCGGGAGGGAGGGGAGCCGCAGGGGGGCGTCATCGGCGGTGAGCAGGCTGGGGCAGCTGAACCGACGGCTGGGTGGAGGCAGCAGCTGGCCGTCGGGGCAGGATGTGTTTTATCGCCTCAGTCTGCTTCTGGGCGGTCGAGAACTGCTGGGCAAAGTCCTCGACCGCACCGCCAAAGAGGCCAGCCTGGGAGAGGGGGGCCAGTCCCACCCTCGTGCATGTCTCTGAGCAGCTTTGCTTGAAAAACCTGCAAGGTACTCATCGCATGCAGTGCAGAGGCCGCCTGTCCCGCCGCTCTATAGGAACACGCCGCCATAGACGACGAGAACCTACAGGCTTTGGAAGGGTGCTTAGGAGTGCCCCGAGAGGATGCGCTCTGCGGACACAGTTGCATCGCAACCAGTGTTGGGCAAGTTACTTTTAAAAAGTAATTAGTTACAGTTACTAGTTACTTCTTCCAAAAAGTAACTAAATTAGTAACTCAGTTATAGATTTTAAAAAGTAATTAGTTACTTAAGAAAGTAACTATTGCGTTACTTTCAAGTAAAATTAAATTTTAAATGTGACCAATTTTAAATTTTAAATGTGAAATTTTAAATGCTCAAATGTGACCCCACCTCTATCCCTATTTAACGGAACTTAAAACACATGTGCATGTTCAATTATTTATGAAAAATCTGAATTTTATAATGAAATGGACACTTAATACAATACATTAACAGAAACATGAAACATTGTACACACATCTAAAAAAAATTTTGGTGTGAGACAAAGTGAGACTATCCTCCAATCAAATGCCATGTATGTAGATATTATGTTTATATAGTGGATCAATGCAAATAACACAATAGATGTTTTGGAACTTTTGATATTTATTGCCCCTCAACAGGCCACAATTGGGCAAAATTAAATTAAGTTTGTTAAGCTGTTGAGTTATATGTTCTCATTAACTATATTATTTTATGTTTCTTACTGTTATTTTGTTTTTACTTTATGCTATTTCCTGTTACTAAAAATGTGCAAGAGTTCCTTTTGCGCATGTGTGAACAAATGGGGACTTTTATTTTGACTCAACTTGTGTCCCTTCCTTGAGATGAATGTCGTGCTGCTGCTTCCTCGCTCACTGATGTTATCCCAGCACATTGAGATGAAAACTAACAAATAAATAACACTGAGAAATTGCCATTTTTGCCGGATCGGGTATCGATCAGACGAGGCTGATTCAAATCCTGCATTGTGCGTATACTATTCTATTTTATTGTTAAGCCTCACGAAAGGCACACAAACAGCCCGTCGTGTTTAGTTAGTCAATGATGAAACTATCTTCAAGATGATTCAATGTTAATACTATTATACTAAATACTATTATACTATTATACTATATCTGTAGATAAAGGTCTATGGTTTTGAATAAAGAAACTCTATCTTTCTGGACTTTATTGCTGTAACTTAATCATGTTACTTTCTACCGGGTGATCACAACACTAGAGTAGATGTATTTCCTTTGTGCTTTGAACCTTTCAATGCGGACTCGACATGCTGCGCGCTGTAACTCCACGTGGCTTCAAGCGCATCATTCTCCACTCGGGATGCGCGTAAGCACTTTGTGCCACACTGTACTGAGCCTTTCATATCATAATGCAGTGACGCAATGACAGATTATTAATTGCCTTTCTTGTTCTGTCCTATCTATCATATGTTGTTACCTCATTAAACATCGGTACTATACATTTAAAACATGTCTCAATTTTATAGTAGCCATGACTATATCTAAAATAATTTATCTTTTTGATTTTTGTTATCTTGTTTTTCATTAATGTATTTTAGAACAATATAAAGAGCAATGTATATTATCCACTAATCTAGTTTATAATAGCATTTTTTGTCCTAGATTATGATCATATATTTTTTTGGAATTTTTGTGTTTACCTTTATAATGAAGTTGTCTGTATTAAGTAGATTGTGTTTAACACACAAAAGTGATTATTAGTTTAACACATAGAGTTATAGAAATTCTACTTGATCCCCCCCCCCCAAAAAAAAAAAAAAAACTGCACTGGTATCAGATCGGTATCGGTATCTAAATTTTTGGTATCGGATCGATTCTGAAAAAGATGGTATCAGTGCGTCCCTAGTAGTGAAGTTTGAAGCAAATCAGGTAAAAAAATAAGAGGGTTATTTAAAAGTATTTTGAAAGTGACACACTTCCTGCAGTCAGTTTGTGGCGCTATAACCAGGGTCGTAATCGCTGCTCATAGCTATATATATATATATATATATAGCCACTCACACACACACACACACACATACACAAACAGAGACACCAGCCTCACCCTCCCCTCCCCACACAGACACACACACACAGAATGGCTGGGAGAACTCTTTCTGTCTCTCTCTGAGACAAAATCCACATTCAAACTACAATATCTGACTTTCTGTTGGTTTGAGCTTATTATTGTTAATTAGAAAGTTGTTTGGCTTGAATAGAAAAATGTACACGGCAAGTTTTGTAACTGTCAGTAAAACTAACTAAGTTATAACACAATTTATGTGTCCTTTTTTAGTCATAAAATTAATTTCCTTGCCACGGCCAAACGGTTTGAGATATCAAAAATCCGTCCGGAATTTAGCATCCTCAATGTCTTGACTTCATGCCCACCGAGTTTGGTGGTGATTGGTAACAGCATGTGTTGTAATTTGATGTTTTTCTCCTAGGACATTTATTCAAACAACCCATAATTCCTGACTTCCATTTGAACTGTCGTAAAACTTAGAACATGAAAGTTGTTTGGCCTGATGTGATCTATGAGTGTACCGAGTTTCATATTAATTTATGCACGTGTGTTTGATTTATGGACAAATGTTCGAATCCCAGTCCAGGGGGCGCTGTCGAGCCGCCTTGCCACGCCCGGTTACCAGCTTCAGCCTGGCCCTGATGGCCGTGGGTTCTGACCCGTGTGTAAAGTTTCAAGAGTTTTAGAGTATGTTAAGGCCCCCCAAAATGCCAGAGAATTCGCACACAGCAAATAAAGGGTTAAAATTAACCTGACAATCCCCCCTACTCTCACTCACACACAGAGACACTGAGAGACTGGCCAAATTCTGAGATTTTCTCCACATTCAAACAAAAATATCTGACTTCCTCTTGGTCCGAGCTAATGACTATGAATTAGAAAGTTGTCCAGCTTGAGGAGTACAATGTACATACCGATTTTTGTAAATGTAGATAAAACTAACAACCCCACTTTTGTCAAAAGGTGGCGCTATTTAGTCCCTGCACCACGCCCGTTTCTGAAACTTTGCACTCTACTGGCTAATAAATGTGAAGTATCCCGTCGAGTTTCAAGCAATTTCAAGCATGCTAAGAGTCCCAAAACCATCAAAAAAGAATGTTAAAGGTTGATACGTTGCCACAGAAACAGTATCAAAGATATCAAGAATCCATTCACAGGTCTGCATCTGCCGTGTATTTACATTATACAGATGAAGTTTGAAGCAAATCGGTTCAAAATAAGAGGGTGATTTCAAAGCATTTTGAAAGTGACACACTTCCTGCTGCCAGTTGGTGGTGCTTTAACTTTGACTCACAATAGTCACATCCATGTGATCGGCCTCTTACAGCGAACACACTGTTTCATCAAGATCAGTTAATGTATAAAGAAGTTATAACACACTTCCTGTTTCACGTTTCTCGCCATAATTTAATTTCCTCGCCACGGCCAAACCGTTCGAGATATCAAAAATCCCCACACAAGCTTTCATCCTCAATGTCTTGACTTCACGCTGACCGAGTTTCGTCGAATTTGGATCAGTGCTCTAGGAGTATTTCAAATTCCATTGCATGTGTTTTACAAAGAACCCTAAATAGCCGACTTCCTGTAGGGCTGGGGTAAAAAAAGTAATAGTCAAGTCAAGTCACATTTATTTATATAGCGCTTTTCACAATACAGATTGTATCAAAGCAGCTTCACAGTGATAACATGAAAGTAGTATAACACAGATCAATAATATTGTTAAATATTAACTACTAAATAACCCCGACTAAGCAAGCCAAAAGCAAGGCGACAGTGGCAAGGAACCAAACTCCATCAGATTGGATGGAGAAAAAACCTTGGGAGAACCCAGGCTCAGTCGGGGGCCAGTTCTCCTCTGGCTAACATTCATATTGTTTAAATATAAATATTAAATATAAATATTGTTTATGAATCAAACGGCGCCATAACATATCGCAGGCGTTGAGTCGTCTCATCACAGGCGTTGAGTCGTCTCATCACAGGCGTTGGGGCATCCGAAATCCCGGTGAGAGGCTGGACACAAAACTGGACCTGACGAACGCCATTTTTCTCGGGACAAGCGTCCCGAGATAACAGCAGAAAGGCAGATGGGAAATAATTAGCATAGCTGATGTTCATAATGATTTCCGCAAACTCTCCGTAACCTGAACTCTCCGCAACCCAACCATACGCGCCGACCCGTTTGTCTAAAAGGCTGTCGAGCCCCACTGGTGCGTTAAGCAGTTTCAGTGGCAAACGGTTCCGTATGGCATAACAGGGACTAGAAGGTAAGCATTATGTGAATGCTTGACTAAAGAGAAGCGTCTTTAATCTAGTTTTAAACTGTGTCAGCGAGTCAGAGGCTCGGACCGTATCGGGAAGGCCATTCCAGAGTTTTGGAGCTAAATGCGAGAACGCCCTCCCTCCTTTAGTGGACTTCGATATCCTAGGAATGACCAGAAGCCTTGAATTTAGTGATCTTAAGGAACGCGGTGGATTGTAGGGCGAAAGAAGGTCCGTTAAGTACATAGGAGCTAAACCATTTAGGGCTTTATAGGTCAGTAGTAGTATTTTGTAGTTGATGCGGAACTTAATAGGTAACCAGTGTAGAGATGATAAAATCGGTGTTATATGATCATATTTTCTCGACCTAGTAAGAACTCTAGCAGCTGCATTTTGTACTAACTGTAGCTTGTTTATTGAGGATGCAGGACAACCGGCTAATAAAGCATTACAGTAATCAAGCCTTGAGGTCATGAATGCGTGAACTAATTTTTCAGCATCAGAAATAGATAGCATGTTACGTAGCTTAGCAATGTTTCTAAGGTGGAAAAAGGCTGTTCTTGTAACATATGAAATATGATCTTCGAAAGACAAGTTGCGGTCTAGTATAACACCCAGGTCTTTTACTGTAGTGGATAAAGTAACAGGACATCCGTCTATATTAAAGTTGTATTGTGAGAGGTTTTGTGAGTAGTTTTTTGGACCAATAAGTAATACCTCCGTTTTATCTGAATTTAATAGCAGGAAATTACGCGTCATCCAGCATTTTATATCTTTGAGACACTCTGTCATTTTAGATGAGTTAGTGTTTTCATCTGGTCGTGATGAAATATATAATTGAGTGTCGTCAGCGTAACAGTGGAAATTAATTCCATGTTTTCTTATAATATTACCAAGTGGCAGCATATATATTGAGAATAGCAGAGGGCCTAAAACCGATCCTTGCGGTACTCCATAGTCTACTGACGTTATCTTTGATTTTTCCCATTTAAACAGACAAAATGAGAACGGTCCGATAAGTACGATCTAAACCAGCTTAATGCCTGTCCCTGGACACCGGTGAAGTTTTGTAGTCGATCCAAGAGTATTATATGATCTATAGTGTCGAACGCAGCGCTAAGATCAAGTAGGACTAGTATTGAGATACAGCCTTGGTCAGAAGCTAAAAGTAAATCATTTGTAATTTTAACTAGCGCAGTTTCTGTACTATGATGCGGTCTGAATCCTGACTGGAATTTTTCATAGATATCATTTTCTTGCAAAAAAGAGCACAATTGAGCGGACACTACTTTTTCAAGTATTTTGGACATAAATGGAAGATTTGAAATGGGTCTGTAATTTGCCAAGTTATTTGGATCTAATTGCGGTTTCTTAATGAGCGGTTTTATTACAGCCAGCTTGTATATTTTTGGGACATGACCTAAAGATAAAGACGAGTTAATAATATTGAGGAGAGGCTCTTCCACTACAGGTAATAGTTCTTTCAGTAGTTTAGTGGGTATTGGATCTAATAAACATGTTGTTGGTTTAGATGCAATGATAAGTTTATTTAGCTCCTCCTGTCCTATCGTTGTAAAGCGGTGTAGTTGTTCTAGAGGGTCCATAATTGAAGCTGAATCATAAGACACCATAGCAGATTGTACATTTATAATTTTGTTTCGGATGCTTTCTATTTTCGCATTGAAGTAATTCATAAAATCATTACTACTAAACTGTAACGGTATATTTTGCTCTGGTGATGTCTGTTTATTTGTTAGTCTAGCCACGGTGTTAAATAAAAACCTTGGATTATTTTGGTTATTTTCGATTAGTTTGCGGAGATGCTCAGCCCTTGCTGTTTTTAGGGCCTTTTTATAACGTGACATACTGTCTTTCCACGCGATTCTAAAGACCTCTAAATTAGTTTGTTTCCATTTACGCTCTAAGTTGCGAGTTTCTCTCTTGATAGCGTGCGTAGCACTGTTGTACCATGGTGCTTTAATTTTCTCTCGAACCTTTTTTAATCTAATTGGCGCAACAATATCTAATGTACTAGTAAGAATGGTGCTTAAACTGCTAGTCATTTCCTCTAATTCATCTGTTTGTTTAACGTTACTAACCACTGATTTGTGAGCATCGCCGCGTGATGCTTCAAGCGTTGAGCGCCGATCCAACAGCTCGGCCGATCCAACAGCATACCACGGATCTGTTTCTCTACGTATTCCAACTCCTGCTTCACCGTGAAGAGCTCGAATGTGTCTTCACCTGCACTCAGAGGTAATGTTAGACACGCATCTGATATATTCGCCATTATAACAGATGAACAGTAAATTAGTAGTGATACTACAACTATCACTACTAATTTAGGACTAAAATGCCGGAATAACCAGGTTTCAGTGAAACGGGTGTAAAATGAGACGGCCAATAGGCGAGAGGCCACGCGTGATATGCTAGCGGGCTAAAGGCTAGTAGCCGGGATTCGGAAGGTTGGATATAAGTAGCGATATCAAAGCAATCCAATTGTTTTTTATAAGGAATAGTATCGAGGACAAGTTCACATGATATAAAAATAGAAAGTGCTTGTTTATAAATAAGTGGTAAAGAAGAAAATCAAGGATTGGTGAAGAAATTCTCCGGAGCTACAAACACAAACACCGATCGCACCCTATAGTATGAAGTATATATGAAACGATGAGATCTACATGTGTACCGAGTTTCATATTATTACATGCAAGCGTGTTTGATTTATGGACCAAGTTTTCGGACCCCATTCAAGGGTACCAGCCCGGCCCTGATGGCCGCGGGTTCTGAACCGTGTGCAAAGTTTCAAGAGTTTTCGAGCACGTTAAGGGCCCCAAAAGTGCCCAAAAAGTAGCAGAATAATAATAATACGTTAGAAGAAGAAGAAGAAGAAGAAGAAATATAGCTGCAAGCAGCGATTGCGGGCCCAAGCCGGTGGCAGTGCAACCCCGGCGCCTTTAGTTACCTAAAGGCACCGGGATGGCGGTACCGCCAGCTTTGGCCCTTCATCGCTGCTCGCAGCTATATTTAAGTATATTTAAGTATATATACAGTGCCCTCCACAATTATTGGCACCCCTGTTTAAGATGTGGTCGAGGACTTTTAAAAATTCTCCCTTTTTTTTAAACAACATAGAATCCAAATGCAAAAAAAAGAGAAAAATCCAACCTTTTATTTAAGTACATTACTTTGGTGGTAAAAAAAAAATTTAAAATTTAAAAAAATAAAAACTTCAAATCATGTGTCCCACAATTATTGGCACCCCTGATGTTAATACTTTGTACAACCCCCTTTTGCCAACAAGACAGCACTTAATCTCCTCCTATAACATTTCACAAGATTGAAGAACACAGAGAGAGGGATCTTTGACCATTCTTCTTTGCAAAATCTTTCTAGATCATCCAGTATCCTGGGCTCTCTCTTGTGCACTCTCCTCTTTAGCTCACCCCACAGGTTTTCGATTGGATTGAGGTCTGGGGACTGAGATGGCCATGGGAGGACCTTGAGTTTGTGACTGAACCATTTTTGTGTAGATTTTGCCACACGTTTTGGATCATTATCCTGCTGAAAGACCCAATGATGACCCATCTTCAGCTTTCTGGCAGAGGCCATCAGGTTTTTATTTAAAATGTCCTGGTAGTTCAAAGCGTTCATAATGCCATGCACCCTAACAAGGTTCCCAGGGCCTTTGGAAGAGAAACAGGCCCACAGCATCACAGATCCTCCACCATACTTCACGGTGGGCATGAGGTACTTTTCGGCATACACATCTTTTGTTTTACACCAGATCCACTTAGAGTGTTTGTTGCCAAAAAGCTCAATCTTAGTCTCATCCGACCAAAGCACACGATCCCAGATGAAGTCCCAGTGCCGCTTGGCAAACTCCAGACGTTTACGTTTGTCAGTGTTAGTGAGAAAAGGCTTTTTCCTAGCATGCCTCCCAAACATCTTGTTGGCATGTAGAGAGCGTCTGATGGTTGTTTTGGAGATTTTGTGACCCCAAGATGCCACTATTTGATGCAATTCTGTGACAGTGAGCTTAGGACTTTTTTTTACTTCTCTTAGCATCCTCCTCACAGTGCGTTGTGGCAAGATAAACTTGGGACCTCTTTCAGCCTTGTTTGTCACTGTTCCTGTTGTTTTAAACTTCTTAATGATTCCTCTAACTTTAGATACGGGCAATATAAGGTGAGTGGCTATTTTCTTGTAGCCATTGCCTGACTTATAAAGGTCATCACACATCTGCCTTACTTGAATGGTGTGTTCTCTTGTCTTTGCCATGTTGACAAATGGGTAAGAGAATTAGGCCTCTGTGTCATGTCATATTTATACCCCAGGGAAATAGGAAGTCATGAATTACTAATTAAAAGTTCCTAGATATCCTGACCAACATTAGCAACTACAGAAAATATATATTTTTTTAAAAATCAATTACATTTTTCAGCGGAATTGTTAGGGGTGCCAATAATTGTGGGACACAGGATTTGAAGTTTTTATTTTTCTAAATTTTTACATTTTTTTTTACCACCAAAGTAATGTACTTGAATAAAAGGTTGGATTTTTCTCTTTTTTTGCATTTGGGTTCTATGTTGTTTAAAAAAAAGGGAGAATTTTTAAAAGTCCTCAACCACATCATAAACAGGGGTGCCAATAATTGTGGAGGGCACTGTATATATAAAATATATAAATATAAATATAAAAAATATTTTATATATATATATATATATATATAAAAGATGCCACTGGCTGGTGCCTTTAGGGTTATTCTGCACGATGTGCAAAAACTTAACCCCCGCTTTTTTAAGTATATATTATATATATATATATATATATATATATATATATATATATACACACATGAAGAGTTCAGATGCAAAAGCCTCTAAGTGCCATTTGAAATTTTCTTCTAGAATGATCATTTTTATTAAGCTTGTATAATTAAGTTCAGTAATTTCACTTAAATTGCAATGAGGATTACCAATTAATTGTCAATTAAGTGAAATTACTGAACTTGAATATATAAGCTTGATAAAAATGACCATTTTAGAAGAAAATTTCAAATGGCACTTAGAGGCTTTTGCATCTGAACTATTCACATATATATATATATATATATATATATATATAAAGAGGGTTATTCTGCATGACGTGCAAAAACTTAACCCCCGCTTTGACTGTTGAAGAGAAGTGTGCTGAAGAGCTTGCATCAGTGAGGGCTCAAAATATACATACAAACACACACACACACACACACACACACACACATATATATAAAGAATATTACTTGCTTTACCTGATTAGAATGCTACCTTGAAAAACAAAATTAATTAAATCTCAACCAACAGAGAAATCCCCCTGCCCACTCCCCACACAGGATCACTAATCTGTTTATTTTTTAAGTTACACATTCTACATTGACTAAAAACACGTTTGATGTTTCTTTTTTAATCAGAGTATTATTTTATACAGAAAAAAATATTTGTAATTCAGATGAGAATGAGGTTAGTGTTTTACAATATTAAGGAAAGCAAATATATTGAAATATAGCACATGAATTTCCAAATTACAGCCTTTGCGGTCCAAACTTAACTAATAAGCATAGTGTGGAAAATTATATAGAAACTGTGTCTATTCCTCGTTTAGTGAAGCCAAACAATAAATCTAGTGTAGGATCTAGCAAAAATCTTATTGTAATTAAACCAGAAAATCTAAATATCAGTTAACAAAAACAATTTCTAAAGCTAGGTCTCCTAAACATTAGATCGCTCACACCTAAGGCGGTTATTGTAAATGAAATGGTCACAGACAATAACTTCGATGTTCTGTGCCTTACTGAAACCTGGCTTAAACCAAATGAGTATTTCGGTCTAAACGAATCTACTCCGCCAGGATACTGTTATAAACATGAGCCTCGTCTGATCGGTCGTGGCGGCGGTGTTGCAACAATCTATAAAGATATTTTTAATATTACTCAGAAAACAGGTCACAGGTTTAATTCATTTGAAGTACTTGTGCTAAATGTTACGCTCTTAGATGTAAGAAGGAAATCTATATTATCTCTAGCCCTGGCTACTGTATATAGACCTCCAGGGCCATATGCTGAATTCCTAAAAGAGTTCGCAGACTTTCTCTCGGATCTATTGGTAAATGTCGATAAAGCAATAATTGCTGGAGATTTTAACATACACGTAGATAATACAAATGATGCGTTAGGGGCTGCGTTTACAGATTTATTAAACTCCTTTGGGGTCAAACAAAACGTCAGTGGTCCCACTCATCGTCTAAATCATACACTAGATTTAATTATATCATATGGAACCGATCCAACTGATATAGATATTATACCGCAAAGCGATGATGTCACTGATCATTACATGGTGACTTGCATAATACGTACTGCTGAAATATGTCATGTTGCGCCACGTTATAGACCAGGCAGAACAATCCTTCCAACCACTATAGATGGATTTTCAAATAGCTTACCTGATCTATCTAAGCTGCAAAGTGAACCCAAACAAATAGATGAATTAGAGGAAATGACTAGCAGTTTAAGCACCATTCTTACTAGTACATTAGATATTGTTGCGCCAATTAGATTAAAAAAGGTTCGAGAGAAAATTAAAGCACCATGGTACAACAGTGCTACGCATGCTATCAAGAGAGAAACTCGCAACTTAGAGCGTAAATGGAAACAAACTAATTTAGAGGTCTTTAGAATCGCGTGGAAAGACAGTATGTCACGTTATAAAAAGACACTAAAAACAGCCAGGGCTGAGCATCTCCGCAAACTAATCGAAAATAACCAAAATAATCCAAGGTTTTTATTTAACACCGTGGCTAGACTAACAAATAAACAGACATCACCAGAGCAAAATATACCTTTACAGTTTAGTAGTAATGATTTTATGAATTACTTCAATGCGAAAATAGAAAGCATCCGAAACAAAATTATAAATGTACAATCCGCTATGGTGTCTTATGATTCAGCTTCAATTATGGACCCTCTAGAACAACTAAACTGCTTTACAACGATAGGACAGGAGGAGCTAAATAAACTTATCATTGCATCTAAACCAACAACTTGTTTATTAGATCCAATACCCACTAAACTACTGAAAGAACTATTACCTGTAGTGGAAGAGTCTCTCCTCAATATTATTAATTCGTCTTTATCTTTAGGTCATGTCCCAAAAATATACAAGCTGGCTGTAATAAAACCGCTCATTAAGAAACCGCAATTAGATCCAAATAACTTGGCAAATTACAGACCCATTTCAAATCTTCCATTTATGTCCAAAATACTTGAAAAAGTAGTGTCCGCTCAATTGTGCTCTTTTTTGCAAGAAAATGATATCTATGAAAAATTCCAGTCAGGATTCAGACCGCATCATAGTACAGAAACTGCGCTAGTTAAAATTACAAATGATTTACTTTTAGCTTCTGACCAAGGCTGTATCTCAATACTAGTCCTACTTGATCTTAGCGCTGCGTTCGACACTATAGATCATATAATACTCTTGGATCGACTACAAAACTTCACCGGTGTCCAGGGACAGGCATTAAGCTGGTTTAGATCGTACTTATCGGACCGTTCTCATTTTGTCTGTTTAAATGGGAAAAAATCAAAGATAACGTCAGTAGACTATGGAGTACCGCAAGGATCGCAAGGATTTTAGGCCCTCTGCTATTCTCAATATATATATGCTGCCACTTGGTAATATTATAAGAAAACATGGAATTAATTTCCACTGTTACGCTGACGACACTCAATTATATATTTCATCACGACCAGATGAAAACACTAACTCATCTAAAATGACAGAGTGTCTCAAAGATATAAAATGCTGGATGACGCGCAATTTCCTGCTATTAAATTCAGATAAAACGGAGGTATTACTTATTGGTCCAAAAAACTACTCACAAAACCTCTCACAATACAACTTTAATATAGACGGATGTCCTGTTACTTTATCCACAACAATAAAAGACCTGGGTGTTATACTAGACCGCAACTTGTCGTTCGAAAATCATATTTCATATGTTACAAGAACAGCCTTTTTCCACCTTAGAAACATTGCTAAGCTACGTAACATGCTATCTATTTCTGATGCAGAAAAATTAGTTCACGCATTCATGACCTCGAGACTAGATTACTGTAATGCTTTATTAGCCGGTTGTCCTGCATCCTCAATAAACAAGCTACAGTTAGTACAAAATGCAGCTGCTAGAGTTCTTACTAGGTCAAGAAAATATGATCATATAACACCGATTTTATCATCTCTACACTGGTTACCTATTAAGTTCCGCATCAACTACAAAATACTACTACTGACCTATAAAGCCCTAAATGGTTTAGCACCTATGTACTTAACGGACCTTCTTTCGCCCTACAATCCACCGCGTTCCTTAAGATCACTAAATTCAAGGCTTCTGGTCATTCCTAGGATATCGAAGTCCAGTAAAGGAGGGAGGGCGTTCTCGCATTTAGCTCCAAAACTCTGGAATGGCCTTCCCGATACGGTCCGAGCCTCTGACTCGCTGACACACTTTAAAACTAGATTAAAGACGCATCTCTTTAGTCAAGCATTCACATAATGCTTACCTTCTAGTCCTCTGTTATGCCATACGGAACCGTTTGCCACTGAAACTGCTTAACGCACCAGTGGGGCTCGACAGCCTTTTAGACAAACGGGTCGACGCGTATGGTTGGGTTGCGGAGAGTTCGGGTTACGGAGAGTTTGTGAGTTATAACGGAAATCATTATGAACATCAGCTATGCTAATTATTTCCCATCTGCCTTTCTGCTGTTATCTCGGGACGCTTGTCCCGAGAAAAATGGCGTTCGTCAGGTCCAGTTTTGTGTCCAGCCTCTCACGGGGATTTCGGATGCCCCAACGCCTGTGATGAGAAGACCAACGCCTGTGATGAGACGACTCAACGCCTGCGATATGTTATGGCGCCGTTTGATTCATAAACAATATTTATATTTAATATTTATATTTAAACAATATGAATGTAAGCCAGAGGAGAACTGGCCCCCGACTGAGCCTGGGTTCTCCCAAGGTTTTTTCTCCATCCAATCTGATGGAGTTTGGTTCCTTGCCACTGTCGCCTTGCTTTTGGCTTGCTTTGAGCTTGCTCAGTTGGGGTTATTTAGTGTTTAGCAATGTTGTTGATCTGTGTTGTGCTACTTACATGTTATCACTGTGAAGCTGCTTTGATACAATCTGTATTGTGAAAAGCGCTATATAAATAAATGTGACTTGACTTGACTTGACTTGAATTTTAAATTCATTCAGCTTCAATTACCAATTTGTAGTTTACCAATTTATCTTACTTTTATTTAAAGCAAACTATACATTTAAAAGATTAGGGTTATATGCATATTATGTCATTTAAAAAAATACAAAATTGTTATGAAAAAAGACAAGGACTTGCAGGAAAAATCTACAGTCAGCCACGCACACCCACGCACACACACATAAACACACACACCAGCAACCCCCCCCCCCCCTCCTCCCCACACAGACACTGATAGAGACAAGATACAAATCCAAACTACAATATCTGACTTTCTTTTGGTCTGAGCTTCTTACTGTTAATTAGAAAGTTGATCGGCTTGACAAGAACAATATACGTAGCAAGTTTTGTAACTGTAGGTAAAAGGTATATTTAAGTATACAGTCGTGCTCAGAATTAATGGCACCCCTGGTAAATATGATGAAAACTGGCTGTAAAAAATAATTCTGCATTGTTTATCCTTTTGATCTTCCATTCAAAAAATTGGCAAAATTCTAACCTTTCATTGAAGCTAAAGAATTGAAAGTGGGGGTGAATCACACTATGAAATAAAAGTTTTTCTTAAAACATTAAGGATACGGATGTAACCCTCGTTCCCTGAGTAGGGAACGGAGACGTTACGTCGGATGACGGAGAATGGGGGTTTTGCATAGAAAGCCAATCCTCTTCGAGTATTTAAAAACAAGCCAATGGCATGAAAATGCCTTGGGTCTGTGGAATTTGCATAGCGTATCTTCGCCCCACTTCATGGGTATAAAAGGAGGAAGCAGACGCAACCGCAGTATGTCTTCGCTGAGGAGCCGAGACTGAACTCAGACATCTACCCAGCGGTACAGTGGAAGTGGCAGGGAGACGTAACGTCTCCGTTCCCTACTCAGGGAACGAGGGTTACATCCGTAACCGAGACGTTCCCTTTCCCGTTCGTAGCTGTCTTCCAGTGCCCTGCGAAAGTCTGAACTCCTGTCAACTTAGCTACGGACAAGGAGTCCTACTTCAACATAGGAATACCAAGGTACACTGGGGAGCATATCCCGGGAGGAATATGCCGTAGTACGCCTACCCGTAAGAATACACATATGGCCCAAGGGGACTTCATATGGAGGAACACTGGAGTCACCAACCTGAGGGTGGCTAGAAACTTAACTCCAAGAGTGGCACGGTGGCTTGCCGAGGGAAGACACATGCTCAGAGAGGCTTACAGTGGAGAATACACATGTGACAGTTACCAGGGGAACCATACACACGGAGGCACCTAGCCGACGTCCAGAGCAACAGACACTGGCGCCAGCATCAACAGTGCTGGAGGACTCAGGGCTTCAACGGAAGGCTCAGCTGAGGAAATATCGCACTTTTCTAGTCCGAGAAGTGGAATGGCGAGCAAGCGAAGACACCTGAGCGGGACCAGTACTGGCCGGAGCAGGTACACGAGAGGACACGGGCTCCACTCGAAGATTATAGAATCTCGCGAATGTGTTAGGTGTCGCCCATCCTGCAGCTTTGCAGATGTCTGTTAGCGAGGCGCCATGCGCTAGAGACCAAGAGGAAACCACACTCCGAGTGGAGTGGGCCGTCACACCAAGGGGGCACGGTCGACCTTGCTGCTGGTACGCCAAAGCAATAGTGTCCACTATCCAGTGAGACAACCGCTGCTTTGAGAGAGCCCCCATCCCCCCACCATAACAGACAAAGAGCTGGTCTGAGGTCCCAAGAGGGCACGAGGGGAGGGCGAGGAGGATTCCATCTCCTCGCTCCCCTCAGAAACCTGATGACCAGGTCATGCTTTCCCAATGACTTACCTTCAACTGCTTCATGAAATGCGGCAATAGCCGTGACATAAACTTTAAGGGTGGAGGGAGATAGCCTACGCTCCAACCCTTCTTGCAGGAAGGAAAGCACGACGCTGATCGGGCATGTCCGGGGGTCTTCTCGGCGAGAAGAGCACCAGTTGACGAAGAGGTTCCACTTCAACGCATAGACGTGTCTAGTGGACGACGCTCTAGCGGAAGTGATGGTAGCCGCCACCACAGGTGGCAGGGAACTCAAACCTGCCTCGTCCCATCCAGGAGCCACATGTGTAGTCTCAAGAGCTCGGGACGAGGGTGCCACAGGGTGCCCCGTCTCTGAGAAAGGAGGTCCTTCCTCAGAAGAATTGGCCAAGGAGGTGCTGTCGAGAGGAGCATCAGTTCGGAGAACCAAGTCTTGGTGGGCCAATAGGGGGCTACAAACAAGACCTGCTCCTCGTCCTCCTTGATCTTGCACAGAGTCCGTGTGAGAAGGCTCACTGGGGGAAACACATACTTGCGCCAGCTGTGCACCAAGGAGTCTGTGCCGAGCGTAATACAGGGCACAGTCCTGGGAAGCGAACAGATCTATCTGTGCCTCCCCGAACTGGTCCCATATCAGCTGGACCGACTGGGGATGGAGTCGCCAGAGACTGGATGGAGCCGTGACAGCTCGTCGGCTGCCAGGTTCCGATCTCCTGGAATGTAAATAGCACGAAGGGACCTCAGATGCTTCTGACTCCATAATAGGAGGTGGCGTGCGAGCTGCGACATCCGATGTGAGCGTAGACCACCCTGATGGTTGATATACGCTACTGTTGCGGTATTGTCTGATCAGACAAGTACGTGTTGTCCCCGGAGCAATGCTCGAAAGCGGTGCAGGGCCAGGCGTACTGCCAGCAGCTCGAGGTTCGACCACGGGAAGAAGGTCTGATGGCAGGTCGGAGTCACTGGAACTCTGAGCAAACCGCGATGCCATGCCCACCTCGGGACTCGATCGCGAAGCCACAGCTGAAGCGGTCTCATATGAAGCAGTCCGAGCGGCATCGCCGCGGCTCCGGATGCCATATGCCCCAGGAGCCTCTGAAAGAGTTTCAGTGGGACCGCACTCTTGCCCTCGAACTGTCGAAGACAAGTCAGCAGTGAGTGAACGCGCTCGCTTGTGAGCTGCGCGGACATGGCGACCGAGTCTATCTCCATACCGAAAAAAGAAAAGTTTGCTCTTCTCCCGATTGACCCGAAGGCCCAGATGGGTTAGGTGCTGGAGCACAAGGTCTCTGTGTTCGCAAACCTGCTCTCGAGAGTGTGCCAGGATCAGCCAATCGTCGAGATAACTCAGGATGCGAACCCTGCGAAGGGGAACAAGGGCAGCCTCAACAATCTTCGTAAAGACGCGAGGAGACAGAGCTAACCCGAATGGGAGGACCGTGTACTGATATGCCTGTCCCTCGAAAGCAAACCGAAGAAATGGTCTGTGTCGAGGAGACATGAAAGTACGCGTCCTTCAGGTCTATCGCTGCAAACCAATCCTGAGGCCGAACGCACTCGAAAATGCGTTTGGCCGTGAGCATTTTGAACGGCAGTCAGTGAAGAGTACGGTTCAAAACTCGAAGATCTAGGATCGGTCGTAATCCACCGGTCTTCTTGGGGACAATGAAGTAAGGGCTGTAAAACCCAGACCTCATCTCGGCTGGAGGGACAGACTCGATTGCACCCTTCGCCAGCAGGGCGGCAATCTCCGCTCTCATGATCAGGGTATTGCCACCGACCACCGTAAAGCGAACTCCCCGGAAGCGGGGAGGAGATCGTGCGAACTGAATCGCATAGCCGAGTCTGATCGTTCGAGCGACCCAGCGGGACAGGCCGGGGAGCTCTAACCAAGCTCCCAGAAACCGATCCAGCGGGATCATCCGAGCCACATACGTCCCCCCGGAGGAGCAGCGGGGCAGACTGTTACCCCTGCGGGTGCACAGTTGAGCTCCGCCCCCCGACAGAGGAGACCAGGGAAGGACCAGCGTTCCACAGGGGTCTGCTCTGCCGGGGGCTTGGCGATACAGGGGGATGGGAGTGGCGTGGTCCAGGGACGACACACACTCCCATCCGCACCCTCAGAGACAGAGGAGAATGAGAGTGGCGAGGCACAGGGGCGTTGCGCACTTTCATCTTGCTCTGTGTGCTCAGAGATGGAATGCAGCTCTTTGAAGAAAAGATTCTCCCCCAGCCCTACTGCACACCCCAAAGGCAATAACACAGAGTGAGGTGGCAGCCTGCCCCGCAGCTCTATAGGTCCCGCCACCGGAGTAGACAAGAACCTACGGCATTGGGGGGGTGCTCAGGGTTGCCACGCCAGGTGGAGACACTGTGGGGACACCTAAGTGTTGCCACAGAACACTCCACAGGGGGAACCCCAGTGCACCCTAGACTGCGGCCTCTACCAGGGCAGAGAAGGCGGAAGAGGCCGCTGAGCAGTCGCAAAAGTCAAAGAGACTTCCACAATCTCATGGCCTCTTCATGCACATCCGGGTAGAAAGGATTTGGGTTCGCCACCCCCAAAAAACCAATCATCAGCCTAAAGTGCTTGGGACATGGCAGAATTTTCCACACAAACCCAACACTCGTGGCAGCCTGGGAAGCATAGCTGTGAACTCTGAATCTAACTCGCTATGCCAGCACATCTGAGGACAGCAGCACAGACGAGCCAACTCCAGAGAACTACAGCTCACCTTGTGATGCGGCGATAAACATGATTTCATTAACTGGGGGACCGAATGAGAACGCGGTCCCTTTTATTTAAAAAAAAATTTTTTTTTTTGGCAGCCGCGAAGTCACTCGGGACCACGTGTTGCAATGGTCACGTTCCCACTTAGAGAACGTGACACACCCACGAGCGCTGTCTGAGCGTGATCAAAGCCCAAACACGTCAAACAGCACTCGTGCCCATCAGCTGACTCTATCAAAATATCGCACTCAGGAATACACGGGCAGATCGTCTTTAAAAAGACGTGACCCGTGCACACTCTTTCAGTGTAAGGAGAAAACTCCGCGGATGTTGAAGCGACCAGGGAGAGACACACACACTGGCAGACCACTGCTCAGATTGCAGGCAATGTGAAACTCGCTGGATACCGCCGTCACACCAACACCAGAGAGTTCGCTCGTCTCGAAGAGGTGAGTCACAGTAGTAAACTCAGATTGTGTGGCTTTTGGAGTGAAGAGGTTCTCTTGGCTCCGAAGCGAAAACATACTGCAGTTGCGTCTGCTTCCTCCTTTTATACCCACGAGGTGGGGCGGAGATACGCTATGCAAATTCCGCTGACCCAAGGCATTTTCATGCCATTGGCTCGTTTTTAAATACTCGAAGAGGATTGGCTTTCTATGCGAAACCCCCATTCTCCGTCATCCGACGTAACTCGGAGTGACTACGAAAGGGAACTGAACAGGTTGAAAAATATGACCAAAACAGAATATAAAGATATAAACAAAGCACCTGAAGAGAATAATTTCATCTTTTCTGTACTTATAAACACTCCAAATATACAACAAAATGCATTTAAGGGCTAAAAAAGTGGATTTTGCATGATATGTCCCCATTAAATTTACCAACAATTAGGACTTTATCTTCAGCCAGTACTAACTCTGATAGAAAATCAGCAAATTATTTGATAAAGTCTGTATGGTGCCCTGGTGGCCTGTATACAGTAGCCAGCACAAATCTCAAACGTGATTCATCATTTACACTAGAAAGTGTTACATAAGCACCAACACTTCAAAATAATTATATTTGAAACAAGTTTTCTCAGTCATTCTAAAGATATTACTATAAATTACAGCAACACCTCCCTCTTTGCCTTAGACGAGGCTCATGTTTATAACAATAATCTTGTGGGGTGGACTCATTTAAAGCAATGTAATCATCTGGTTTTTGCCAGGTTTCTGTCAAACACAGCACATCTAGGTTATAATCTCTAATCAATCAAATCAAGTGCTTTTGAAGTAAGGGATCTAATATTCAGCAACCCCAGTTTTATCTTTTGTTCATCTGTATTATATCTGTTTTTTTATTTGTTGAACATCAATTCAATTTTTATCCTTAAATGGGTTTGGGATTTTTTTGTATTTCCTAATTTTGAGGAATAGACACAGCCTCTATATGATGATATCTAGGTGAAAGAGTCTCTATGTGATGGGATTTATCCATAGACTAAAAAATCATCTCAGTCATGTGAGAACGCTACTGTAGCATACGGTTGGTTTAGCCAGTCTGTCTGCTTCCTGACCTGTCATGTTTGAGCTCTAAGATGTAGCTCTAAATGTCACATGATCCTTCAGAAATCACTTTAATATGCTGATTTTGAAGAAACATGTCTTGATATTATCACATGTTGAAAACAGTTGTGCTGCTTAATATTTTTGTGGAAACCATAATACATTTTTTTCTATATAGAAAAAATAGCATTTATTTGAAATAAAAATCCTTACTGAATAAAAGTATGAATCTCTTTATACAGTAATCTCTTTAAACAGCAAACAGTAGTGTAATCCATTGATATTATTTTAGATATAATAGTATGCCATATAAATAGATATTAAGTCTTGTATTTGTTTCAAACCTTTACAGACATCAATGTGAAAGGTGATAAAACGATGACGCATACAGTTTACTTCCAGAGCAATGACTGACCACAGAGTCATCTAATAGAACACAAAAAGATCTGATTATCTTTCATGCTGTGTCTCTCGCAGAGCAACACCCCTGATGTACGGATGTACTCTCACAAGCTTGTGAGGATTTTAGCTGTGGTTAAACATTTAACGGGTCACCAATATGTACAGATGCAGTGTTAGTGACTGTACGTGTGTATGTGTGTGTCCCCTGATGCTAGTGTGGAAAGAACAGACCCTCTGTCTGCTCTGGCGCGGGAGTATGGTGGATCTAAGAGGAACGCTCTACTGAAGTGGTGCCAGAAGAAAACAGAGGGCTATCCGGTAAGGAGCACAGGCTGTGACCCCCTCTCTCACCCTGTCCCTCTGTCTCTCATCTTTCAGTGAAGTTTTATTGGCATGACTGTTGAAATACAACATTGCCGGAGGAATGTAGAGTGAAAACGAATTTACATGTTTAAAAGAGAACTTTTTTTGCATTTCTGCACCACACGTGTCACCAAACAGAGCTGCACAAAAAACTAGAAAAGTATGTGCCGTCTGAAAGTTTAAACAGTTTTAATTGTTTGACGTTTATGGTTATTTCCTCCTTACATAGTTTGAATATTTTACTTTGAGTTGTGGTGGAGTATCAGAAGAATTGTCATAGAAATAAGGTAAGTGGCTGTCTACATACAGTATACTGTTGGCCATCTTAACATGGTCCTCCCGTACACCATTACATAAGTTACATAAGAAACATACATAAGAAACATATAGTGTTCCACCCCAGTGTACTGTGGCCCTTGTAATATTAGTGAACAGAACAGACTTCTTACAAAAAAATATGAATAATAGTGTATTTAAAGCTATTAACGTCCTAAAAAAATGTAGACCAAAAATATTATAAAAAGAAGTTAGAAAGTTAGAAAGCTTTTATAAAGTTACAGAACAAAGTATATTTATCAAAGAACTCAGTTAAAAAAAAAGAGAGTAAACAATCCCCAGAAATATTGCATGCAACCTATAAGTCCACATTGGCAAGAACATTTACTACAAACATTGTGGAAGTACACTTTATTGGAAAATGCTGGTTCACAAATGGGAATGTTACAAATTGGCTATCAACAGAGGGCATCTTGTGGTGTCAGTATTTTCTCAAGGATCATTTTAAGCCTTTGTATTTGGTATGTTCAACACCCTGCACTGCTCTAATACCCTGCACCATCATATATATGTGATTTAATTACGCCATATATGCCCTCTCAATCTCTCTGCTCCGCCCACCCGCCCAATGGATGAAAGAGCCTTCTCTGTGGCAGCCCCCAGGTTGTGGAATGCACTTCCTTTAACTGTTCGGAATGCTGCAACATTAACGAGTTTTAAGAAACTGTTAAAAACCCATCTTTTTAAGAATGTGTTTGTGTCTTAATTGGTGTTAATGTATCCTAAAGGAGAACTCCGGCGAACAATGAACCTTTGGTCTAATAAAACATCGGTACTATAGTCAATCGTACATACAGACAGGAGCCATCTTAAAAAATAGTCTCGATAAGTCAAACCACGAACGTCGTGCTGAGTGATCTGAACTCTATGAAGTTCAGCGAACTTCTGAACTGTATGAGCGGCGTTCGGGGATCGACTTATCGAGACTATTTTTTAAGATGGCTCCTGTCTGTATGTACGAAGTGAACTGTCTTCATAAAGTATCTTCTTATTAAACGGTCTGTACACTTACAAAGTTCTCAATGCTTCGTTTTGCATGTATGGAGCCTCATTATGTTACTGCGTTAGTGTGGAGCTATTTTGAGCCTTGTTAGTGGTGTAAACTTGCGATTTCTTTTTACTTAGTCAATGCCCCCATTACTAGCATTATACGCTAAACAGTTTTTAGAGATAAAACTCTTTACATTCGATTATCATGAAAACAAATCTCAGAGAATGGTTGACTATGTACCGATGTTTTATTAGACCAAAGGTTCATTGTTCGCCGGAGTTCTCCTTTAACTGTTAAAATATTTTACTTTTGTACTGTGATTGTAGCGCTTAGGGTACAAGAAAAGCGCAATATAAATAAAATTTATTATTATTATTATTCTTCAAATACCCTTCTAAAAAAATTCCTGAACAAACTCAGCATGCAAAACATACCTTATGCTGGTGATGACCATGATATCTTTGATAGACCATGATTGTCTTGAAACACCAAATAAAGATTTTAGTCATATAATTTCTAATCAGTACCACATTACATTTCAGATGTTTTCTGTCTAACACTGAATAATCTAACAAATTGGCATTGTTCCACTGTATCAGTCAGTGTTTGTGTTCCCAGAAGCAAATAATGTATTATTGGCCATGTGCAATTGTGTTTGAGAAGATCATATTTCTACTGGTCACTGCTCTAATACCCTGTTTGAGGCCTAAACCCTTAGAGGGACCAGACCCAGGCCCCCACCATTGACATGTATTAGAGGAAGATTCGCGTTAAAGGATAATTCCGGTATTTAACACCTTGAGTCTATTTTGTAGTTTGTTGTGAATGAAATAGAGAGTGGTGGACTTAGAAATTTTGACAATGGGTCCTGTCTCGACTTTTTGACTATTTTAGAATCGCCTGTGAGAGCTTTAGACTGGCTGTCTATGGGCATGCACAAACATGTCCTTAAAACAACCCTTAACGTTCATTTTCAAAATTGTGCAACTCACCGAGTGGTTGGTGGTGTTCGTTGATGTTTAAAAACAAATATATTGGCGCAATGTATGCTTTCAATCCGTGTTGTTTGCTATAGTGGAACTATTTTTTCAGATACCTCAGATTGTGCATGCCCATAGACAGCCAGTCTAAAGCTCTCACAGGCGATTCTAAAACAGTCAACAAGTCGAGACAGGACTCATTGTCAAAATTTCTCCACCACTCTATTTCATTCAAAAAAGTCAAAAAAGTCCACCACTCTATTTCATTCAAAACAAACTACAAAATAGACTCAAGGTGTTAAATACCGGAATTATCCTTTAACATGCTTACCCTTCATATTAGCCTCAGCTGGTAAATATATTGATGAAACTGGTGCTCATGCTTTCTTTTCTCCTACCCCTTTCAGCGTCTTTTGCTTAATCCTCGAAAACAGACTTTAAGCACTTTATTTAAGCACCAGATACTGACCGACTTCTCTCAGATGACCTACACTGGCTGTTAAGGAAAAGCAAAGTTAAACATATATTTTGTCAAAGAAGGAGAAACTATAAATGAAATTTCTGATTAGAATCTCCGAAAGCCCTCTTGCCTTAAGCACTTAGCAGTCTGGAGGCTAAAATTATCAGAATAATGCCAGAATGCAATTAGAGGTTTAAACTGATAAGTGTGTATTTCAGCATTGAAAATAGGCAGTTGGCTGTTATAAGATGTACATTTTTCTGTGTGGTTAATAGGGATGCTTAAATGTTGACATGGAGTCAGATTATTCGTTTATGCCAGGCCTAGACATTGTGTGTGCTAGCAGATCAATTAACATGACTGTGACATGTTGTGTGGTTTTGTGACTGGTATGTTATTTTAAGTGACAATGGATTGACATGAAACTAACTTTCTTCAATGTAAAAACTTTATTGAATTTCATGACACCTGGGCCAAATTTACCCACAAAATCAAAATAGAAGTAAAAAAGAAAGACACTATTGTTCAAAGGTTTAAGGTCGTTAACATTTTTATTGCCACATTTACTAACAGCTTGCATCAGCGGAAACCATCCTTTGGGGTTAAAAAAGTACTGTCAGGATTTAAGACACACAGTAAAAAAAATGTGCTGAAAAGGCGTGGACACAATTTTTGCAGCTGACCTTATTGCATATGCATTTGTAAGAGTTTCTCTTTCAGATGCAAAATTTATGGAAGGAGAGTATTTTCATGCAAGGTGGTTTGCACTAGTCAATTTACTGGTATTTGAGAATTTTTTATTTCTATTATTATATATATATATATATATATATATATATATTGTGTTTAAATTAATTATTATACAGCCATGGCTAAAAGTATTGCCAGTGACATATATCTAGTGTTTACAAAATGTGTTGCTTCATTATTTGTAGATTTTTTTTTCTTCACATTTTTGTGGTATACTGGAAAACAATGATAATCATTTAATAGGTTTTAAAGGCTTTTATTTGAAAAAAACAAAAACAAACAAAAAACATTCAATATATCCAAAGACTCTATATTTACAGTGTTGACCCTTCTTCATTACCTCAATTCACTCTGACCAAATCCTGACTGATGGCTATTCATTCTTGCTCATTCTATTAGAGCTCAGAGTTGATCACTCTTTGTGGACTATGGGGTTCTCTATATGGGATTAAGATCTGTGGAGTTGCCTGGCCATGGATCCAAAATTTCTGAGCCACTTCATTATCACTCTTGCCTTGTGACATGGTGCTCAATCATGCTGAAAAATGCACAGATCAACACCAAATTGCTCCTGGGTCATAGGGAGAAGTTGCTCTTGCTGGAAGTTTTGAGACCATTCTTTATTCATTGCAGTGTTTAGGGCAGAATTGTGGCAGAGCCCACTCCCTTGGATGAAAAGCAAACCCACATATGAATGGTCTCAGGATGATTCATTGTTGGCACCACATTTGACTCATGTCAAGTCAAGTCAACTCACCTTCATTTATATAGCGCTTTTTACAATACAGATTGTATCAAAGGAGCTTCACAGTGATGACATGAAAATAATACAATACAGATTAATAATATTGTTGAATAGTAAATGTTCCCAACTAAGCAAGCCAAAAGCCAAGGCAACAGTGGCAAGGAACCAAAACTCCATCAGGTGACAGAATGGAGAACAAAAACCTTGGGAGATCCCAGGCTCAGTCGGGGGGCCAGTTCTCCTCTGACCAACGAAGGAACAGTGATTACAAAACAAATTGGATCGAAACATTAAGAGTATTTGTCCATTTCCATCTGTTTGTAAGTCGAAGTAATCACGCCGGTTTGGAGACGAGATGTTGAGGATCAGTGCTGATGGCTGTCTGATCTGTGTCTGCTTCCCGGACAATATTGGGAAGATTGTTCCAGAGTTTTGATGCTAAATAGGAAAAGGATCTACCACCAGCAGTCGATTTCGATATTCTAGGTATTATTAACTGGCCGGAGTTTTGAGATCGCAATAGACGTGAAGGACTATAATGCATTAACAGCTTGTTCGAGTACTGCGGAGCTAAACCATTTAGTGCTTTGTAAGTAATCAGCAATATTTTATTTATATGATGTTTAATAAGCAGCCAATGCGGGGTTGACAGAACCGAGCTAATATGGTCATACTTCCTGGTTCTGGTAAGAACTCGAGCTGCTGCGTTTTGAACTAGCTGAAGTTTGTTTATTAAGGCCGGAGACACACTGGGCCCTATTTTAACGATCAGAAACACAAGTGTTAAAGCGCAAGTAACTTTGTGGGCGGATCTCAGCGCTGTTGCTATTTAACCGGCGGGATAAATGACTCTTGCGCCTGGCGCAAATCTAAAAGGGGTTGGTCTGAAGTAGCTTCATTATTCATAGGTGTGGTTTGGGCGTAATGTGAAATAAACCAGAGCGCCATCCAACATACCCTTTAAGAGCAGGTGCGCATGTTGCATGACGGATTGTTATTATAACGGCGGGCAGTGGCGCCTCCAGAAATTTTTCGTAGGGGTGGCCAGATGGGGCCAGTAAAAATCTTGGGGTGGCACACCAAAACTACAGTATAAACCATAATTTCAGAATTGTTATACTGTTGTAATAAACCAGCCTGTAGAAAACTATCAGAAAGACTTAAGGAAACTCCTACTGATATACTTTGGTTTATTGTGTAATATTTAATGTTACTAATGATATTAGTAGGGCCCAACTAATATATATTACATTGTATATAATGATATATATTATATGATATATAAGGGTCCTTGCCCCACAGCAAATTTCCAGATACTTACATAATTGTGATGAATTTAATCATTTTTCAGTTATTAGTTTGCAGTGTAAGATTACAGTTAACACCTTTAAATATTACATAAATGTATTATGAATTTTTAATACACTTAATGAGTGTATACATCAGCAGCAAATCTGCACAGTAATTTTATAAAATCTAAATATGTTAATAAAAACAAATTACTATTAGTTCTCTTTTAAAATTCAATCAGGCAATCATGTCACAATTTTATATTTATATATTAATGTCAAGAATTCAGAAGTGCATAGCCTAAACTACAAATAAATTATATACAATTACATTATGCTTATTTAAAATGTATTGAGCAGGCTAGGTATAACAAAATATATTGGCTTTTAATAATATTTCAGTGCGCAAACCCATGATTACATGAAAAACAGAGAGCACACAGCGTGTATGCGCATCGCGGGTGCAGAATGATGTGCTCAAAGCAACATGGAGTCACAGTGTGCAGCAGCACTGCGCTTCATAAGTGCGCATTTAAAAGCTCATGTCACAAATCGAAGAAATGTTGAGCGCACAAATCCTAGTGCGATTTGTTCCTTTGTTTCACAGTTATTGTGCGTTTGATGCCGATTCATAATCCTTGTGATATGTATGTGTGATCTAACAGAACACGGTAGTGAGTCGTTTAAAAACAGCAACAAACTCCAAGAAAATAAAGTAATTTTATGCGAATATACAGACTTTTATCTACAGATCATGCATTTATAATGTCAATATATCATATTGGAGAGAGTTTTACCGTGCATCCAGAGGCGCGCGTGCTGTTTGAATATGAATGGAGAATGATGACAGCCGCAGAGGAGGGAAAACGAGTTTATACTTTAATGATGTAAATATACTTCTGTCCCTCACATTAAGCTATGGAATGACTTCAGATGACTTTGTCACCCAAACTGACGTGAAAAAAGCGGGAGGCGCCGAAAAGCGCGCTGTTTGCATCCCTGCCTGTCCAAACGTGGCAAAAACACACCTAAAAGCTGCTGTAACAGTATACCATTTGGCACTTAAAAAGCACTTCACGACACATAATTCCCCGTCTTCTTTTACTTAAGAATATTTTTGACTTATTTATAAAATGCATAACTGATGCTACAAAAATTAATACTGGCCATTGGGGTGGCCAATGGGGTGGCCAGGAGTCGGCCAGGGGTGGCCATGGCCACCCCTGGCCACCCCCTGGTGGCGCCATTGACGGCGGGTTTACCAGGCGCGCGCCAGGAGCGTTCACAGGAGATGAGACCGACGTTCTCGTCAGGGCAGTGAAAGATAGAGAAGTGACTTTGTATGGGGATGGGAGAAACCCTCCCACATCAGCATCGGTTAAACATTATATACATATGTTTTTTCCCACTAACAGGTCTGATCCTTCAGTACTAGCTTACAATAAGCCTTAAAAAAATTGGGTAATTAGTTTTTTTCATCTTCATGTAAACCACAATGATTTCCCTCATGTGTTAATATTTTTCCTTGTTATAATGTATGATTTGCAAAAATAAAAACTACTGCATCTGTGTTGATGAGAGAATCAAAGTGTATGCGCGTTGTGTACCCGCTACATTATGGCCAAGCATCCATCCATCCATCTTCTTCCGCTCATCCAGGGCCGGGTCGCGGGGGCAGCAGTCCAAGCAGAGATGCCCAGACTTCCCTCTCCCTAGACACTTCCTCCAGCTCTTCTGGGGGGATACCGAGGCGTTCCCAGGCCAGCCGGGAGACATAGTCTCTCCAGCGTGTCCTAGGTCTTCCCCGGGGCCTCCGCCCAGTGGGACGTGCCCGGAACACCTCCCCAGGAAGGCGTCCAGGAGGCATCCGGAACAGATGCCCGAGCCACCTCAGCTGACCCCTCTCGATGTGGAGGAGCAGCGGCTCTACTCTGAGCTCCTCCCGAGTGACCGAGCTTCTCACCCTATCTCTAAGGGATCGCCCAGCCACCCTGCGGAGAAAGCTCATTTCAGCCGCCTGTATCCGGGATCTTGTCCTTTCGGTCATGACCCAAAGCTCATGACCATAGGTGAGAGTAGGAACGTAGATTGACTGGTAAATCGAGAGCTTTGCCTTACGGCTCAGCTCCTTCTTTACCACAACAGACCGGTACATCGACCGCATTACTGCTGAAGCTGCACCGATCCGTCTGTCAATCTCCCGTTCCATCCTTCCCTCACTCGTGAACAAAACCCCAAGATACTTAAACTCCTCCACTTGAGGAACTATGGCCAAGCATGCGCCATTAAAATAGCATTATGAACAACGCGCAACGCGCCACTGACTTTAGACCAGGTTTTTTCTGGTCAGTGGCACAATTGTTTTCTGGAAGTGTAAAATAGCACCAGGGAATGTTTGCGCCGAAACACGCCTCCTTTTTGCGCCGATCCGCCCAGGGAGAGCAAATTCATTTCCTAGTTTACCGGTGTGCGTCTTTGGAGGAAAAAAGCCTGCGCCGGGTGTAAGATAGAGCCCACTGGCTGCGTGGCGTGAGCGTGGTGTTTCTTTAGCGTGTCAGCTGTGTGGCGGCTGCATCGCGTTTTCTGTGTCTTTGCACACCAGAAGCATGTCTGACGCGGCGCTGCTGCTAGGTGACATCGAGGGACAGTCTACATTTGGATTCGCGGTGTGTTGCTCTTGCCTTTATGACAACAATATAGCCAGCAGCCATATCACCCTGTAGCCCAAGACTGGTTGCCCACTGAAGGTAAGCAGGGCTGAGCCTGGTTAGTACCTGGATGGGAGATCTTCTGAGAAGGCCAGGTTGCTGCTGGAAGAGGTGTTAGTGAAGCCAGCAGGGGGTGCTCACCCTGTGGTCTGTGTGGGTCCTAATGCCCCAGTGTAGTAATGGGGACACTATACTGTCAAAGAGCACTGTCCTTTGGATGAGACGTTAAACTGAGGTCCTGACTCTCTGTGGTCATTAAAAATCCCAGGATGTCTTTCGAAAGAGTAAGGGTGTAACCCCGGCATCCTGGGCAAATTTGCCCAGTGGCCTCTGTCCATCATGGCCTCCTAATCATCCCCATATATATACCAATTGGCTTCATCACTCTGTCTCCTCTTCTCCAGTAAGCTGGTGTGTGGTGAGCGTTCTGGCGCAATATGGTTGCCGTCTCATCATCCAGGTGGGTGCTGCACACTGGTGGTGGTTGAGGAGATTCCTAACCCTAACCCTAACCCTAATCCTTGTGATCGATAAGACATCTCTTCATTTACTGCTACAAACTGATAACGGTCAGATAACTATGATTTAAACCATGCTAATGCAGTTCCACAAATGCCAACATAGTTTTCAGTGAATCCATGATAAATCCCAAGCACTAAAACTCACAGTTATAACTAAATCCACTGAGTGGCGCTGTGAAGCATGTTAACAAGTTGATTATATTATATCCCATACACTCAACTAAAGGAACACCTGTTCAATTTCTCATTAATGCAATTATCTAATCAACCAATCACATGGCAGTTGCTTCAATGCTTTTAGGGGTGTGGTCCTGGTCAAGACTCCCCTGAACTCCAAACTGAATGTCAGAATGGGAAAGAAAGGTGATTTAAGCAATTTTGAGCGTGGCATGGTTGTTGGTGCCAGACGGGCCGGTCTGAGTATTTCACAATCTGCTCAGTTACTGGGATTTCACTCATAACCATTTCTAGGGTTTACAAAGAATTCTGTGAAAAGGGAAAAACATCAAGTATGCGGCAGTCCTATGGGCCAAAATGCCTTGCTGATGCTAGAGGTCAGAGGAGAATAAGCCGACTGATTAAAGCTGATAGAAGAGCAACTTTGACTGAAATAAACACTCGTTACAATCAAGGTATGCAGCAAAGGATTTGTGAAGCCACAACACGCACAACCTTTAGGCAGATGGGCTACAACAGCAGAAGACCCCACCGGGTACCACTCATCTCCACTACAAATAGGAAAAAGAGGCTACAATTTGCAAGAGCTCACCGAAATTAGACAGTTGAAGACTGGAAAAATGTTGCCTGGTCTGATCGATTTCTGCTGAGACATTCAGATGGTAGATTCAGAATTTGGCGTAATCAGAATGAGAACATGGTTCCATCATGCCTTGTTACCACTGTGCAGGCTGCTGGTGGTGGTATAATGGTGTGGGGAATGTTTTCTTGGCACATTTTTGGCCCCTTAGTGCCAATTAGACATCGTTTAAGGCTACGGCCTACCTGAGCATTGTTTCTGACCATGTCCATCCCTTGATGGCCACCATGTACCCATCCTCTGATGGCTACTTCCAGCAGGATAATGCACCATGTCGCAAAGCTCGAATCATTTCATTTCATGGCAATGAGTTCACTGTACTAAAATTGTAACAGACACTGTCAGTCACCTGCCATTACACTCCTCGCCACTAGGGGTATTAGTGAGACATATGTGCTTAGATAAAGAGCCAGGTGAGCAGAAAGAAATTATCATGGCTGGCCTCCTCGGTCAAAGAACGTATATTGACAAGAAGTGAAAGCCAATAGAACGTTCCATTGCAACACAAGCGCCCAGCAGCAGCTCTACGCTTCCGCCATTTCGGGGTGAAAGCGACTCGGCAGTCATATAATATCCATATATTTAGTCCAGTGCAGAGATCATTTTTAGGTTGAAATAATTAGGCTAGGTGATTATTTAACTCACAACAGTTAACTTTATAGCAGTTAAAAAAGAAGTTGCTACTTAACCGGGCTTTTACCCCCACATAACTTGAGACAGGGAAGTTTGAGGATTTAATTCATTATATTACTCTCCACATTAAGTGTGATAGGTAAGAATAAAGTGATATCAGTTCATAAAGTTATAATAACATAGACCGTTTCCCGGGAGGTACACATAACGTTACTTACAAAAATAAGTTATCAATGAAATAAATTCAGCAAATAAATTGTACTAAAACGTAAATGTTTGACAATAAATATATAACAGCAATAGAATAGCTTTACAGTAAACATTTTTTTTGCAGTACTAGCCTTATATTAATATCCTAATGTAACCCCTCCACCCGGGTCCTACTCGCCCCGCTCCCAGCGGGCCTCGAACTCGGGTCTCCGGCATGAGAGTCAGGCACGCTAACAAGGAGGCTAAAGACTGCAGCCTCTAGCGTCTGTCGCTAGAGCGCCTATTGAGATCAGGGGAGTGAGGTTTACTCGCACAGCAACTACTAGCTGGCCTCCGTTACACTAATATCTTATATTAATGACGCAAGACCATGTAAACAAACAAAAAAAAAAACAGGCCAATGTCCAAAGAGGCAATTAGTTATAGGATAACGGACACAGCGCATCAATGATCATCATGTTTGTAGCATGATCCAGGGGATTAAAACGTCCAAAATATATTTCAGGCCTAGTGGAGTTGGTAACTAATAATAGTAGTAAACGTGTAAAGTTGCATACAATGGAAATACTCACTAATGCAAGAAAAAACTACCTCAAAAAACTGTTATCTGTGCTGTTGTCCAGTAACTCCATTTGGCATTTTCACCCCGATATGGCTGCCGCGCTACCGAAGCGCCATCTAGTGGCTGTTACCAAAAAAGCATCAGAGTTTCGCCTCTTGTTCTTCTATACTCTTTGCCTCGGTCAAACAAAGGGTGCTTCTCATTTCGTATTTGTGCATCTTCATTTCCTATCTTCACTTCCTTTCCTCGCGTCTCAGCTCCACCCCCTGTAGGACGTGAGGGAAGGAAGTGAGGAAAGGAAATAAGGATGTAGGAATTGAATAAAAGGTTTTTTATATATGTTGAAATACTTGATCACTCGAGCATCACTCCACAGTGTCATCAGCAACACTAAAAGGAACTGCCCTTATGTTGTTGAAGTTTGGTTATTTAATAAATTCATAATAAATAATAATAAAGATAGGCTACACTGTTGAAATATGTGAGATGTGTGGTTTATATAAACTGAAAAGATAAAGGATAAATTAAAATGATTGTGACCGATGTGAAGGGGACGAGAATTGATACGTGCATCACGTTTAGTCAGTAAAACAGTTCCGCATAGGATGCACCCATTTATCCTCGCTCATGAATCCTCTGGAAGCCTCCTCACGGAGCAATTAGAGAATTGAGATGTCCTTTAAGATGGCTGAGCTCAATCAGTTTCCGGGTCATAGGATGGAGGATGGAGGAGCGAGGAGACGAGGGGGGATATTGAGAAGCACCCAAAGTCCTGGTTGGGAAACTTTCATGCTGTAAGTAAGTAAAATGTATATGTGAAGAGTTCAGATGCAAAAGCCTCTAAATGCCATTTGAAATTTTGTTCTAAAATGATCATTTTTATCAAGCTTGTATATTTAAGTTCAGTAATTTCACTTGAATGACAATGAAGATTAATTTCACTTGAATGGAAATGAAGATTACCTATTAATTGTCATTTAAGTGAAATTACTGAACTTAAATATACAAGCTTGATAAAAATTTTCATTTTAGAAGAAAATTTCAAATGGCATTTAGAGGCTTTTGCATCTGAACTCTTCATGTGTATGTTGAAGTTTACGATCTGGTGAAAGATTATTTTTTGTGCTTATTGAATATAGTGGCTTTAATGCAGATAATTAACAGGAGGGATTTTGTGTTTTTTAGAAGGACTTTTCAGTATCTGCTGAATAAATATTTGTTCCTACTTTGTGGTCCTGTTTGGGATTGACCCACATTTGAGTACTACTTCGAGGCTCATGGTTGGAAATAGCATCATTTGACTGTTGGATTACCATTATGGACTTCCTTTTTTGACGGGAGGGCTATATGTTGGACTACGGTCATACTTCGTTGGATTTCATTTACCATCAAGCCTCCACATCATTTGACTCCTTAAAGACAGTTAAGGCTTGCATATGACTTTCACACTTTAACCTTAACTGTCTACAACATTGAAAGTTATAAAGACTGAAAGTATATATTACTGGAACTTAAAGGGTTAGTTCACCCAAAAATGAAAATTAAGTCATTAATTACTCACCCCCATGCTGTACCAACCCCGTAAGACCTTCGTTCATCTTCGGAACACAAATAAAGATATTTTTGATTGAATCTGAGGGCTGGATCACTCTTCCATAGACAGCCTGAGGGACTGCCTCTTGACGGCCCAGAAAGTCATTAAAAGAAAAGGTTTAAATATTCCATGTGCCTACAGTGGCTCAACTATAACTTTATCAAGCGACGAGACTACTTTTTGTGCGAAAAAAAAAACGTAAATAACGACTTTATTCGACATTCCATTACTTCCTTATGGGCGCATGCGCGTGAACTGAGACGAGACCGTTCTTCTTCGACTACTTTTTGTTACCGGCTGCTCACCGCTTAGGAGTTTTACCGCCCCCTACCGTATAAGATGACGTACTGCTTGTAAACAGAACGTTTTGCGCCTCCGGCTATATCAGTACGTCATCTTATACGGTAGGAGGCGGTAAAACTCCTAAGCGGTGAGCAGCCGGTAACAAAAAGTAGTCGAAGAAGAACGGTCTCGTCTCAGTTCTCGCGCATGCGCCCATAAGGAAGTAATGGAAAGTCGAATAAAGTCGTTATTTACGTTTTTTTTTTCGCACAAAAAGTATCGTCGCTTGATAAAGTTATAGTTGAGCCACTGTAGGCACATGGAATATTTAAACCTTTTCTTTTAATGACTTTCTGGGCCGTCAAGAGGCAGTCCCTCAGGCTGTCTATGGAAGAGTGATCCAGCCCTCAGATTTAATCAAAAATATCTTTATTTGTGTTCCGAAGATGAACGAAGGTCTTACGGGGTTGGTACAGCATGGGGGTGAGTAATTAATGACTTAATTTTCATTTTTGGGTGAACTAACCCTTTAATCTCATATACAGAACCATATACATCTTTGTGTGCTGGGTGTTTTTGTAACACTGTTTGAATATTGTTTCTTTGTTATGAGTCTATTTTGGTGTTTATATAAAGTTATATTAGGTGTTTACATTGCTGTTTTTTTTTTATTTTACTCATTGGATTAAAAGCATATGTTGATGCTGATGATCCTCCCCTACAAACAGATTATTAGGATTTACTCAGAGTAGCACGTGTTGGTTATAAAATGGCCCCCACAGTCACCAGATCTCAAACCAATAAAGCATCTTTGGGATGTGGTGGAACGGGAGCTTCGTGCCCTGGATGTGCTGCATCCCACAAATCTCAATCAACTGCAAGATTCTATCATATCAATATGGGCCAACATTTCTAAAGAATGCTTTCAGCACCTTGTTGAATCAATGCCACATAGAATTAAGGCAGTTCTGAAGGCGAAAGGGGGGTTAAAATACACAGTATTAGTATGGTGTTCCTAATAATCCTGTAGGTGAGTGTAATGTCCTTGTCTGCCTCGCGAAGTGTAGAATTACTTATGTAGTGAATTGCTGCTGTTTGTTGACGTCCTCTGACGTAGATTGACTCCGCCCTAGATGCACGCAGGTAATCAGCATCCAATTAATTGATAATAGTTAAGGTAATTCATTCCAAGGGGTATATTAAGGTGGCGGTGTTGTCACCGGAGATTGCGTGAATGTGCGACCGTGTTCTAGCGCGTCATTATTGGACAACTAGCCCTCCTACTCCGGGCTCACAGTGCCGAACATGCGGAGATCGCGCCACTCGTCCAGTCAGCAAGAGATGAAAAGTCCAATGATGAGCAAGAAGTCAAGCAGCAATACACCCCCGATGCTGAATGCAATTTATACCCGAAACGATGGTATCCGGCAAACAGTGTGTGTTACCAAGGCATGCAACACTCAGCACAACGTGTGCTTTTCTGCGAATGGCCCAGAACCTCAGCCATTGCATGAGGCCATTTTGATGCAAAACAATGATGGCTACACATCTTTTGTTGGACGGAACCACTGCTAAAACAAGAACACAATGATTGGAAGCACTTCTTTCCTCATTTTGTTTTCTGACTGGTCTTCTAATCCAATCAGAATGATAGAGGTATTTCACATGTGCTGATGTGCTTTACTAACATTTTTAATCTGTCCCTGTCACAAGCCATCGTTCCACCCTGCCTTAAAACAGCCATTATCATCCCGGTCTCCAGGAAGCCTGTTGTAGACAGTTTAAATGACTACAGACCAATGGCCTTCACTTCTGTTGTTGAAAGTGTCTAGAGAGTCTAGCAATGAGGCTCATTAACGCCAGACTTCCTCCCTCTTTTTACCTCCATCAATTTGCTTATTGGGCCAACAGGTCTACAGAGGATGCTATTGCCCTCACACAGAGGGACATACTTCTGGATGCTCTTCATTGATTATAGTTCTGCGTTCAATACCATCATAGCGTACATACTTATCAGGAAACTCCTGCACCTGGGCCTCTCCGCTCACCTCTCTACCTGGATTATGGATTTTCTCACTAACCGTCTCAGTATGTCAGGCTCGGTCTCCACTTCCCCGCCCCCCTCAATTTCAGCACCGGTCTATTATGACTGTATATCCTCACACTCCTGCTTATCTTAATGAGGTCCTAATTATTACGTTGTGGTGCTCTAAAAACAACCTGTTGTTAAACACAAAGAAAAGAACTCATCTTGGACTTCATGAAGTGCTCCATCTTTATAGATGAAGACTGTGGAAAAGTATGAAGTTTTAAATTCCATTTATCTGACAGTCTCTCCTGGTCCACAAACATGACAGCTGCTGTTAAAAAGGCACAGCAGCGTCTGCACGTCCTGCGAGTCCCAGGAAAAGCCACCTGTGTTCAAAGCTACTGATGGCCTTCTACCGCTCTGCCAGAGAGAGAGTGTAGAGAGTGTAGTATATGTATGTAGTATGTAGTATAGAGAGTGTCTAAAAAACAAAAAGCTCTACAGAGGGTTATAAACATAGTGCAGAACATCATTGGCTGCCCTCTCCCATCACTCCAGGACATTATAAACCACCGCTACCTATCCAGAGTAAAAAACATTGTTAAGGACTCCTCTCACCCCAGTTACCACCTGTTGTTTACTGTATTTACTTCTATTTACTTGGGTACTTCTGCCCTCAGAAAAGCGATACAGGCCAATTAAATGCACACTGCCAGATTCATGAACAGTTTTTATCCAAAAGCCATCTAGTCCCTAATAGTGCTATTTTGCTATTTATATATGAACATTACTGCGGACTGTGCAAGATCTGTTTGAAACTTGAACTTGCACTTACCTTATCTCTTGTCTTACCTGCTGCACTTAAGTTTATAAAAGGAATAAGATCTGCACTTAAGTTTATAAATGGAATGAGATTGCGTTGTTATATGTGTATGTATTGTAGAACCGCTGAGCAGTCTCTGAAATTTCGTGCAATGACAACTAAAGGCTAATTCTAATATGATTAGTCAAATTATTTTAGCTTGTATTTTTTCCCCCCCACAATAAATTTTCAACTGTAGCTCTGGAAAAAAAATAAGAGACCACTGCAAAATTTGCAGTTTCTCTGGATTTATTATTTATAAATTAACATTCTAAGTTGTGCAATTATTTTCAGGGCAACACTACTAAAGTAGTTCCTGGCAGGTCACTGACCAAGCAAATAAATACAGTAAACAATAGGATAAAAATGACAGATTATTTCCAAGTTTTATTGTGCATTTTGAATTTATTATGTATTATAGAAAAGCACATACTCTCTTTCTACCGCTCTCTCCCCCACTCAAATGCACACATATACAGTACGGACACACACTTGCACAGAAACGCGTTGTCAGTGCTGCTCTGACGATTTTATCAGTAAAATAGTTTAACAGCTTAAAAGCTGCATGACATTTCTCATGAGGTTCAGGTCTGCAGATTGGGCTGGCCATGACAGGGTCTTGAATGATTTTAAGGCACTTTTAGATTCATTGGACCTCACCGCTGCATTTGACACCGTGGATCACTCCATCCTCATCTCCCGTCTTCAACATCTTGTTGGTTTGCAGGGCGCACTGCTAAATTGGTTCTCTTCATATCTCACTAACAGAACTTTTTCAGTAATGCTTGACGACTTCTCATCCTCATCTGCCCCTCTGTCATCCGGTGTGCCTCAAGGATCCATTCTCGGTCCTGTTCTGTTCTCTCTCTACATGCTGCCACTTGGACAACTCATCTCCAATCATAATGTTCACTTTCACTTCTATGCAGACGACCTCCAGATCTACCTTCCTGTGATTCTGAACAATCGTTCTGCACTGGACCCCATCTATGACTGCCTTAGGGACATTAAGCAGTGTCAGATCTCTGACCACTCTCTCATACGGTTTGACATCTGTGCTGTTTCTCCTGCTTCCTCATCTACTGCCCCCCTTCGTCGTCGCATTATTACTCCATCCACAGTCGATAACTTTGTTGCTGACTTCTCTGTCTCCGACATCGTCTCCACTGCTGAACTGACAATGCCTTTATGTCCTGACCTTCTCCTCTCCTCCTTCCACACCATCTGCTCCCAGATTATGGACTCTGTTGCGCCCTACAAGGTAAAGACGACCAAAGGTCCATCGGTCCCCTGGCTCAATGATTCAACTTGGGTCCTCAGACGCCAGTGTAGACAGGCTGAGCGTAAATGGAAGAAGGATAGGCTGCAGGTGTCACTGGACATGTTTAGAGACAGTCTTGCCACCTTTCAAAGAGCTGTGAAGGAAGCTAAAGGACAATACCTTTCTAACCTCATCAATAGCAATAGCCACCGCCCCGGAATCCTGTTTAGCACTGTTAATTCTGTCATTAATCCGGTGTCTGTTGTTTTAAATGATGTATCAGAAAAAAACATGCAATGCATTCAAACAACACTTTTTGGATAAGGTTTCGTCTGTTAGGCAAACTATCACACATGCTCCTGCTGTTGTCTTTTCCTCCCGAGCGACGCAATGCATGCTGGAGGACTTTAATACAGTTACTCTGGAGGACCTTAAGATAGCTGTTCATGAGCTGAAGCCTACCACCTGTCCTCTAGACGCTATTCCTGCCAGGATTTTGAAAGAGGCTATTGACATCGTAGGTCCTTTTCTCGTCACCTTCATGAACAGCTGTCTAAGTTTAGGGACTGTTCCCACTGCTCTCAAACATGCTATTGTTAGACCGCTGCTCAAAAAACCCAGCTTAGACCCTACCATACTGTCCAATTTTCGACCAATATCTCATCTGTCATTTCTGTCTAAGTTGATGGAGAAGCTTGTTTTCTCCCAGCTTCAGTCTCACCTACAACTGCATGTCATTAGTGATAAATTTCAGTCCGGTTTCAGGTCCAGACATAGCACTGAATCTGCGTTACTAAGGGTCCATGATGACATTCTTGGAGCTCTGGATAGAAAAAGCTCTGTGGTTTTGGTACTACTGGACCTTACCGCTGCATTTGACACCGTGGATCACTCCATCCTCATCTCCCGTCTTCAACATCTTGTTGGTTTGCAGGGCGCACTGCTAAATTGGTTCTCTTCATATCTCACTAACAGAACTTTTTCAGTAATGCTTGACGACTTCTCATCCTCATCTGCCTCTCTGTCATCCGGTGTGCCTCAAGGATCCATTCTCGGTCCTGTTCTGTTCTCTCTCTACATGCTGCCACTTGGACAACTCATCTCCAATCATAATGTTCACTTTCACTTCTATGCAGACGACCTCCAGATCTACCTTCCTGTGATTCTGAACAATCGTTCTGCACTGGACCCCATCTATGACTGCCTTAGGGACATTAAGCAGTGGCTTTCCCAGAATTTCCTTCATTTGAATGAAGGAAAGACGGAGTACATTCTTTTCAGCCCTGATTTACCCAGTAGTTCTTTCAGTTTTGGTCCTCTAACACCTCATTTTGCACCTTCTGTACGTAACTTGGGTGTTATTTTTGACAAAAATTTGCAGTATGACAAACAGATTAGTGCTGTCGTCAGGGCGAGCTTTTACCAGCTAAGGCTTCTCAGTAAGGTCAAACCATTCTTGTCCCGAGCTGACTTTGAAAAAGTCATTCATGCCTTTATCAGCTCGAGGATAGACTACTGTAATGCCCTCTACACTGGACTTAATCAATCATCTCTTAATCGGCTTCAACTGGTTCAGAACACGGCAGCACGTCTACTCACCAACACCTCCAAACGCTCGCACATCACCCCTGTCCTCCGCTCGCTCCACTGACTCCCGATACGGTTTAGGGTGGAGTATAAGATCCTACTGTTTGTGTTCAAGGCTATTAATGGTCTGGCCCCGGTGTACCTCGCCAATTTAGTAACAGTTTATCAACCACCCAGAACTTTGCGCTCATCTGAACAGACCTATCTGGTCATTCCCAAATTTAAATATAAAAAGTTTGGAGGCTTGTTCTACTGTTTCAAGTATGCCACATTCATCACACATTCCATTTCCATGCTTTCCCATTAATGCCAGTGTTGATTTTAACCCTGTATTCAAGCCTTGTTTACACTTTAACTTTAATCAAATTAACGTGATCAACGAAATTCTTAATGATCCGTAATCAATCGTCATTAATCATGCCCATCCCTAATCCACACCTTGATTGGCCTTGGCTGTGTGGATTGGAGCATTGACCAGCACAAAAAAAACAATCCTTCGAGTTGGAGAACATTGTCAGAGCAGAAGGAAGCAATTTTTCTTTCAAAATAATCTTGTACGTGGCTTGAGTTATGCATTCTTGCAAAGACATACTGTATCTGCCTGATTCTAGCCTTACTGAAGAACCACCAGATCATCACCAATCCTCCTCTAAATTACACAGTGGGTGCGAGAGACTGTGGGTTGTAGGCCTCTCCAGGTCTCTGTCTAACCATTAGAGGACCAGGTGTTGGGCAAAGCTGAAAACTGGACTCATCAGAGAAGATCAGGCAGATCTGTCTTTGTGAAGCCTGTCTTGTAACTGAATCCACTTAGGCAAGGCTATTATGGAAGAAAACATGCTTCCCTCTGCTCTGACAATATCCCCCAACTCAAAGGATTGTTTTTTGTTTGTTTTTTTCCCCACAGGACAATGGTCCAATCTACACTGCCAGGCCAGTCAAGGTGTGGTTGGAGGATCACCATATCAACACCCAGTCATGGCCTTTTTTTGTTATTTTGACAAGTTGTCATTTTCTGCAAGTAAATGCTCTAAATGACAACTTTTTTCTTTTAAAATTTGAAAGAAACATTTTCAGTATTTTGTAGAATAAATTCAACAATGTAATTTTGATCAAAACAGATACATATAAATAATAAATCCAGAGAAATAGCCGTTTTTTTTTCCAGTGGTCTCTTAAAGGGGGGGGGGTGATTGCGATTTCGCTTTTTTCATTTTAAATAGTGTGTAATGTTGCTGTTGGTGCATGAACAGTATCTGCAAAGTTGCAGCGCTTGAAAGTTAAATGTAAGCAGAGATATTGTCTTCTAAAATCTAAAATCAGGAAGTTTAATGCCTACAAAAATGATTTGATTGGGACTACAGCTGGGTTTTAGACATCACTAACCCATACATTTACATCAACCCCTCCCTCCGGAAACTGCAAAAAAGGGCATGCGCATATTTCTGCGGCTCGTTGAGTGTGTTATGTTCACCCAGCTGTCAGCTCTTCTGTGTTCGAGCTTCCCACGGACGCTGTGCTTCGTCAACTTTCTGTGCTGAGCATTTACGGAAGACAGCTTCCAGAATCTCCACGAATTCAATGCCGGATTCAACAAGAAACTGTTACTAAAACATGAAGCAGACCCAACTTTAAAACCAGAGGCAGCAGTTGTTGGGCACAACCTGTAAGTAGGCTAAGACTTAATCATTTTAAATGTATTTGCATGTATAATTTCAGACGTAGCCTTGTGTTTTAGTTTTTAAAAAAATGCCAGCGCTGGCTTTATAGCCACTAGGCTACTAGTAGTTATGCTATTTTGTGTCTACGACAAACGCGTACAAACATTATGGACCTGAAGTACTAATGTTTTTTTTCATGTATTTTTCATGTATATATATACTTTATGACGTTATTTTCTATTTGATCAAGAACGTAAACCATTGGCGACTTTGTTTGTGTATATAACGTTAGTAGCCAGTCAGTGTAAAACAAACGTGGATGAAGTAAAAAAAAAAATATATATTGGCAAATTACCATTCAGAAACGTTTTTTTAAGAGCCGTGTTTAGGGAGGTTCTGCTTGACTCTCTTCATCGCCGCTTTCTGAGTCTGAATCTGGCTATGATACTGCAGTATCGACACCATTATTTACTGTACATTGGACCACAGCGGCTCTGCATTGGACCGGAGCACATGCACGTTTCGCCCGTAAAGGTAATGGGAGTGAACTTTCTGGACAACGTGAGCTACAGTTTAGCCAATCACAACACACGGCCCAAACTAACCAATCTGAGCCCACTGCCTGTTTCTGAGGTAGGGGTTTCATATACTCAGGAAGTCAACCAGTCGTTCAGAGGACAGAGGAGAACACAGCTTACAATAAAGGTGAAATTTATGAAAAATAAGACTTTTTAAAAAGAAAAAACACAAATAAATGCTATATTGCACCCCATAAACACAATTATGCAAAGAAAAAAAGTAGTAAACCAGTAGTAAACCAATTGCTGTTAAAAATTCAGCATGCAACCTGCTTAACCCTTAATGGAAGAAGTTTAGAAAAAACAGAACTCTTCTTAGAGCTGGCTTCCTTGCCAAACTGAGCAATCAATGGAGAAGGGGCTTGCTGGTGACCAAGAAGCTGATGTTCACTCTAGTTTAGCACTTTTATCATATATGGAGATGGGAGAAACATACCTTCAACACTCCACTTATCTGGGCTTTATGGCAGAGTGGCCAGAATCAAGCCTCTCGTCAGTGAAGTTGCATGAAAACCCACTTGGATGGATTCTCTCAGACTGAGAGAAACACGATTCTCTGGTTTGATGAACCTCAGTTCCAAGCATCATGTACAGTATGAGAGAAACCAGGCACTGCTCATCACCTGCACAGTGCCGTCCCAAAAGTAAATTGTGGTGGTAGCAGCATTATGCTGTGGAGGTGTTTTTCAGTGGCAGGGCTGGGGGACTTATCAGGGTAGAAGGAAAGCTCAACGCAGGAAAATATAGAGATAGCCTTAATGAAAATAAGATTAAACTAAGTACTCCGTTAAGGGTAAAAAACTTATGCAATGCTTATACTTATTTCAGTTTTTCCAGTTTTCACAAATCTGTTTTTTGTTTTGTCATTATGGTGTATGGAGTGTAGATTGATGTGAAAAAATATATATTGTGCATTACTTTGAAAGTGATAAGATTTTCAAAAAAATGGGCATTATTTTATTTATATATGAATTATTTCTTATTTTTGGTTCCTACCATCTGAGAAGCAAGTGTTTTCTCATTCATTTGGCACTGAACTACCATCTATTTATCCATTTCATATTGTCAAGTGGAGAGAAGAGTGTAAGAAATTGTGTTGATGGGAACAGTAATGGCCGAAGGCCTCTTCTCATATTGCAGACCTGGGAAAAGGTTAGCTCAAGAACACATGCTCCAAATTGATCTTTATATGGGCTGAGAAAAAGGTCAAGGAGGGCTACTGGTCAACTATGTCATAAGAGACATCAGCTGTGAGAGCGAGAGATCAACTAATTACCCACTAACACGCTAAGATGGACAGCATTGTCACCTGCGATCACACACCTACACACACATACTGCTCCATCATGCCCTTCCTCAAAGCTTGTTTAAATTTCGTTTTCAAACTATTCATATCACAATCACTCAGCCTCCCTCCACCACCTAATTCCTGGAAATGAATGTTAATAATGCATTTGCCCTCAGTCAAATAACAGCTGGTAGTAGCTAGGAGGATCATGTTTATGTAATGAAGAGCACAACTGCAAGACCCGCACTGATCATGTGTGAAGGTTCAGAAAACATTCATTTAGTTCTGCTGCCATTTGCAAAGGTATAATAATAATAATAATAAAATATACTTTATTGTCCCCCAGAGGGGAAATTTGTCTTGGGCTACAGTCACTGCGACACACACTTACAACAAACCACATAGAATATACACTATAGACAAAACAAGTATAGACAATACACTGGACCGTGAAAAAACAGTGCACAACACAGTGAGAATAAAAAGTGTACAATTAGGTAACAGTCATTTGTTACTGTTTAGCATAATAGCAGCTGGCATGAATGAGTTTTTATACCTTTAGCCTGCATTTCGGCATTCTAAATCGTTTACCTGAGGGTAACAACTCTAGTTCCTTAATAAGAATGTGGGTTGGGTCATCCCGAATCTTATGTGCCTCACTGAGCACAGATTTTTCGTACAATGACTGTAGGTAGCACGGTTCTTGATGCCCTACAATTCTAAAAGCTGTACTGATCAGACGCCCCAACTTAGATTTAAACTGAACTGAAAGATTCCCATACCAGGTCTGCATACTATAACGTATCACACTGTCTAAAATAATTTTAAAAAACAAAAACAGGAGTTTTCTATTGACACCATACAATTTTAGCCTTCTTAAAAAGTACATCCTTTGTTGCAACCTGGTGCAAAGATATTCAAAATGAATGTGCCAGGTAAGGGAACAATCAATAAAAACACCCAGATATTTATATGACGTAACCTGGCGTATTGGTGAATTGTGAATAAGTACAGGATTAGGTTCACAGATTGATCTTGGGTCAAATATTAACTCCTCTGTTTTAGTGACATTAACCATAAAATGGTGAGCATCACACCAGTCCACAAACTGTTTTATTTCTGAACGGTAGGAGACTGTGTCTTGGTCTCGATACAATAAGCTAAGTTTAGCAGTATCATCAGAAAATTTAAAAATGTAATTGTGTGGATGTTTACTCACACATTCATTAGTATAAATAGTAAAAAGAACAGGGGAGCTCACGCAACCCTGTGGTGCCCCTGTGCTGATGGATTTGGGGTCTGAGGCTGCCTGATGTACTTTAACATATTGTGTCCTATTAGTTAAAAATGAGTAATACCATTCAACGATTAAAGAGCTTACACCCATATTTTTAAGTGTCTCAAGTAAAATCGTGAATCGTATCGTAGAATCGTGTTGAAGGCTGAACTAAAATCTATGAAAAGTAATCGTGCATAGGCCTTCGGGTCCTCCAATTGCTTTATGACTAAGTGGGTGATGCTACTTATTGTGTCATCTGTACTCCTGCCCCTTTTATAGGCAAACTGCCAGGGAACTTTTAAGCTTCATTAAAAAAAGCCTGATTTAAATTTAAGCCTCATTATAAACTTATAAGCCTCATTAAAAGAGGCATTATCAGTACAGCGCTATGAGTATTGATTGTCACATACAGTACACATACAAACACGTACAACCCTCATCTCCTGCACTGTTCAAATGAGCTATAAGGAAACTATGTTCTCATCTGTCTTGTTTGGAGTCTGTATGGCCAGTATGACCCCAACACTCAGATGAAACGACAGATGATATATATTTTTTTACAATATTATTTTCATGAAAATTAAGCACGTTAATTTTTGTAATTTTTAAAATATTATTTTATTATATTTAATTATTATATTATATTGTAAATATTATTATTATTATTATTAGTATACTATAATATTGGTAACACTTTATTTTGATAGTCCACTTTAGACATTTAACTAACTATAAGTAACTTTGCCGCTACATGTCAACTAACTATCATTAGAGTATTCAGACTGATCTCATGAAGTAGCGTGTGTATGCCACGCCAATTCGTATTTCCATTTTTGGCGCGCTATCAAGACGCATAATCGCCTTTCAGCGTGTTTATGAATGCCGTTGACTTAACGTTATATAAATATATGACTTACCTCAACCCCGTCCCTAAACCTAACCGTCACTGGGGTTAATAGCATTTCTGACTGTTCCCTTACCATCCTAGGTAAAAAAAAGATATGACTTACCTCAACCCCACCCCTAAACTTAACCGTCACTGGGGTTAATGGCATTTATGACTGGAGATTTGACTGCGTGTACAGACACGCGGAATGACGCGGATGTTAATGGCGTAGACATACACGCATACACGCGGATAGCTCAAAATGCGTAGAGATAACACGCCACCTGACTCGAAAGTGGCGTGTATGTTTACGCAAAAGTCATGATGTCATGTTGCAGAATTAGTAGACTGTCAGCTTAATATCTGCTAACACTTTATTTTGTTGGTCCCCCAACAGACATTCAACTGACTATAAGTAACTTAGCAACTAAAAGTCAACTTGTTCTCCTAACCTGAACCCTAACACCTAACCCTAACCTAACAGTCTACTGACTAATGACACTTAGTTGACATGTAGTTGAAAAGTTACTTATAGTTAGTAGAATGTCTAAAGTGACTATCGAAATAAAGTGTAACCATAATATTTATGCTGTATTATTTTTAATAATTATATATTATATGTTAAATGAAAAATTACTTTGAATGTAATGACAATTCCTGTGGAGTGTCAAGGCAGCTCCAGACTCTCCCTCTCCTTCCACCCATACACAACCATTACACTCACCTGAGTTATAATCATCCCCAAGGAAAGAAGTCAATCACTGACTTTGTTCTTCAGATCTGAACCCAAGAGGTAGCCAGCGAATGGAATAAGGTGCCCTCCTCACTGCCTACTGGTAGGGACTGGAACCTCCCCTGTGGCTGCAACTCTCCATGTATGACAATGCCATGAGCCTTGAGCTTTTTATTCAGCTATGAGTTAGACTGTGACTTTGGATGAACTCCTGCGTCAGCAAACATCTAACACTGCATTCCCCGACCACTAGCCATTCAACACGCCCTGCAAAATCAGATTGGAGTGGATCTTCCATCTCACAACTGCTCAAATATCAACGATGCATGGAAGATTAGGTGTGCTTGCACTGCGGAGCTCCCCTGCTGACATTGGGTGACTTTGGCTCCAGCAACACTCACTTCAGTTCTTGTGAGACTCTGGAGAAATTTTTGCCTGCAAAGACTGCAACTATGGATCTTCCTTTGCCGGAGCCGCGTGACAGCCATCTCCTCCAATCCTGAGTCTGTGAGAATGTGTACTTCCACCATTCCAAGCCATCATCCCCACAGTATACCAGTCATGCGTCATCAGTTTTCAAGGTGGTAAAATGGACCAGGGGAAGGAGATTCCAAGGTTTAACTCATTTCTACAATTCATATGAAACTACATTCAGATTATGGGCCGAATTCCCTTCTAAGAACCGAGCCCAAGTTTCTGTCCTGGAACCAAGCCACAGTAGCCATCTAACATCTAATGGCCACTTTCACCAGTGCACCCATCTTGTTACATTCCGATCCGACTAAAGCATTCGTTGTTGATGTCAATGTCTCTACTTCAGACGTTGGAGCTATCCTATCACAGCGGCAGTGGCATCCACCTAAGATTTATCCATGTGTCTTCCTCTTCAAAGGGCACCAATTATGCCCCTTTTTACAAGATGTAATATTGGTCTCTGGTGTCCCTAGAATGTATTTGTGAAGTTGGCAGTCGGTACTGAGAGAGTGTGAGAAACCGCTGTTTTGAATGTCATTCAGCGTACGTTTGAATCGGAATATATAAATAGTACGAAGAGACTCCGGCAGAATAAACACAAATGAGAATGGACCAGTACGTCTCGGTATGGTTAGTTGATACATTTATGTACTTATAGAGTTGTTGTAATCATGTCCCATTTGCAATTATGGATGTGGAAGACACACACACACACACAAACACTAATGCTGGTGCAATTTTTCTGAAATTACATACACATAGTGTGAAGTTTGCTACAACAAGCGAAATTACATTTATGCGAGGGACCTGTGGCGTCATGTTTACTTGTCATACAGGTGCTTCTGTGGCAAATGTGAGGAAATGGCTAACTTACAGAACAACAACATATATCCAGTTTTTAATACAATATCTTTAAATATATACAAACGTGTGGTTACACACTATACAAACAAGGTTTAAATTATATAGCCTACACAGACATCCTAAGATGACAACAACTTTAGACGCATTTGTTGTTGAATTGGCTGACATTGACTGAAAAGACTATTTGCTCAAAAATCATAAAATACACTTACTGTTACTGGATGTGACGGTGGATCGCAAACAGTAGATGACGATCCACAGTTGAGGATTAACTTTTAAGCTACAACAACAGGATTAACCCACGAGTCCACGACAGAACATTTATGTTTCCAAGAGACATTACCGGCTGTCGTTGAAACAATGGAGGATGGACAGATCACAGAGGGCGGGGTCTATGCCACAACCACACTGTCAAACAAACCCCTTTCTCACTTTCTACGTCACAAAGAGCTGGATCTTAGAACAGCTCGTTCTGACACAGTGCATATGATTTATTGAGATTGTAAAAAAACCACTGGGTGGATTTTTATCATTCTAAGGTGGTTTTGCTCACACACTGCCAACACACATTTATGTTCAAACACCATGTAAAAGGGAATTTTCCATAATAGGTGCCCTTTAAGAAACTATTAGTAGAACTACGATATCGGCAACTAGTAGCTATTTGGTAATCAAGTAGAACCTGCTCTGCCGGGTCCTCCAACTTGTAAATCTCCCCAACATCTTCCAACAGGCAAGCTCCTTCCTTTGCCAGTTCCTCAACACCTCTGGTCAGACCTGGTTGTAGATTTCATCACAGATCTTCCAGTAGTAGACTTCTACACCTGCATCCTGGTTGCAGTAGTTCAGTTCTCCAAAGCCTGCCATCTGGTGTCGTTGCAGTTAATCTCCTTGGTAGGAGAAACATGGAACTGACGAAGCGGAGGATCCAGGAGACCATCTGCTTCTTAAGGATATATTGCCACATCCATAAGGACAGTTGGAACCGATTTCTGTCCTTAGACGAGTATTCATTGAACTCTCTACGTCAGTCCACCCTGTTACCCTGGTCAGAAGAGTCCTTGAATGTACCAGCTGTGAAACCCCTGGTTTGAGAAAAGCGAGAGGGTCTGGGACTCAGCGCACGTACATGCCAGGTACAAGCAGTCCGGTGCCACAAGAGCCAGGCTGATGTAAGAAGGTCAGAGACATCCAAATACCAACTGGGACCGCAACGAACTTCATATACTTTTGAAAATCAAGCATTTAGTTTATCTTGATAAGCCTTCATTAGCCGCGTTTCCACTGCTGGGCTAGGGCCGGGCCAGAGCTAACAGCGAGCCGAGCCGAGCTAGTGGCCTCGGGCCTCAAGCACCGGACTTGCGTTTCCACTGCCGGGCCAGTAGCCCCACAGCGTTGCCTTAAACCCCGCCCCTAACACGCCTTTCTGGATCAAACGTCATACAACCCAACCCATTTCAGCGGGTATTATGAATTAATTTATTTTTTAAATTAGGAAGATAGCATGTATATTAACTCACCTGCCGTGGGTGCAATAGTGTCCCGATTGTCTCGCGAGTCGCCACTAATAATAACAGAGGGGGACGGGTGAGGAACTGTTTCTTCACACGGCGTCAAATTGACGTCGTAACGTTACCCTTTCTTCTGCCCAAATGCTCAGAAGAGCTTTGGTATCCTCGACAGACCAGTACAGGCGATTCTCCATTTCAAGCAGCAATTTTTTTTGCGCGCGATATAAAAAGTAGGGCTGCACGTTTTCGAGTTTTTCATTAACCGTTAATCGAGGCCCTTTTAATTTTTAACACCTTTAATAACTGGTTGGATCCCATTTGAAACGAAATTAATTATAGAAATAAAACGCGCAAGTACGGAGCAGTTAAAGCCGCATTTCCATCACCCTTCAAACTGAAATTGGCAATTGAAAATAAGCACATTGGAAACACGTCCATTTCGCAAAAACTCTGTCCTCAAATAATAATAATAATAATAATAATCATTATTGTAATATTTTATTAGTCTGCATATCTAGAAGACGCCTTTATCCAATAACAAAGCACAAATAAACACAATATTTTTGACGCATATCCAGTGTGTGTTTCACTGCAGTTCTTTCAGTGGAAACAACTTAAAATACTCTTTCATTTCTGGTCATACAGAAAATAATAATACATTATTCGCAAATACATTTATTTGAGTAAACCCACAATAACAAGAAAACGTTGTGCTTTAACAATCAGGCTTCAAGATCTCCGTGAACTGAAGCGCGAGAACTGAAACAGCCACCGCATTCGAATTTGTTCGTTTTAAATTGGACATTAAAGCTTTAGTCTGCAGCCTTTGTAGACTAAAGCTTTAAATGTCCAAAATGTCCAATTTAAAACGAACAAATTGTAATCGAAAGCCAATATTTTCTGACTATGTAATTATGTAGCTAATAATTTCTCTCTAAATGTGCATCCGGAGATGGAGATTTTAGCCGAAAATGATTTAGAAAACAATAGTTTATTAATAAACAATTAATGCCTCGTTATTTTATATTATTTTATTATCAGGCACATTTAGCCTATTATAGCCTAAAAATCACCTATAAATCCCATTTCTGTAGGCTGTGGTTACGGCTCTTCTCATTCAGCACTGCGGGGAAAATATCATTTCCAGGTTCTTATTTGGCCTCAGAAAACCAGTAAAATATATATATATTTTTCATATTAATTTGTCAAATATTTTAAATGTTTAAAGGGGCAAAAAATCTAACAAATATCTGAAAATTCGTCGATATGTAGCCTATATATAGCCTATATATTTTTGCGCAGCATTTGGCATACAGTTCAAATGAACATTTTGGTGTTCAACTTTGCGTTTTACAAAAGACAACAACCGTTAATTTTTCATTTTGCAATTAGGCCAACGGATTAAATAAGGGGAAACGAATGAACACAAAAAGTAGACCGTTTGGACATAATACGAGGCAGAGTTCTTTTTTAAAATTCATAAAAGATATAATAGCCTACTAGACAAAACCTCAAAGAAATGCCACAATCAAGACCTCGGAGCAGAAATGATGAGGGAGAACTCTGTCTCTTTCCCTGCCATTAATGCTTGGATAACACGCACGTCCATAAATAGGCTAATAATAATGTCTAGTGCGGTGGTTGATAGACTACCAACGTCCCATTATTTATGGAATGACTTATCGCGAAAGAAAAAAAAGATGTTTTAGTCGCATAACATCGTTAATGGAAACGCTGTCATTTCACAATATTTTTTTATTGACATTCAGAAAAAAACGCAAAAGTTTTGTGCAAATATGTATTGACGCCACTTAACCGAGCAAAAAGGTTTCACTCGGTTATGCAATTTTAAACATGGACACCCCTAATAAAAAGCGAAATGTGCATCTTGCTTCAGATCATAACGTTCCATAACACCGATAAACTCCGCCTTTTACCTTGAGCACGCCTCTTGCACGAGCTGGCCTGCTCTGGCCCAAGGTATTCGACGTAGTGATGGGAAGTCCGGTTCTTTTCCGCGAACCGGTTCTTTCGGACAGTTCGTTTTAATGAACCGGTTCAAAAAACCGGTTCACCAGTTCTTTTACGTCATCACGTAATGACGTCAATTCTATCATCCTGGCGGATAAAACTACTTCAAATTACAGGCATTTTTAATCATAACTTCAGTTAAATAATAGTACACATCGTCATAATCATCTTGGATAAGTTTCTTACATTTTGAAAACGAACCTGCTGCAGCCTAGGCGATGTGCTAACGCGGATGTTTTACATGTTTTAAATATATAAAATGCATAAATGGTCTTCATCATTTTATTTGTTATTAAATAAACTTACATTTCGCCGATTCGCCCTCTCATTTAAGTCCTGGGTTCACCCGTACTACTGCGTGCTCGTATATCAGCACAGGATCAGCCGAAAGAAAGTTCTGTTCAGAGACGGCGCTATCACGCATGCGCAGTATCTCCAGCTCATCGGTTCTCCGTATCGAACGTGTCCGAAAGAAACAGTTCTTGGTTCTGTACTAGTGATTCAAGAACTGCAACAACCAGTTCTCGACTCGAGAACCATAGCATATAGGCCTGTGTGCTGAGCTGAAACCTGAATATACAGTCAAAACTAAAAAATCGATGCATGTCTGCCTCCAATAGCCTTCTGTAGCCTATATACATATCATGTTTATAATGTGTTAACATAACGAATTAAACATGTTTAATTCGTTATGTTAACACATTATAAACATTTTCTAAGCAGTGCACCATTAAAACCTTGGCAAGAGTTTACATCAAAGATTTTGTTACTAAATTAAATGAGCTGTTCCTGAAAATATTATATTAGTATAATAATAAATGTTTAGTTTGACAGTTTTAGAATCCAATCATTGTTTACAATCGTTAAAATAATACAGTGATAATACAGTAATTATGTGATAAACATGTTTCCAAAATGTTTTATTTTGTTACACTTACTGATGTTCAACTAAAGACATGGAAACGTACATTTCGTCCCTCAGAAAAAAATGCACGCATGCTCAGCTCATCAACTCATTAGTTCTCAGTATGTCGAACGTGTCTGAAAGAAACAGTTCTCGGTTCTGTACTAGTGATCCGAGAACCGCTGTACCTGTACGTTCGGTAGTACACGCATGCGCAGTATCAGCTGCTCGTGCTCATCACTTCTCTCAGCACCAACATGTCTCCGTTCAGTGAACTTTGAGTTACTGGAATAAAATATACTTCTGGATATTGGTTTATTTCGATTCGGAGGGACTGTCAGGCATGTCTGAAAGTGAGTAACTTTAGTAACTTGTGGTTTAGCGCTGACGCAAGACGCGAACTGTTTCGGACGATTCAGTCCGATTTAGTGTACTGGTTCGACCGGTTCACTAAAAAGAACCGGTTCAAAAGAACGATTCGTTCACGAACCGGCCATCACTAATTCGACGGGCCAGAAATCCTGGCCGTTGGCCCTGAGGAAGCCCCGATCAAGCCCCGGAAGTGACAGTGGAAACGCGACTGGCCCTGGCACGCACTAGCACGGCCCGGCCCTGGCCCGGCAGTGGAAACGCGGCTATTGTCCCAGTTGTAAATACAACAGCTTTCTTCTTCCATGGGGGGTTTTGGTGTCACGATGGCTTTGTTTCCAGGCAGACCGTTAAAGAATGCGACACAACCAATCAGATGATGACTTCGGAACTCCCAAAGTTTCTGATTTTTTGTGCCTAATGCAACAGACATTCAGCGAACGGTCCATGGGCGTGACGTCTGAGGCTGAGTCTAACCTGTTGTTAAACTAATTTCTCCTCATTGTGACTACTCATTGTTCATTGTTCTTCAAAATATGACACATGCATTTTGTTGAACTCATGGTTGTTGTTTTAATTGACCTCATGGTCCATGTTGAACAGAATGCAACATTCAGCATCAGAAATGCATCAAGTACAATGCAACATAACATGTCCCATAGGAAAGAACCACAAATGAGCATACACAGACATTTGTATGCTCACGGCCCATGCCGTCACCAAGATTACGGTGTTACTAAACCTACTTTTAATAACCAGAGAACCACCCTCTCTCTCGTAAACGCATGTCTTTCGACCAGCCGTAATGTTATGCACCTCTAGAGTTTTATTCTGACACTCCTGAACCCTAAGGACTTTCCGGTATGTGAGAAATCTGTGCTGCACGTAGGCCAAATAAAAATGTCAACTACTGAGAAAGGAATTGATCATGGACGACTCTTAATAATGTAGTGTTGGACACAGTTAGTGTGAATGATGGAAACTTAATGAGCACGCAGACTCACACGCAGATGTTTGTGTGCAACACCAATAGTTTATGTTTGTGGTATTTTTAGCATTCTGTTAAAGGATTAGTTCACTTTTGAAAAAACTTTTGCTGATAATTTACTCACCCCCATGTCATCCAAGATGTCCATGTCTTTCTTTCCTCAGTCGAAAAGAAATTTAGGTTTTTGATGAAAACATTCCAAGATTTTTCTCCATATAATGCACTTCAATGGGAACCGGATGGTTCAAGGTCCAAACGATAGTGTTAATAACAGTTTCAGATGCAGCTTCAAATGTCTTTAAACGACACCAGACGATGAATAAGGGTCTTATCATGCGAAAAGATCGGTTATTTCAAAACTTATTCCAAAAATGTAACTTTTCTAAGGACAAATGCTAGCCTTGCTATATTCTCTGAGGCGTGTTTGTAACGTCACGTAATACGTAATTACGTTCAAAAGGTCACGGGCGACGTAGCCGGAAGTACAGAATCAAAATCGTCCGACATCGTTGTTTTTCCTTTTAATTGCTTTTTTTGTAAATGGTGTTTGAGCTAGTTTGCACGTTCAACCTATGCGTTCAACTTGTAAACACTGACTCTGTACTTTCAGCTACGTCGCCCGTGACCTTTTGAACGTAATAACGTAATACGTGACGTTGCAAACGCGCCTCACAGAATAGAGCAAGGCTGGCATTTGTCCTTAGAAAAGTTACATTTTTGGAATAAGTTTTGAAATAACCGATCGTTTCGCATGATAAGACCCTTATTCATCGTCTGATATCGTTTAAAGACATTTGAAGCTGCATCTGAAACAGTTATTAACTGTCTTTTTTTCGGTTCCCATTGAAGTCCATTATATGGAGAAAAATGAATGTTTTCATCAAAAACCTAAATTTCTTTTCGACTGAGGAAAGAAAGACATGGACATCTTGGATGACATGGGGGTGAGTAAATTATCAGCAAAAGTTTTTTCAAAAGTGAACTAATCCTTTAAGTCTATTGTGCATTGCACTATGCACTTGAAAGTGTACAGTAGTCATTGATTGTGAATGGATATGCCTGATGGAGTTTTCATATTTTATGTTGCAGTACAACTCAAGCTCTATTGACAGCATTTGTGGCATGTCGACAGTTGCTGAGAAATCTAAAGCATGTGCTTCTTTTAATAAAGCACTTATATTAGTTAATTTGTACCAAAATTAGTATAATTTGAGCTCTAAATTGACTAAATTATCCTTTTGCTGTAGGTAGATGAACCGCTTCAGACGCGAATAGCCCATCAGGAACAAATTATTTCAATGTTAAGTCAATGCAAAGACACGTTACGTGCATAAAAAATTCTTGCGGTGCGAATGAGGCATAGAGCGCGGCGTGGTTGACGCGAATATGCCTGGTGACTGAACATTATGGAGCACTAACACTCTTGTGTAATTTAAGTTTCATTCATACTCCAAGTCAGAAGGCGCTCTCTCACAAAAAGTCTGGAATGGATTTGTAGAAATAATAACTTATGACTTCCAGGAAATCCCTTATATGGACAAAGGCATTCAGCTGTTCACTGGAGCAGCAACTAATTAAAAAGGGTGAAACGTTTTTGACTGATGAAACATGAAGACAATAAATATGCGATTTATGTGTGTTTTTCAAGCCATCTCCGTGTATTTATTGACAATAAAGTACACTCACCTAAAGGATTATAAGGAACACCTATTCAATTTCTGATTAATGCAAATATCTAATCAACCAATCACATGGCAGTTGCTTCAATGCATCCTGGTCAAGACAATCTCCTGAACTCCAAACGGAATGTCAGAATGGGAAAGAAAGGTGATTTAAGCAATTTTGAGCGTGGCATGGTTGGTGCCAGACGGACTGTTCTGAGTATTTCACAATCTGCTCAGTTACTGGGATTTTCACGCACAACCATTTCTAGGGTTTACAAAGAATGGGGTGAAAAGGGAAAAACATCTAGTATGCGGCAGTCCTGTGGGCGAAAATGCCTGGTTGATGCTAGAGGTCAGAGGAGAATGGGCTGATTCAGGCTGATAGAAGAGCAACTTTGACTGAAACAACCACTCGTTACAACTCAGGTATGCAGCAAAGCATTTGTGAAGCCACAACACGCACAACCTTGAGGTGGATAGGCTACAACAGCAGAAGACCCCACCGGGTACCACTCATCTCCAATACAAATAGGAAAAAGAGGCTACAATTTGCAAGAGCTCACCAAAATTGGACAGTTGAAGACTGGAAAAATGTTGCCTGCTCTGATGAGTCTCGATTTCTGTTGAGACATTCAGATGGTAGAGCCATTTCATATTGGTTTCATGAACATGACAGTGAGTTGGCTGTACTATTATGGCCCCCACAGTCACCAGATCTTAACCCAATAGAGCATCTTTGGGATGTGGTTGAACTAGAGATTCGTGCCCTGGATATGCATCCCACAAATCTCCATCAACTGCAAGATGCTATCCTATCAGTATGGGCCAACATTTCTAAAGAATGCTTTCAGCACCTTTTTGAATCAATGCCATGCCGCTTTTACCCACTGTACGCATTTAAGGCAGTTCTGAAGGCGAAAGGGGGTCAAACACTATATTAGTATGGTGTTCCTAATAATCTTTTAGGTGAGAGTATTTAAGAAAAATGTGTTATTTATACATTATATAAATTATGTATAAATATAGAGTAGATACATGCAAATATTTCTTATATACTGTATTTACATGCATATGTGTGTATTTATATATACAAAGTAATTATACACAGTACACACACATATACTGTGTAAACACAAACTTTTATTTTGGATGTGATTAATCATTGCCCAGCTCAAATACAAATACAGAAACAAAAGACCGTGATGATTTGACTATTTATTAACACAACTAAATTATGCTATTCCCACATTAATTCCCTCAGCATCTTTTTTTCCACTGTACAATGTAAACAGTTTTTTCATCAAACTTTCTTTGAAGTACTTTATTTAAGTCAGCTGCATTTTTATTTTCAGAAAAGATCCTAACAAAAAGACAGCCCGGAGCTGTTTGTTCAGGATGGAGACAATAAGGAATGAAAACAGGGGGTCAGCCGGTCCTTTTAAACAGAGGAATCAGCTAAGCCTGCACTCCGCCACCCTACATCCGCCTCTCCGCATCTTTTTCATTCTCTCAGGCAAACAAAAACAGCACTGCTGGGGCCTCAGTCCATCCAGGAGGGGTTGATTCAGAGAGGAAGAATGATTTGAGGATACAGAGAAATGTGTGGCGTAATCCTCCAGGAATAGGGGAAGAGAACTTGGGAAGTGGGGGCCTTTTTCCTCTATTTCTCTTTGCTTTGCTTTCTGTCTCACACACCCACACTTACACCTGACTTGGTCCTCATAGGATAGATATTCTTGGAAACAAGCACCCAAATGTTCTTACAGTGCTGCTTATCATGAAGAGTTTATTGCTCAGAGGTCATTTGCTCATAGATCGATGCCCTGGGTGTCATTTAATATTTTATGACTTTTCGTTGCAAACTTTGATATCTTGGCAAATCTGAGAACATTTTAAGACATTGTAGAGACCAAACAATGCCTGAAAACACTGTACTTCCTCTCCTGCTGCTTTTGTTAGTGCATAGCTCTAACATTCTCAAAATATAACAAAAGCAGCTTTCTCAAATAAGTCTTCTTCCTACGCGTCTTCCATTACCCACGAGTCATTTGGTTTATCCGACTTCTACCCTTTTCCTCACCTCCTTGTGGCCCAGTGGCTGTCTGAGGGTGGTTACTGCTGACGTGGGGCTCTGCTGTCTGGAGAGGTCAGTCAGACAGCAGTTGACTATTTGAGGAGCTCTGACCCTGCAGTTCTAGTTTATTTGTGTCTCTCCTCTGAGCTTTCAGATTCATTATACAGCCCCCTCTTACCTCAACTTTGTTCACCACCTGTATTTATTGTCCTTTTCCAGCATATAGCCCATGTATTCATAGGCAAAGAGAATACAGATGAAGCTGCAGATTCTTGATTCAAATATGCATGACTTTCTTCTGTGGTACACACGAGGAGATGTTAGGCAAAATATTTGCACTGCTACATACAATGAAAGTAAATAAGGGCAGATGATGGTAGCACCAAAAAGGTTAAGAAACACCATATAAGTAGTCCACTTAAAGGGGTAGTCACGCTACACTTTTCATTCCATTGACTTTAATTTATGGCATTATAAGTGCTGAAGACTGGAAATGCAAGCTCATGCAAAGAAATTTCGCATTTTGGCTTATTCCAAAATTAAAGTTTGGTGAACCCTAACCTGTGAATTCGTATTATATGAAAGTGTGTGACCAATATAAGATTGATAAGTCATGGCACGACCTCTTGGTTGAATTAAAACAACACACATTTTTTACAGTAAAGTGAGGTATATTTTATATTTTTTATATCTTTACAGGTATATATATATAGTATATACATGTTGAATTTGTGTTTTTTGAAAATTATTCTGCAGAGTAACGTCATATCACGACCATTGCAGTATCCCTACAAATTTTGCGTGCTTAAAGTCTAGTGTGAATGCAGCTTAATTAAAGAGTAACTAAACACTAAACCGACTTTTTTTAGTTAATGATCTGTAAGAATGGATCTTTATTAATACCAGTCATTGATTCGAGTAACTTTTTTGACATTTGTGTATAAATTTCTACAATATGGTGTAAAAATAATTTAGTGCTGCCCTCTTCAGGTTAAACGGTGGCTACTGCAGTTGAATTTTCCTATTGGATGTTCCGCACTTCGTGACGTACGCAAGTTTCAGCTCACCATGCGAGCTACGCCCTTGGCAGTATAAAAACCAGCTTGTTTCGTCAAAACCACTGTAGGGAGTCAGGAGTTGGATTTGCGAGTATTGAACACGATCAGGATAAAGTGTTTTAGCATCTATTTCATCCCCTCTATCTCCGCTGGGGTCTGCACAGTTTTTCAGCATTTTTCAAATATTGCCAGTGGGTGGAGTCAGGCTCTGACCAGGGGTTTAGTTACCCTTTAAAGCTGCAGTCCGCAGTTTGTCCTCTCTGTTCGAAATCTGCATTTGCAGTCATTTGCGGAATTATCAACTTTACGTGATTTGTACCTCGGCATGGCACAGCGCGGATGAATCCATTGTTTTGAGGAGAATCTGAGGCTGTCAGTCACCGCACTGGTGTGTATACTGTCATTCGCAATCATAGATTCTACTTTTTGGAAGTATGACCAACATAAGAATTTTCACCCCAAAAAGTCATCTGAACAACTAAGTAACATCCACAACAACAACCGGTAACAACCAACTAACTGAATGAATTGCAGTAAATCACGCTGATTAAATAACAATCGTTTATCATATCACGTCATACGATGCGAATTATACTTTGTTCTCAAATTGCTAATGTTAACAACATCAGCATTGTGTGACAAAATTTAATGCCCTTCAGATATTATCCTTGTTTTCCCATGGGCCCGGTTGCACTCTCTTTTTCTAAACTCTAAGTCCATAGTTTTGTGGCGGATCCATTTTGCAAACTAGCTAGTTTTTAGTCAGCTGGTCAAACGGTGTGGTTGTGTAACATTGTTCTGTAGATGCACATTAAGGGTGGGTAGCGAGGGTAGCACTGTTGGGCTACTGGCCCGACAGTGGAAACGCAACTTGAATTTAGGCTTGGTGCAAGGTCCAAGGCTATTGTTATGGCACGTTGTTAGGCTCGGTGCAATGTCCAAGTCTATTGTTATGGCACGTTGTTAGCCCTGGCTTGCACTGGCCTGACAGTGGAAAAGAGGCTATTGTGTGTGTGTCTGTGTCTCTGTGTTTGCTGTCTCCCACCAGGCAGTTAAATCTGTATGAACATGTCTTGAATGCTTATAAAACGCTAAGTCTATATACATAGTTAATCCCTCAATAACAATTCTGTGTTTCAACTCTAAATGTACAATTACACTGTCAAAGACTGTCAAAGATAATTTAGGCTCACAGCTACACGCTGACACGAGTAAGCTTGCTTTCTATTTCTGCCACAGAAACCCAAAATACATCTGTCTTCTTTACAAACTGAAACGTAAGGTAAATCAGTGGGCAAATATTGTATAAACTGATGGAAAACTACCAGCTTGTGTCTAATCTGAATTTCATCCACTCTCTGCCTCTTGTCTTTTGACGAGAGCAAGGGTGATTTCCTGCCTGGATGCTGTGTTTGCTTTTTGAAGCAGGGTCCCAGTGAGCTGATGGATTCTACTGTTTTTATAACATTTATACCCCTCCTCTCGCTCTTTCTTTTTGCTCTGACGACATTATCCACCCAACCCCCCATCCCTGCACACTCAGACTGTCCAGGATGTGACTCCGTGCTTCTCTGCCTCTCTCCCAGCATTCCTACCCTGCGCACACACAAACACACCCGTGATCGACTCCTGAAGTCTGTGTAGAATTGTGTAAACTAATGAGTGTTTATTTGGCTGTGTATGTGTGTGTGTATAATCAGCCCATTCTCACCCCCAAGGCGTCACTTAACTGACGCCTTGGGAAGCATTTGGACATGCTTCAATATCTGACGCTTTAGGCGCCCTTTAGCGTCAGTAAGATGACGCCCTAGGATCGCGTGTACCCTACCCCCACCCCACACCTAAACCTACTGTAACCGCGTCCTCTAACAGACGCTTTCCTTTAGCGTCAGTTAGATGACGCCGTAGGATCGCGTCATGTACGTGACGCTAAAGGGCGCCTAAAACGTCAAATATTGAAGCATGGTCAAAGGTGACGCCATGGGGTGAGAATGCGTTGGTATAATCATGGTCTCAGGGCCATCTGTGATATAAGAGACAGGACAATCATGTGAGGAATGTCAGTCTACATGATTGTGCAGCAGGTCCTTTGTCACATTTCAGTGTCCAGGTCGATGCTCAATTGCCTCGCCTTTCCCAGTATCCTCCGTCCAAGAGGGCCAGAATGACAGTGTGCGCCGCCACGTTGCTTTACCGCTCCCATTCCCCTCGCCCCAGCATTCAGATGTCAGTGACACCGCCATGGCCTTGTCACTCACGTCTGTTGCTGGGCTAGGAGGGGCGGAAACAGGACCCGACGCCCCCGGGCCTCGCTCCTCGTTTCCCCTCCTTCCAGCCGAATGCCCCAGAGAAAGATGGGCCTTCCTTGCTGCTTGCCCCCTTGTGGAAGCAGGAAAGTGTTGCACTGCAAACCCAGAACCCTCTCTCAGCCGCAGCAATGTCTCCGGAGTCGGGTCCCTACCTTCCACCTCGCATGGTACAGGTGGGCACCACCCCTGCTGGTGACGTCCTTGTACCCAAGAAAGGCGGTGGGTTACGACTGATCCTGGATGGCGCAGTGGATAAGACACATGCCTTAGGTGTGAGAGACCTGGGTTCAAATTCTGTGAGACACCAATGTGTCCCTGAGCAAGACACTTATCCCCTAGTTGCTCCAGAGGCGTGCAACCTCTGACAAATATAGCAATTGAAAGTCGCTTTGGATAAAAGTGCCAGCTAAATTAATAAATTTAAATCTGCAAGTTTTGAATAGGGCCCTTCAAAAGCTCCCGTTCAAAAGGCTTACGCAGAAGCGCATCTTCAAGTGCATCCGTCCCCAGGATTGGTTTGCAGCGATTGACCTGAAGGACGCGTACATTCATGTCTCGATTCTTCCTCGATTCTTCCTCTTCTTCCTTCTTCCTTCGGTTTGCGTTTGACATATATATTTGTCAATTATGGATGACACTGATGATTTATGACACTGGTGGTTTATGTTTCTGGCAAAAGCCCTGCTGTTATCGGCAGTACACTGACCAAAAGTCTTGAGAAACTGTCTAATTGGTTAAACAAATCAAAAGTCTAAGTGTTTTTCGATAAGAGCTCGGACAATAAATGACCTTAACCTTAAAATGAATGGCAAACTAATCGACCAGGTGGAACAAGAAAAATATTTAGGAGTGATTTTAGATTCTCAGATAAATTTTAAAAGTCATGTCAAAAACATCTCAAGAAAAATGAAGGCCAGTATGAACTGTTTCAGAATGATCAGGAGCTGTCTAACATTGGAAGGTGCTCATGTATTTCTGAACACTATGATTCTGTCCCACCTTTCGTACTGCACCACCGTTTGGTCGCAGACCAGCCAAACTACCCTAAAGCCGGTAGAGAGGCTTTATAAACGTGCCCTAAAAATTTTAGATGAAAAGCCCATTCGATTCCATCACTGCTATATTTTAAGTAAATATAAAATCTTAAATTTTGTCAATTTTTCTAATTTCAGACATATTAAGTTGTTTAGTAAATGTTTAACTGGACTTTTACCTGAGCCACTCTGTAAATTTGTGAACAGGCTGGAACCCTCCAGATCAACAAGAGCTGCTACACATGGAGACTGTAAAGTTCCATTTTTTAAAACTTCTTTTGCCCAAAATGTTTTTTTCTGTGAAAGGAGCCAATCTCTGGAACTGTCTTCCAACAAATATAAAGACCTTAACTAAACTGTCCACCATCAAAAAACTAACAAAAGCCTGGTTCATACAGCAGCAGCAGTGTGATCATGCCATATTAAATTGTATATTGTTGTGTATGTGAGGTGTGCATCTGTGTGAGTTTGAGTGAATGTGTTTATTTACTCATTTTTAGTGGTGCTAACTGGTTTCTTGACATTTTTTGTATTCACTGTCATTTTTTTTATTCCTTTGTTTTTCTTGATTGTTAAAAGCCCTTCTAGGAACAGGTGTTGCGAATTAGCCTTGGCTATAAACACTGATACAGGCATCGGATTGTTCTTTATGTAATAATCAATTTCTTTTTATATCTGTCCCTATTCAAATAAACAGTAAATAAATGAACACTAAGTTTGTTGTGCATTGTTATAGCCTATGTATAGGGCTGCATAAAATAGCTAATAACAGATATATAGCAGGCAGCCTATATATTGTTAAAAAGAAACACTTCAGTACACTACACTAGACAAAAATATATGGATTATAATACAGTATGTTACTTCAAACATTTCCATTCGTTATGGAACTAGATTGGAGAAAACCTATGCTTAATGTTTGGTGTGTTTTGCTTTTCAAACACACAACGCGAGTGACTCAGCGCGTGCAAAGGACATTTACTAAACTGATCGAGCCACTCCAAACTATGAAACATTATTTTTACATTATACATATCTACGTTTCAGCAGATATCCTCAAACATAATGTCTAAACATTATAAAATTCACCATTGAAGAATAAGCCTTCTTTATATCATGCTGTGTTTAATATTGAAGATAAAAACATTTTAGTGTGTACATATTCACTCCAATCTCATTTCATAACATTTTTGTCTGGCACCAGTTTAACTAGTAGCTACAATGTAAAGTAGGCTATATACAACCATTAGATGCGTATTATTATGCGTCTTACCTTAAAAACTTCCAAACTCGACGAAAAGCAGAGTCGCTATTCTTTGTTTTGAGGTGATGAGGGCGGTTAGAGCTGTGCGTTCTCTTACGAGAGGTTCTCTCGTATTGCGTAAGCTAGCTTACGCTACGGGAAAGATTCATCTTTGCTGAGAAGTTGAAGCCAAAAAATTATTCCATAATTTTGTAATCATTGTCAACGCAGTCTCTTCTGAGGCAGACCATGAGCGGGCTAGCTAGCGGCTCATTGGTTCGCTCAGAGAGAATGCACGAACCTATGGGAGAACGGCGCTGAGTCCGCGCCCAATGAGCGGACGGCGCTCAGCAAGCTAGCGCCATCCGACGCGTATCCTTTTTATTCCATATCCCTAAAAGAGCCGAGCGTCTTTTTAAAGATGCCTCGAATTTCCTGCGGCTCATGCCGCTCTCCACTCGAGGAAGGAGACCGCCACCCCATCTGCGTTCTCTGTCTCGGAGTGGAACACGCAGAGCTCGCCCTCGCCAACGGAGGATGCGACCACTGCGAGGACCTGCCTCTGTCCTCCCTGCGGGCTCGACTGCAGGCGGTCAAAACCGCTCCCGCGCCGCCTCTCACTTCGCCGCGGAAGAAGAAACGCCGCTCCCAGAGGCCGCCGGAGCCCCCTGCGGATCCATGTTGGCCGCCGCCGCCGCCCACCGACCGCTCTCCCTCTCCGCCCCTGCCGGACTTACAGTTGCGTCCGAGTGGCCGCTCTGTCGCCTCCGACGACACCGCGGATGAGAAGGACTCTTGTTCGCTGCACGCTTCTGACAGCGAGGATTGGTCGTCGATCGTCTCATCGACGAGAGAGTCTGCGGGGACCCGCGCCGGCATCGAGGAGGAACTAACGCGCCTCCTTTCACAGGCCGTCAACCACCTGGGTCTCGAGTTGCTCGAGAGCGACATCTTGAGCGAAATGGCAAACAGCGGTAGGAACCCGCCCATCCTTTTGGATCTGAGAAGCGCTACGGATCTTTCCCTTCGCACCACTAAAGCCGCCGCACAAGCCCTGGGGAAATGCATGGCCGCCCTCTGTGTCGCTGAGAGACACTTATGGCTCACGCTTACCGACATGGGAGATTCAGAACGCGCCGTGTTCCTCAACGCGCCTATATCTCCGACCGGGCTCTTCGGATCTGCCGTCACGGCATCGTTGACCGCTTCTCCGAGGTACAGAAAGCGACTCAGGCCATGAACTTGTTCCTGCCCCGCCGCTCTAGCTCTTCGGCAGGCCGCTCTCATGAGCCACCTGCCAGAACCCCACAGCAGCGCCCGCCTCAGCAAGCTCAGCAGCCCCAGCGTAGACAGGGCGGCCGCCCTCGCTCTCGCTCAGACAGCCGCCGCAGACAGCCTCCTCCCCGGGGGCCTCGACCCAAGATCGCGCTGAAGCCCGATCAACAGAAGTCTGCCTAGCACAGCTGAGAAAAAGACGGCTCTCTCCCGCTGCGGCCGGACCGCCGTCAAAGCTTCGCCCACTGTTAGTCCCCGTCTCACTGCCGACTACAGTAGAGTTTACCGCCACAATCAAGCCGGTTTCCCTGCCCGCTTGCGAGCGACTAAAAGCCGTTTTCACGGCTACCCAGAGAGTTCACAAAAAGAGCATAAAAGCCTCAAGTGTAAAAAATGTGCCCACAAGCATGTGCTCACTTACACACACAAGCACCATATGCCCAGGGTCTCTCACAGAGCCCATTCTCACGGAGCGAGCACTATCCGCTCCAGTAGCAGAGAACATAAGCACGCCCACGAGCCCGTGCGCATGTCCCCCCTCTGCCCGCTCTGTCACACGGCCCATAAACTCCTCTCTGAGTGTAAGTCCCGTTGCCATCCACATTATAAGCGTGCCCACACCCAGTGTCCAGCCCGCTATGTGCAGCAATCAGGGCGAAATCGCCATTCAACCGCTAGCCGCATGCTACGAAGCGTGGGAAGCCATCCCCGGCATCTCCCCGTGGGTTTTAAGCATAATAAAGAATGGCTATCGATTACAGTTTCGTCGCCGCCCACCACGCTCGCGCGTGCGGCTCGAATCCACTGTCAGCCCGGCTGCTATGAACACGCTTCGCTTAGAAATAGCCAAGCTACTGCAGAAGGGCGCTATAGAGAGAGTCCCGCCATCTATGACCGAGTCGGGGTTTTACGGCCATTATTTTCTGGTTCCCAAGAAAGGCGGCGGCCTCAGGCCGATCTTAGATCTCAGGGCTTTAAACAAAGCGCTCATGAAGAGACCGTTCAAAATGCTCACAGTCAAGAAACTCCTCGCGCACGTCCGCCAGGGGGACTGGTTCATCTCTCTAGACCTGAAAGACGCCTATTTTCAGATCCAGATAAACCCTCATCACAGGCCATTCCTACGTTTCGCCTTCGAGGGTCAAGTTTACCAGTATGCCGTTCTCCCGTTCGGCCTATCCTTAGCACCCCGTACGTTCACGAAGTGCATGGATACAGCGCTCGCTCCCCTGCGAAGTCAGGGGCTGCGCATTCTGAATTATCTGGACGACTGGCTGATTCTAGCAGATTCCCAGACGGAGCTTCTGTCGCACCGCACAGTTCTCCTCAACCATCTGGAAGCACTGGGACTCTCTGTCAACTGGACAAAGAGCTCTCTCCAGCCCAGTCAAACTATTTCATTCCTTGGAATAGATTTGAACTCTGTCACTATGACGGCTCGCTTATCCACACAGCGCGCGCCGTGTTCAGCGCCTAGCCGCCTCTTTTCAGATGGGTACCCACACATCCCTGAAATCTTTTCAGAGGATGCTGGGTTATATGGCTTCAGCCTCCGCTGTGCTACAGCTGGGTCTTCTGCACATGCACCCCCTTCAACTCTGGTTAAAGAGCCGCGTATCCCACCGCGAGTGGACGACGGGCCGCCAGATGATCAAGATTACTCAGACATGTATCACTGCACTGCAGCCATGGTCAGTAATTGAGTGGTTTCAGAGGGGCGTTACCATGGGGACTTTTTCTCGCCAGAAAGTCATCTCGACAGACGCATCCAACTCGGGTTGGGGTGCGGTTTGCGAGGGCTCACCGGCCGCCGGCCAGTGGTCGAGCCACGAGAGTTCCCTACACATAAACTGTCTGGAAATGATCGCGGTCGAGAACGCGCTGCTGTTTTTCCTCCCGCGCATACATGGTCACCACGTCCTGATTCGCTCCGACAATATGGCCGTGGTATCATACATCAACCGTCAGGGCGGCGTCAGATCCAAGAATCTCTTTCATCTGACACGCCGCATCCTGTTGTGGTCCCAGAGTCACCTGCTCTCTCTCAGAGCGACGCACGTACCGGGCCATCTGAACGACGGTTCAGACATGCTGTCCAGGAACCTGGTCTCCCCCGGAGAATGGTCCCTGCACACTCAAACAGTCCAAACGCTGTGGCGCCTATTCGGCAGAGCGGAGATAGATCTTTTCGCGTCAGAAGAGAACGCTCACTGCCCAATATTCTTCTCAAAGAGCGAGGACGCGCTAGCCCAGGATTGGCCCCGCTGCCCGCTCTATGATTTCCCCCCGATTTCTCTGCTACCGCAGGTCATTCAGAGAATCAGGGACTCACACCACTCGGTGCTCCTCATAGCCCCGCGCTGGGAGAATCAGATTTGGTTCCCGGAGCTTACGCAGCTGTCACAGACAGCCCCGTGGCCCATTCCAATCAGAGCAGATCTCCTCACTCAAGCCCGCGGCTCGATCTGGCATCCCCATCCACAGCGCTGGGCGCTTCATGCATGGGTGACCAACGACTACGCGTCGAATTGCCAGAAGGGGTTCTGAACACGATCAAACACGCCAGAGCGGATTCTACCAGAAAGCTCTATGCTGCAAAATGGTCTGTGTTCTCCAAATGGTGCACCGACAAAAATTTGGACCCACGGACGTGCGAGGTTTCGTCTTTGCTCGTGTTCCTTCAGGAGATGCTGGATAAGGGCAGGTCCCCATCCACTCTTAAGGTTTACGTGGCAGCCGTCGCGGCGTTCGTTGAACCCCGGCGCGCCCAGTCTCTGGGCAAAGACGAGCTAATCATCCGCTTCTTCAGGGGAGCCAGAAGGATGAACCCCCCTCGCCCCCCTACGGTGCCGGTCTGGGATCTTTCTATAGTTCTAGAAGCTCTGAAAGCCCCACCGTTTTAACCACTTGAGTCCGTGGAGCTAAAATACCTCTCGTTAAAAACCGTTATTCTGATGGCACTCGCCTCAGTAAAACGAGTGGGGGACATTCACGCGCTGTCTTCGAGCGCCGCGTGCCTGGAGTTTGGACCGAATGACTCCATAGTCATTCTAAAACCTAGACACGGTTATGTTCCGAAAGCGATTGGTACCCCTTTCAGGGCGCAAGTGATCTCTCTATCGGCGCTGCCTGCATCCGATAGCGAACGTGACGCTGACCGCCTCTGCCCGGTTCGGGCTCTCAGAGTGTACACTACACGCGTTGCCGCGTTCAGACGCTCAGAGCAGCTGTTTGTGTCGTTCGGTGGCCGCACCAAGGGTTTAGCCGCCTCGAAACAGACTCTATCCAGGTGGATAGTAGACGCGATTGCCTCTGCTTATGCCGCTAAAGACCTGCCTTGCCCTCTGGGCATCAGGGCTCATTCCACCAGAGGCATGGCCTCATCGTGGGCATGGTCCTGCGGAATTTCCATTCACGACATTTGTGTGGTTGCGGGATGGGCCTCCCCCTCCACTTTTGTCAGATTTTATAACTTGGAAGTTCCAGCCTTACAGGCTAAAATTCTGGCGGTCTAATACTTACAACTCTCCTTAGAAAGCCGCACTATCGGGAGTTCCATCACAACCGGCTCACCCCTTGTGTTCCCCTATGTGCTTATGCATTACACGTCACGGCCCGCTTTGCTGGCCGCCTTATTATCTTCATCCACTTAAAGATTCCCCCAGTGTTTCCCCCCCTGGGATGCTTAGTGGTTACTTAGCGCGCACGGCGTTGACCAGGTGTTCCCGTAGCGTAAGCTAGCTTACGCAATACGAGAGAACCTCTCGTAAGAGAACGAATCGGTTACCTAACGTAACCTCGGTTCTCTCTAGATGAGGGAACAAGTATTGCGTTCCCGGCCGTGCTTGCGCCACTAGCGTTTCGCTTCATGCTACAGAATCGACGAACTAGCCTGGGAGAGCTACCTTTATACACTGTAGCCACGCCCCTTTTGGCGGGCTGTGACGCAGTGAGCGAGCGCCGTCCGCTCATTGGGCGCGGACTCAGCGCCGCTCTCCCATAGGTTCGTGCATTCTCTCTGAGCGAACCAATGAGCCGCTAGCTAGCCCGCTCATGGTCTGCCTCAGAAGAGACTGCGTTGACAATGATTACAAAATTATGGAATAATTTTTTGGCTTCAACTTCTCAGCAAAGATGAATCTTTCCCGTAGCGTAAGCTAGCTTACGCAATACTCGTTCCCTCATCTAGAGAGATCCGAGGTTACGTTAGGTAACCGATTCGTTCCTTCACATGGATCATTTGAATTTGAACAGCTTGCACGCATGTGGGCGTGGTCGCATTAGCGCTAATCACTTCAGCCTGGAGAAACTGTACATGTCATTGCTTTCATACGGATTACTTACAGAGAATATTTGTTTTTGGTATGATGTACATCATTTAAAAATGGAGACTTAAAGCTTTGTAAAGACATAACTCTCACATGTGTGTGGCAAGTAGTTGCTGAGTTAAAGATCATTTTCTGTCACGTTTCAGAATGAACTTCACATTGAGAGAGAAGGGAGAACGCGCATCATGTTTATATACTTTATTTTACAAAAACCACAACATTTTGTTTTTATTATTAGTCAATAAAAGTGGTATACACAAATAAAAGTAGACATTTAACTGTTTTGAATGATGTATAACACTTGCCTGTATCAGAAAAAATTGACAGTTATTTGAGTCTCTTTTGCACTGATAAGAAAAAATCATACCAATCCAAATGAGTGACAAAATAACGCAAACGTTTTCCTATTTACATGTTGTGGTTTGTATAGTCACAGAGTGTGCAAATATCAAGGCCATATGAGACACAGACATCTTTTGACCGTATAAATATTATATTTTCTGAAGGCGAAGCACTGCTACTTGGGCAGAGTGATAACAATCACCTGAGACGCACCGTGACGAGGAGCAGAGAGTTCGCTTCGCTCAGCGTTGGAATAAAGAGTCAGCAATTACTAACGTTGGATAGAAAAGCATAGTTTATCATGGGTGTTTGCTTTATTGTATGAGCTGTGACAATAAACAGGGGAGACCAGGTAATGCAGTACCATGTTTCATTGATTTCCAACCAAAAACGCACCCAGATTTATAAATATTACATGAATAAATAATTATTATTACAGGAATCAATATATTTTAAATGCAATTTATTAGCTGAACCAAATGTATTCAACAGTAGCCTATATAATATACAGTATTGCATTACTATAGGATAGAATAAGGGGAAAGTAATAGCACAAATTGTTTTTGCACAATGAACTCACAGCCTATCGTACCCTTTTGCACGCTCAAGTTCGTTATTTCCATGGTTATTTCAAATTTAGGCTACTAGGTGCGCCGCGCGCAGGGTGCAAGTTCAACGCGGTGAACGCGCTCGTTTTTTTTCCCAAGCGTGTCCGCACCGCATCAAGATAAAAACATATTCATACCCTAATCATATAATAGTGTCACTAACGTTACATTAGATCTGGCTAATGGCACTGTTACAGTAGGTCATCTAAAAACATAACGGAACACTTACCTCAGCCGCAGGTGATCCACTTGTCCTGTCTGTGCTATCGATGGGATAGCCGTATCCTTCAGCACATTATGGTCCGTGTGGCAAATTCCATTTTTTCATTTCTCATTGAAATGTACCGAGCAAACATAATGTCCCTTGATAATCTTAGGTGTGTTTGGATAAATATCCAGAGTAAGTTAGCCATTTCTTCATCCAGTCAGCGTTTTTAGTTGGAATTCTGTGAAACATGGTATTACCTCCCCTGTTTACAGTCGCAGCTATTTACAATAGAGCGAAAACCCATAACTCTAAACTACGCTTTTACTATTTATAAATTGCTAACTCTTTTACCCAAACCCTGAGCGAACTCTCCGCTCCTCACCACGGCGTGTCTCAGGTGATGCGGTTATTACTCCGTCAAAGTAGCAGTGCTTCGCCTTCAGAGAATAGTTCCCATGTTTTATACGGTTAAAAGATGTTTGTGTCTCCTTTGACTTTGTTATTTGTACATTATGTGACTATACAAATCACAACATGTAAATAGGAAAACGTTTGCGTTATTTTGCCACTCATTTGGATTAGTATGAAAGCTGCAACCAGTCACATCCAGTCTTTGTGCTAAGCTAGGCTAGCGGTGGGTGCGTCAAACAGACTTATAGCACGCACGGAGATGAAAAAGGTATGTATGGACTTATCTAACTCTGGGGTGTAAGGTGAATAGGCTAAAGTCCCAAAAAGTCGGAGTGTTCCTTTAAGGGTGAGTAATTGATGACAGAATTTGAATCTTTGAGTGATCTGTCCCTTTAAAATTGATTCAGTATGTTTACTGGTACACCAATTGACCCTTCGCTAAGCCACGCCCGAAAACCGCCACTGGCCAATCATGTCTTAGGAACCGTAACTATGCGCGGAGTTCTGGCAAGCTTTCGAACGAGGGAAACATGCTGAAGCATTGTGCGTATGGATTGTGCAAATCTGATACTGGTATACTAAAAGTTTGGACGGGGGAGAGGAATTGTTTTCCTTCCAGAAAATCTAAAAGCCAAGGGGAAAAATGATTGGCGTGATCTAGCGTCTATGTGCGAGACCCATTCACAACTACTGGTAAATGTCGACATGCTTAACAAAAACACCTATTGCTTGGAAATATTGACGGTTCTTTGGTCATAATGATAACGTAAAATAAGACGATTAAAGAGACAAGACAAAGGCTCACTGACATACTTTAAAATATATTTCAGCATTTTGTTAATCAACGTCCTACTAACGTTATCCCTTACTAAGTAACTTAACCCAATCCGATCGCGGCTCTCCCAGTATTAGTGTTATTCCACAAGATTTATTGATTAGCTGTTTGATTTATAATTATTAAGATTATTTTCACATACCCTGCTGTGTATGATGATAGCTGTTCCTCAATTTGTGTTTCCCATTTGAACGGTCAGCGTATGAGGCGCTGCTGCTTGCGCTGGGACTATAACGTTAGGCTTTAACTTCAATTTTTAAGAAATTATTCTCTAATCGGTTGCATATAATGTCGTGAATATATCCCTCGAATGCATACTGTAGTCCCTTTTGTCTTTCTCTCTCAGATATTTCACCTGTTCACCAAAAATTACTAATTATCTCATTGAAATGTCTGATATTGATCATTCTGTCATTCTCTTCATAAATTCTGATCATTCTCTTCATAAATGATCATTCTGTTTATTTTTTCCACATTTACAGTTTTCTTTAATCTCTATAATTCACATAAACACCAGCCATGCTGGACACCTCAAACACACCTGATTACAAATGTCAGGACATTTAAACTTAGCCAGCACGTAGCACAGATAGAGGATTCTTCACATGGTTCCATCCTCACTGTCCCTCTGTGGGTGACGTCCTTACTGAAGAACTTCTGACCTGCTGGAGAAATGGCTAATGAACTTCTCCTACTCTCTTCAACTCAGCCCCAACGGTCCAGCTGAGGTTCTTTTGAGGTCTTCCTTTAATTTTAACATTTGATTCTAAATCAAAAGATGTTTGTGAAGTGTTGGGACTCTGAAGGCCCAGTAGGGGCTGAGCCCAAGAGGACCGCCACTGGCCCTTTGACCTGTTCCCAAACTCAGACCTTTCACAAACATACATGCACTCACACAAAGAAGAATGACTGCACTGGGACATACAGGAAGTGGCAGGAAGTCCGCTGAGGGACAATAAGAAGTAGTCTAGAGTGTGTAAGCTCCATCTCAACATTTTCATTTCTGTGACAACAATTCTCTATGTCCTACACATGTTTCTCTTAAAATGTGTGTGGTACCATTTGGGCTGCAACAGTCAAGTTTTGGCCTAGATGGTTATTTTTCTCACATCATTTTCTTTGCTGTTTTTCTGCGGATTTGGTTTTAAACATGGTTAAAAGGTGAGTACTACACTAAATTAAAGGGATAGTTCACTCAACAATACAATTCTCACCCTCATGTCGTTCCAAACCCATAATACTTTTATCATTCATACTTTCTTATAATTACACCACCGTCCATCTTTGGAACAAATTCTTTATATATATATATATATATATATATATATATATATATATATATACAGTATGTGCTCTCATCATTTTTATCCATCCATGAACGTCCACTCAACCAAAATTTCCTTGTGAAAATCAAAAATGCCTGTTTGATGCCCGAGAACAAATATATGCCATATTTGATCAACTATGTATGTGTGTTGATCAATGTTTATGTGAATAAAAGTTTAATTTTTTAAACCTGTTCATCTTATAAAGTGAAAATTGTGGTTGCTTATGGTTTGGATTTTCAATGGATGGACAATAATTATAAAATAAAATTAAATATATCATTATTTGTGTCCTGAAGATGAAAAAAAGGCATTCAGACTTGGACAGCTTGAGTAAATTATAAAAGATTTTTCATTTTGGGGTGAATTAACCCTTTAAGTAAAATATTTAAAAAAATATATATATATATATACACTAAGCGGAGGATCTGTAGAACTTTATAAATTGCATGGTTTCTGATTCTGCATAATGTTTTCTTTCTGAAATATGGAAATTTATGAGAATATAGAAAACAGATATGAATAATTATTGTCAAACTAGCTTTAAAACTGCTACAGTGGCCAATCACCTGAATCAATTTATTTTATTTGACTCATTGATTCTCTTTTGATTAATGTAAATCAACAATTAACTAAGCATTTGAGAGAAGACTTCACAGTGCAGCTATTGCATGAGATGCTGCTATGTACTGACATACAGTATATCTAAGCTAAGTTAACTGGTTTGTCTGTCTTGAGTTTTGTCTGTCACTACTGTGAAAGCCTGTAGTGAGACAGAGAGTGAATGAATGTGCAGTTTGACAGTCAACACCCATAACTTACATTCATATTTGCATTTTTATATTTACATCAATTACTGCAAAATACAGTGACAGAAAGAAAAACAAAAGTTTGGGGTCAGTAAGATTTAATAAATATATTTTGTATAACATGGTCTGTCTGAATATTTAATTCTGATTGGCTAGAAGGTGTACATTAAAAGCGTTTAATGCACAGGTTCCAGTCAGTTTAATCACCATTCTGTATTAATGAGTTGTTTTCATTGAAGCAGACAGACACTCAAAGATTGTAGATTGTGCTGCTCATAAAAATTTCATAGAGCAAGAACTTGTTATTGACTGTGACCCCAATACTTATATCAATAAAATAGCTTATAGCTAATCGCTACAGTACATTATATTTCTCAGCAACAAGGGGGTAACATCGCCTTTTTTGAAGTAATTAATCTAACTCTCTCTCTCTCTCTCTCTCTCTCTCTCTCTCTCTCTCTCTCTCTCTCTTTTTAATGAAACTTTTTCCAAGGAAATTTTTGTTTTGGGAGCTAAATATGTGCAGAAAAGACGAATTGATTGTCAGTTAGTAAATTTTATCTTGGGTCAAGCTAAATTAGCTATCTATTCAAGTAGGAAAAATAAGATTGAACAAAGACCTGGACATAATGTTACTGTGTTTTTTTCAACTCTCGTAAAGTCTAGAGTGTTGATTGATTTTAATTTTTATAAATCTATGGATGATCTTATCTCTTTTGAACTAAAATGGTGCAGCAAAGGAGCATTGTGTTCTATATTTGAAGATGAACTATTTTTCACATATTTACTGTAATTGAGTTTTCTCTGTGATTAATTTATAACTTGTGAATTGTATCATGTAAGCTTGTATTAAAGAGTATGTAAAATTCAAAAAAAAAATCTCTCTCTCTCTCTCTCTCTCTCTCTCTCTCTCTCTCTCTCTCTCTCTCTCTCTCTCTCTCTCTCTCTCTCTCTCTCTCTCTCTCTCTCTCTCTCTCTCTCTCTCTCTCTCTCTCTCTCTCTCTCTCTCTGCGCATGTGCGAGTGTGGCGCATGTCCCACTATGGTCTTTATTTTTTCTTTGGTTTAAGGTTACAAAGTTTTAAAGCCGCGTGTCGGTATGGCCTCTGAAGTTAGGCAGGGAGTCTCACACCTGTCGATGCGTAATGGTTGCAGGTGTGTGCCTGATATTGGCGTGAGCATGGAGGATGTTCTCGGTTTTGAAAATATTCTCTCAGCATCGCGTATGAACAAAGCCGTTATTGTGTTTTTAAAAACAGAACAGTTAGTTAATCAAGTGAGTGAGAATGGATTATGGATTAAGGAAACCTTTGTGCCCGTTACTCCTTTAACGGCTCCGGCAACTAAAGTCACTGTTTCTAACGTACCGCCCTTTGTCTCAAATGACGCGATTGTTAAAGAGTTATCCCGATATGGTAAAGTCGCAAGTCCTGTAAGGAACATTCCATTGCGATGTAAAAATGCTGATCTCAAACACGTTTTGTCGTTTAGGAGACCAACATGATCTCATGAGAATGCGTATGTATTTGTACGTAAAGTGTCGTTCTATCATACGTTTAATATGCGCAAAAACGTACATACGTATTTACAGTACTTTTTTTATTTTTTATTTTTTTTATTAAATGCTCGTAAAGGAAACACAACAAACAAACAAACAAAAAAAATAACATACCACAATTGTTGTCATTGTCATAACATACAATTGAGTCCTTCAGTCCAGATTAAGCTCCTTCTGTCTTTTTACTCCAGGTTAAGTGCCAAGTCCTTAAACGCAGCACTGTTCTTATAGTTTTTACATTTTTAGAGAACTCAATCGATTCAAAGTACATTTTCATTTCAAGTTTAAACCTTACAAAAAGAGGACTGCAATTAGAAAAATTACATTTGTGAAAGTGAAATTTAGCTAACAGAAAAATAAGATTTATAAAATAAATATCACTTTTCTTTTCACATTCATGAAAACCAAAAATTACATTTCTATATGTAAAATCAAAGTTAGGATTCACATAACATTTTATAAAATCACAAATGTTATACCAAAAAGTCATTGTGAGAGAGCAGTTCCAAAATAAATGTAAAGAAGTCTCAGGTTTCTCTAAACAGAAACAGAGGGTATTAATATCATTCTTAAGCCTTTTGAGAAAACACTTATCTGGATAAAACCTATGAATTAACTTAAAGGTAATTTCTCTTATTTTGTTAGTTATCAGGTATTTGTGAGGTAATGTCCAAACTTTTTTCCAGGGAATGTCACTTACAAAACCATTCCAGTAAGAAATCACACATGGCATAGAAACAGACTCCTCCTAGACTCGAATTTTCTTATTGTTTTTTGATTTAGAAGAAAAGCACTGTTTACCTACAAATGTCTTACACAGATCCACTGAGCGATAAAGAGATGAAGAAGAAAATCATTTAAAAAGCATGAGAACCCCTTGTGGCACTGCATCAGCCACAATTGCAAACTCTTTAGGAGTGACAGAAATTCCATGCTTTACCAAGAACTCTGAATAATTACAAATCGAACCATTTTGATGGAAAAGTTGATATACAAAAATAATTCCATTTTTAAACCAATTATCAAAGAAAATAGATTTATGTTTATACAGTAGGTTCTTATTATTCCAAATTATATAAGAGTGAGGTGTAAAATTGTGTTTAAAAATGAGGGACCAAGCTAATAACATTTGCCTGTGAAAAGGGGATAATTTGATGGGATTTTCATTATGTTATAATTACAGGTTAATAAGAATTTTAAACCCCCTAGTTTAGAAAAAATAGCATTAGGGATCAGACTCCAGATAGAAGCGGGCTTATTAATAAAGTTCTTTATCCAGTTTATTTTAAAGGTATTGTTTAAGGTGGTAAAATCGAGAAAGTTTAAACCCCCCTTCTCAATGGTGTTCATAAGTACAGATTTTCTGATAAAATTAGTTTTATTCTTCCAGACAAAGTTGAGGAGCATTGTATCAATTTTTTTAAGAATGGCGGTGTCGACACTTAAAGAAAGAGCAGCGTATGTTAACCTTATCAAGCCCTCAGCTTTGGCTAATAAAATTCTTTCCTTTAATGACAGATCTCGCTGGAGCCACATATAAAGTCTCTTCTGTGTACTCTCAATTAGTGGATTAAAATTTACAGAGCATCTTTCTAATTCATTTTTTGTTATAATAATACCTAAATATGACACCTGATCTTTAATTTGAATATTACAAATTTGAGACAAATTACACTCTTTGATAGACATCAATTCACATTTCAAAAGGTTCAATACTAAGCCCGAGGCTTTAGAGAATTGCTTGATATGCTCTAGAGCTAACGGAACTTGGTTAGCATCATGCAAAAAAAAGTCTGGTATCATCAGCCAACTGACTGATGAGGATCTGTTGGTCAGCAATAGAGATACCACGAAGACCACTATTCAAAACATAAGAAGCAAATATCTGGGAAACTAGTAAAAACAAATACGGGGATATTGGACATCCTTGTCTAATACCACGTGACAAATAAAACCTAGGAGAAGTACCAAATTTTAATTTGATTGAACTATTACAATTGTATTAAAGAGTTCTTACCGCCTTACAAAAATATTCACCAAAACCAAACTTTTTCATTGACTTAAAGATAAAATGATGTTCAACTGAATCAAAAGCTTTATAAAAATCCAGGAAAAGAATAAAACTATTATGTTCCACCAAATTGCTATAATCAAATAAATCTAAAACTAATCTAATGTTATTCATTATACAATACATTATAAAAATATCATTATGTGTCGGTCTCTCATAAATCCAGACTGAGTCTCATCTATAACATTCTTTAAGTCTTTTAGCAAATGTTATGGAAAAAATTTTATAATCGTTGTTAAGGAGTGTGATGGGTCGCCAATTGTCCAAATACGTAAGATCTTTCTTTGGTTTAGGAATTAGTGTGATGATACCCTGCGTTAAAGTAGGAGGTAAAGCTTCTCTATCAATACTCTCTTTAAAAACACTTGTCAAAAATGGAGAAAGTTCATCAGCAAATAATTTATACAGCTCAGCTGTAAGTCCATCACATCCTGGGGATTTATTGTTTTTTAAACTTTTAATTGCGCTTATTACTTCCTCATGAGTAACAGCTCTATCACAACACAATCTATCACTTTCAGAGATAGCTTTAACATTATTGACTGAATCCAGAAACAAAGTCGATGTCTCCTTTGTACATTTTGAACTATAAAGATTTTTATAAAAATTGGCACTGAAATTGGCTATATCCTTTGGATCTTTAACAACTTTGCCATCAACACATAATTTCTCAATTGTTGAAAGGGTAAAATTTCGTTTTTCAAGCTTAAAGAAATATGCAGAGTTAAGTTCTCCTTCTTCAAGCCATCTTTTCCTGGATCTTATATAAGCACCCCTAGCCTTTGATAAGTATAAATCATCTAATTTAGTTTGCAAGGCTGCAAGTTCAGATTTCTCCTTCAAAGACAGACAATTAAAATTACGGGTTTGAGATAATTTCATGATCAGGCTGTCCTCAAGAGCTCTTCTCTTTTTGGATAAATTTGCTCCAACTTTCCTTAAATAAACTCCAATCTCAAATTTTAGAAGCTCCCAATTGGCACAAAAATAATTTTTAATTGTAGCTGCTTTCCAATAGTTAGCAATTAATTCTTTAATTGTGTACTTTACATCTGGTAATTCTAAAAGTGAACTATTAAGTTTCCACAAAGAGGCTTTGATATGGCCTGGTGCATAATCTGCTGTTAAAGGGGTATTAATAAAAATAGTTTTATGGTCAGTTAAAGGGGTATATTCAATGCCAACATTTAAATCAAAATTGGACATACATTTTGATATAAGCCAATAATCAATTCGAGATTGCCTTGATCCATTTTTGTTGGTCCAGGTAAACTCCAAATTGTTGGGGTATCTTTCTCTCCAAATGTCCACCAAATCAAACTTACTTATTAGTCCTAACAGTGCAGGGCTAACACACGCAGTCCCCTTTGGTGGATGTCTATCCAAATAATTATTAGTATTTACAGTACTAAAACATAAAACATTTACGTATTGACAGCACAAAAACGTAATTTATTTACGTATGAACAAATCCACCGACGTACATTGTACGTATCACAATTTATGCATATTAATATCGTAGCATTATGTTTTGACTCTATTGCATTCCACTGTCTTATTAACCCCTTCAGACCTGAATTATGTCTCATGAGGCTTCTATAAATGAAAACAAATGAATTTTTTTTTTATATATATATATATATAATGGTTTTTATTGTGATTTTTTTCTTGCCCATTCCAATGGACATCATGTCAAAACAGGTGTACTTCCCAAAAATGTACCAGCATAAAATAAATTATTAAACATAAAATTTGTTGGTCTATACTTTAAGCTTTTTCTCAAAAAAAAAAAAAAAAAAAATTCCAGCAGTATACCATTTCAACTATAATTTTGAGGTTTTTGTTTTACAGATTGCACATATAACAAACTAAATATCTTCGAATCAATCAATCTGGTCATATTAGAGTCATTTATGTGTGCATCTTTCTTTTTTTAGATCAAAAACTTGAACATTATAACATTACAACTTCAATCGTAAGGTTTTTCCTTTATATATTGCACATTTGTTTATTCATAACAAAATAAACCTAGGAATCAATCAATGCATTCATGTTAGAGTCATTTCCGTTGTGCATCCAGTGTTTTCTTGTATTTTTACAGTACTGGCAGGACGGTTGCAAGCAAGTCACTGTATTTCGATTTCCAGTAACTAGTGTAATTCACTTTACAGTGCACAAGATCAGTAATGCAAACTACAAAATAGTACTTTACTATATTTTTACTGTATTTCATAATTTCGCAATTTGATTATTGCTGTAATCAATTATACGGCATTGTACTGTAATATATATTGATACATTACTGCTAAATATTATTGTAATTTTCAAAATAGTTACTAATAATGATAATCTTATATTATAATAATATCATATAGTTATTTGGAAAATATAGGAAAACAAAATACTATTGAAGTCAAATACTCTCAGCTGTTTTGTTACCGACATTCTTTAAAATACCTATTTTGTGTTTAGCAGAATAAAAACGGTATGAAACTCATACAGGTTTGGAACAACATGAGGGTGAGTAAGTGATGACAAATATAATTTGTGGGTGAACTATACCTTTAAAGGGATAGTTCACCCAAAAATTTAAATTAGCCCACTAAAAATTCAAAATTTAAATTAATTAATGATTTAATCACCCTGGCCTCTAGCCATCCTAGGTGTATATGACATTTTTCCCTCAATCAATCAGAGTTATATTTAACAATGTTCTGACCCTTCCAAGCTTTATATTGGCTGTTTTGAAAGTGCATCTATCCATGATACAAGTGCATCTATCCTTCAGAATAGTGCATCTATCCATGATAAAAGTGCATCTATGCATCATAAAAGTGCATCTATCCATAAAAAATATATATTAATATAAAATATTAAAAATATTCATATTTAAGTTGTGCTTTAGATTTAAGTCAAATCCGTATGTTCTTTTGGCCAGAAGTTATTTTACTATATAAAGATTTAAATATGGATATTTTTCTTACATCTTCATCTTCCTCATCACTCCACATAAAGTCAACATCTGTGATATTTTCATCAGCTATATGTTCAAGCACTTCAGAACTGAATATTCTGCACATAAAAAAAATTCAAAAATGTATCGGTACTGTGATATTATTATTTTTTATAAAAGAAATTTCAATCAGCATCACTGAAAATGTGACTTCAGTAACAGGCTTTCAAACCTACTGTCCATTCTAATGGACAGACACATTTAAAAAAATCCTGATTTAAAACGTGCAATTCTACAGTCGATTTTTATTTAATTAATAAGTTCAATCTTTCTATTTTACATACAAACCATGAAATACTGGAAAAAATATATACAAAATGTAAATATAACTTAGAAAATGTTGCTTGCTTCTGTGTTTGGAGTGAAGTGCTGACATGCTTCTCTTCGATGTAGTGTTTTTTTTATATAATTACCACTTGCAGAGCTTTTCTGGCATTTGATTGGATGACAAACGTCCAATCTTATGGACTGCAGGCTTTAAACTAGGTGAAATGCTCCAGAAGTTAAAAAAAAAGGGGGCTGACATGTGATGTCCATTGTACTGGACACAGGATCTGAATGGGTTAATGAAGTTTTCAGTCGCATTTATAATACTCATAAATATTAACATTTTGCTTGTTTCGCCTGCATGGTGTTAAACAATACACTATAAAACCTTTAAAATACATTCTTTAACATTACTCGTTTAACCATTTTGTAATAGTTTATTTACCTTGAGACACATAAAGCGTTTTCTCCTATAAAACACAACAAAATTTCACAAAAGACATCAATTTTATTAGTTTGATGTAATCCAAATCTTTAGAATCCATAGTTGTTTGCAAGAAACAACTCCTAATTCAGCCTCTTATCCAGTCATGATCTCTCCATTCTCAGCAGCGACCGTACATGTCAAACCCCGCGCTGGTGATGATGAATTCAAATTCAAAAAATGCGCCCTTGAGAAGCAAAAGCGATACGTCATGTTTTACGGCAGTGATATCAAACGTTCATTGGCTCTTCCTTGCTTCGTCACAGTTTGCGACATGAAGGACTGTGACGGTTGGTTAGTTTAGTTCATTTGAAATGGAGAAGCGCGAACCGAAGCCGGATTAACATTTTCATTAGTAATTTAATTTCTGCTCTGTACTTCATACAAAACTATTACAATACTGCTAGAGAGAAGACTGCGACTGCAACGCTTCATCATGTGAACGGCTTTTGGTATCGGTTTTGACATTTTCGCAATAAATAAATTATTGTGATTATACTTGTCTGTTAGTTATGTTTTTCTTCATAATTGTAGTTTGTTACGTAGTTTTAAGGAATTGTTATGGGTAGGTTTAGCGGTAGGAGTAGGATTGGTGGCTCAAAATATATTTTAATGCTATATTGAAACTGCCCTTTCCCAACACATCTGTCCATTACGTTTTATCCTTTTTATATAAAGTATAAAATGGGTATGTTTAGGTTTAGGATTAGGGTTACGGGATCTTACATTTATCTATAAAATGGTAAAAAAGGGAAATTATACAGATATCTTTATGATATAGAATATACGTAAATAATTTACGTTTTGTAGCTGTAAAAACGTAATAATGTTCACCCTAGGGCGTCATCTAACTGACGCTAAAGGGCGCCTAAAGCGTCAGATATTGAAGCATGTCCAAATGCTTCCCAAGGCGTCAGTTAGGTGACGCCTTGGGAGTGAGAATGGGCTGTAATGTTACGTTTAAATGTTGCAGATACGTCTATATTATACGTTTCAACATCTATCCAAACGTACCAAAAAGTAAGTTTTCTATCTTTGCAAAAACGTAAAATACCTACGTATTAACAATGAGACCAGGCTGAGGAGACAGGTGTTAATGTTTCTGACTTAAACAGAGCGCACATTAGAGATCTCGTTTCGTGTAAGTCATGGAGATGGATCATATAGCCTATGCTGCAAGTACAGATAACCTAAAGTGCTTTGAATGTGGAAATATAGGCCACAAACGTTTCACCTGTCCCCCCAAAAAAGCGGATGTTGAGCAGCAGTTGCCTGTTGATCTTACTGATATAGTGCATCACAATGATACCAGTGATATTGAGGATAATACGGAAAAAACACAGGATGAACGAGTATCTGAGAAACCAATCAAAAGGCCGTTGGAGGAGGTACACGGGCACAAAGACGTGAGTAAAAGCGATGATGGTATGGATGTGGAGAGAAGTGAGAAGGCTGAATGTAGTTCTGCGCTTGTCATAAATGATGATGTTGTAGAAGTAAAAGAAAATGAGTTTGTAACACAGACTGCGATAGAAATGGCTGAGAAATGCTCGGTGGGTGAGCTAGATGGGCTATGTCAGTGTACAGATGACAGTATGAAAGATGATGGACACTGGTCTGAAGGGTCAGAAATGTCAAAAATAGATACAAAAGATCTGTACACTGTGGGACAAATCAATTATTTTCTGGATGAGACAAAAGGTAAAAAAGCATAGAAGTGAGTGATTTTTTCCCAGATCTGGAAAAGTTTATCTTATCTGTAATATGGGCAAGGAAAAATTGCAGATGAGTTGTCAAAACAGAAACGTTTTAGGTTAAAGAAACATATAACTGAAATTAGGAAAAGGTTTAAGACAGGGAAAGGGAAAAGGGGAAAATATACCTAATCGTTATGGCTAATACACATCTCTGTCTGATTGTTTTATCTTCTTCTTTCTCATGGAAACCCTACGTGTGGGATCCTTAAATGTCAACGGAATGAGGGATAAGAGTAAAGCTGATACAGTGATTAATTTTATCAAGCTAAAGAAATTAGATGTTATTTTCTTACACGAGACTCATAGTGATGCAAACAATGAGGTTGACTGGCAATTGTGGTGGAAGAATGAATGTGCGCTCACACATGGTACTAATCTGAGTGCAGGAACTGCTATTCTTTTCTCGCCTTCTATAAAAGCCAAATTTTGGAAAAGTGAAATTGAACCAGGAAGAGTTTTAGCAGTTAAGGTTGATTTAAATGGTCTTGTTTTTATGTTTATAAGTGTATATGCACCTAACATAGTAGCTGAGAGAATAATTATCTTAGATAAATTAAAAGGTTTTTTTTAGGAAAGCAGAAGGGTAATTTTTTTTACTATCTTAGCTGGGGATTGGAATTCTACAATTAATGCTTTGCTTGATAGAAATAGAGAGGAACCTCATTTTCAGTCATCTACATTACTTGATAATGTCATTAAAACATCTAATCTCACTGATATATGGAGAGAAAATAATCCTTCTGTTAAGCAATATACATGGGTAAAGGTTAGTGACGGGAGGATTTCAGCAGCACGACTAGACAGACTGTACTTATCAAATAGTATGAAAAGTAGAATTTTTAATACATCTATTGTCCCCACATCCTTCACTGATCACAAATTAATCACTATTGATTGTAACTTGAACTCTAAGAAAAATAGAAGTGTTTACTGGCACTTTAATGTCAAGTTGCTACAAGATAAGAGCTTTTGTGATTCTTTTAAGCACTTTTGGGAGACATGGAGAAAAGAAAAAACAAGGTTTGATAATGTTATTCTTTGGTGGGAAATTGGTAAAGCTCACATAAGGGATTTTTGTCAGCAGTATACATCTTGCTCTAATTTTAGTTTGAAACAATCTCTGGAACGGCTTGAAAGAGAAATCCTTGCCATTGAGAAAAACATGATGGGTGATCTTTCTCCCAATGTGCATGAGTGGTCTGAGAAGAAATTAAAATTAAGCTCCATTTTAAATGAAAACGTTAAAGGAGCTCTTGTGAGAAATAGATTCTTATCTATAAAGGATATAGACAGTCCCACCTCTTTTTTTTCAATCTACAACGCAAGAGTGTACAAGTTAACCAAATGCATATTCTCTGTACGATCTCTGTACATTCGTACCTACCTAGATTTAGACAAGATGAATATGTCTGACTTTAGTTTTGTCCACTGGCTGACTCTTTTGTGGCAAGCTGTTGCATATTTTGCTGCTGTTGTGATCAAAATATATGATTTTGTTTTTCTTACTTTTGTAATGCCTTAAAATTTGGTGCTAGTTGTTTAAATTTTGTGGAAAAAAAAAACTGCTACTGTATGTTGTGAGCACAATGTACCAGGAAGTGTTCTTTTATTTCCACTATTTGAGAGCACAGTAACCACAGTCACTGCTCTTGCACCTGCTAATCTCTTTTAGCAGGTGGGATATTTAAAGGTAAATCCCATCTTCCATCATCTTTTGTCATTTAGTGGCATCTTTCCGAATTTTTTTTCTTTTCTTTTTTTTGTAATTTGTTGCAATTTTATAATTTGGTTGAGCCACATTGTGTCCCGTGTTGGTTTGGGTGTAGCTTCAGCACCAGCTATGAAAGGGCGCTCCTGTGCAGTTTCTGCTCCTGCCACTGCAGGGCTTCAGTGAGATCGGTGTCCATAGTTAGCAACATCTAACAACTTATGAAAATCAATACGATCATTTCCAATCAATACGAAAAAATAAAATCCAGCCCAACAGTCTTTTTCATTCACTTGTCAATGTGTCAAATGACCATGATAATGGTCCATGGGATAATCCATCGCTAGCCATGGATGAGATTTCTACTATGGTGGCTCCCATTGTGCACTGCAACATGAACACTTTTTTATCATCACCATTTTAATAATAATAATAATAATAATTTGTTACATTTGTATAGTGCTTTTTCTGGGACCTCAAAACGCTTCACATATGGAAGGTTGAATCTCCTCAACCACCACCAATGTGCAGCTTCCACTTGGATGATGCGACGGCAGCCATATTGCACCAGAACGCCCACCACACACCAGACTACTGGTGGAGAGGAGACAGAGTGATGAAGCCAATTAGATTGTTGAGATTCATATGCTGATTGTTAATGTCTGTGTGTGTCTGAATGTTCAAAATCTTTTTTGTGTACAAAGTTTTTAAAATCCATCAGATTTTAATTATATAATACTGCTGGATCTCATGCTATAAAATCACAGGGCTTTTATAATCAATAATGTGAAATGAATGACACGGGAAACCAATATGGTATAGAGAACCATGAAAAAGTTAAGTGCGTGTTGGTGTGATGGATGGTGCATCAACGGTGGTCACCTTCCTGGAAAATTTTGCACGCTTTGCAATCTCTAAAAGAACATTTCTGCACACTGTGCAGGCAACCTTTCCCCTGTGCACTTCAGTACAAAAGAGCATCTTTCTCTAAAAGACAATGGATTTAGTGCCTTAGTGTGACGTTGCGTCTTTTTCAAGATGCCAATCCACCCATGTGTTTCTGGATGCGGTCGTTAAATGGCTGACAACCACGATCACTGTTTCACATATCTATGCCTTAACTATGCTGAGACAGCATTTGTGGATGAGTCATGTACCCACTGCAGGAAGATGACCATCGCGATGCTGAGATCCAGTACCTTGAAAGAGGTGGAGACCCCTCTGCTTTCCAGAGAGCTACTTTGGTTAATACACTGGGTGATCTGAGGGTTACAGTGGGGGCTCTCCCACCAGGTCAATCCCTGTGGACTCCCACTCCTCTATCGCAACGCAAGCTGTGGAGCTTCTGGGTGGAGGTACTGGTCCTTCTCATGGGGAACCCAGCATCTTATTCTGGGCTCTGCCAGAGGATCAGATGTTGATTGCTGCATTGGAGGGCAGGCTAGTCTCCCCCGGGGGTGGAGATTCGGCTGAGTTGCCCCCTTCAGGGAGAGTAACATCGACCCAGAGCTGACGAGCATACTTTCCTTGGCCGCCGCAAACGCACAAGGTTGGATGATTGGTTTCTCGGGTGGGTGTTGCCTTTCTTTCTGGAAGTCCATGAGGAGGTCACGAAGTCATGGAAGGCACCTTTTTCTGCCCAAAGCTGCTCCGGTGCCTCCTCTACTCTAACTACCCTCGATGAGATTGGAGGTTGCCCACGTCTCCCATCCAGAGCTCTCGCGGCCAAGGCTTAAGTTACAGCGTTGCTGGACAGGCCGCTTCTGTTTTTTTACAGTATAAAAGCCATTGTGATTATGGCGAGTCCCTGTAAACCACATATAGGTGTGTGTGTGGGGGGGGGGGGATGCTACATTTTGGGGACCAAATGTCAACACAACTATTTGTATGGTGTCTTTAAACTTTTCTCTGTCTCTGTCATTGTAGAATATAGATGTGACAAACTTCAGCAGCAGCTGGAGTGATGGCCTGGCATTCTGTGCTCTGTTACACACCTATCTACCTGCACATATCCCTTACCAGGAGCTCATCAGCCAAGACAAGGTACACATGTATTTCTTACATTGATTATTTTAAGTGTCTTAGTAAATCCTCAACTTATATTTAGTGCCTGGCACATTCAGCAATAAAACAGTGTGTTAACAGTCAAGACTTTCCCTCAGCTGACCTGCCAGATGTAATGAATTACATGCTTCTATGGATTAGTGTTGACAGAATACATAACCAAATGACACTCGGAGAGGTGTAGACACAACATGCATAACAAATACTGTAAATGGCTGCCCTGCCCTCCCTGTATGTTTATTCAACCATGCGCACACCCACGTAAACGCAATGTGCCACGGTCTTATGTGACAAATTGCAGCCATAAGTATAATAGTGATTACAGGAAGAGATGGTATATTATGCTTTTGAATTATTCACAAAGCCTCTTCCAGTGTGTTGTAAATGTCAAGGCTACTAAAAGGCCACGTATGTGGATCTAGAGCATTGCTAGAGAATTCAGTTGAGTTTAGACACCTGTTTTTCACTACTGTAATTAATATTCAGATGGTTAATACTGGTCAAGTGGTTAAAAGAGTGCTGTTTTTTCCCCATAGGGACGAAATCTCACTCTGGCATTCCAAGCAGCTGAAAGCATTGGTATCAAGACCTCTCTGGTGAGTCTATGCTAGTTTTTTTTTTCTCCCATTTTTTCAGTCTTCTGTAATTGGGCAGATTTTGTTAATACAAGATTGTAGAAGTAATATAATTTACGATATGGCAAGTCATCTTGGACTTGCACCCTCTTACAAAAAATAAGTAACCCATACTTCAAGTTAATTTTATTATGTCTACTTTAGTAAAGTTCAAGTATTTTTAAGTATAGGCTACTTTATGTAGTAAATACAAGTCCGACGGGGACTTGACAATAATCCTACTAGAAGTATACTTGTGTGCTGCTTCAATACTACTTGGGACTAATTGGCTCACTTTTTTTAAGCATACTTTGCGTAACAGTAGTCAACTAGTTTACAATTAAGTTTTTTTTTGTATTGCTACTATACTACAAGAGAACAAATAGGTATACCGATAGTTTACTAGTAAATTTTCTTTAAGTATACATAAATTCAAACTTTTTCTACATTTATTACTATTTTTATATTATTTTTGCGCTTTAAGTATACTACTGTTTCAATTTTATAATTGTAATGTACGTACCTTTAACTGTACTTTAATTATGAAACGGCGTCCCTGAGGCCGGCTGCTCAGTGATAGTGTCATGGTTTTTCACAGGAGGCAGGTAGCAGGGCCCCTCCTTCCCCCGGTGGAGGGCCGGCAGAGAATCTTTTGTTCCCAGCTCCCCGCTGTTCACCCACGAGTGGGCAGCGGCCTGAGTTGGTTGAGAAGGACTTGACACTATCACTGAGCACACAGACAGGAATGAGTGCGCTCGACGTCCTGGGGCGTCGACCCTCTCATTCCTCTCTGTCTCTGAGGGTGCGGAAGGGAGCGTGTGTCGTCCCTCGACTATGCCACTCCCCTCCGCCTCTATCGCCAGACCCCCGGCAGAACAGACCCCCGTGGAACGCTGGTCCTTCCGTTTCTTCGGTTTGCTTTCGAAGGCCAGGCATATCAGTACACGTTTCTCCCATTCGGGTTAGCTCTGTCCCCTCGCGTCTTCACGAAGATCGTCGAGGCAACCCTTGTTCCCCTTCGCGAACACGGGGTTCGCATCCTGAACTATCTCGACGATTGGCTGATACTGGCACACTCTCGAGAACAGGTTTGCGAACACAGAGACCTGGTGCTCCGGCACCTAGCCCGTCTTGGGCCTTCGGGTCAACCGGGAGAAGAGCAAACTTTGCCCCGTGCAGAGGATCTCTTTTCTCGGCATGGAGATAGACTCGGTCGCCATATCCGCGCAGCTCATGAACGAGCGCGCGCACTCACTGCTGGTCTAGAGTACTGTCCCACTGAAACTTTTTCAGAGGCTCCTGGGGCATATGGCATCCGCAGCCGCGGTAACGCCGCTCGGATTGCTTCATATGAGACCGCTTCAGCTGTGGCTTCGCGATCGAGTCCCGAGGTGGGCATGGCATCGCGGCTCGCTCTGAGTTCCAGTGACTCCAGCGTGCCGCCAAACCTTCTTCCCGTGGTCGAACCTCAGCTTTTTACGGGCCGGTGCCCTCTTCAGCGAGTTTCCAGGCATCTCGTTGTCTCCACGGATGCATCTACCACGGGTTGGGGTGCCATGTGCAATGGGCATGCAGCCGCGGGTTCCTGGGCAGGACCCCAGCGCCTCATGCACATCAATTGCCTCGAGCTGCTGGCAGTACGCCTGGCCCTGCACCGCTTTCGAGCACTGCTCAGGGGTCAACACATACTTGTCCGTTCAGACAATACCGCTACAGTAGCGTACATCAACCACCAGGGTGGTCTACGCTCACGTCGGTTGTCACAGCTCGCCCGCCACCTCCTGCTATGGAGTCAGAAGCACCTGAGGTCCCTTCGTGCAGTGTACATTCCAGGAGACCGGAACCTGGCGGCCGACGAGCTGTCACGGGACCGCCCAGTCTCTAGCGAATGGTGACTCCATCCCCAGACGGTCCAGCTGATTTGGGACCAGTTCGGGGAGGCACAGATAGATCTGTTCGCCTCCCGGGACTCATCCCACTGCGCCCAGTTTTATTCCCTGTCCGAGGGCACGCTCGGCACAGATGCACTGGCGCACAGCTGGCCGCGGGGCCCACGCAAGTATGCGTTTCCCCCAGTGAGCCTTCTTGCACGGGTGTTGTGCAAGATCAAGGAGGACGAGGAGCAGGTCTTGTTGGTAGCCCCTTACTGGCCCACCAAGACGTGGTTCTCCGAACTGATGCTCCTCGCGACAGCACCTCCTTGGCTTTTCCTCTGAGGACACTCTCAGAGATGGGGCATCCTGTGGCACCCTCGTCCCGAGCCCTGGAGCCTACACCTGTGGCTCCTGGACGGTATGAGGCAGGTTTGAGTTCGCTGCCACCTGCGGTGGCGGCAACCATCACTTCCGCTAGAGCGTCGTCCACGAGACACCTCTACGCGTCGAAGTGGAACCTCTTCGTTAACTGGTGCTCTTCCCACTGAGAAGACCCCCGGAGATGTTCGATCGGTGTCGTGCTTTCCTTCCTGCAAGAAGGGTTGGAGCGTAGGCTGTCGCCCTCCACCCTTAAGGTTACGTCGCGGCCATTGCCGCGTCTCATGATGCAGTGAAAGGTAAGTCTATGGGGAAGCACCAAGATTCCTACCACTCCCTTCCGGGACAAGGTGGTGAACCTGCAAGCGCTGCCCCTGGAGGAGGCAGACCCAGCCTTCGCACTGCTCTGTTAGGTACGTGCGCTCCGCGCCTACGTTGACAGATTGCGGTGTTTCAGGACCTCAGACAAGCTCTTTTTCTGTTATGAGGGGAAAGGCTCTTTTTCTCCAGAAGGGGAAGGGCTCTCTCAAAGCAACGGCTGACGCCATTGCTTTGGCTTACCTACAGCAAGGTCGACCGTGCCCCCTTGGTGTGACGGCCCACTCCACTCGGAGTGTGGCTGCCTCTTGGGCTTTTGCGCATGGTGCCTCGCTAACAGAAATCTGCAGAGCTGCAGGCTGGGCGACACCAAACACCTTCGCAAGATTCTTAATCTGCGAACTGAGCCGGTGTCCTCTCGCGTACTCGCTTCTGCCAGTACTGGACCCGCTTAGGTGTCTTCGCTTGCTCGCCATTCCACTCCTCGGACTGGATAAGTGCGATATTCCTCAGTTGAGTCTTCCGTTGAAGCCCTGAGTCCTCCAGCACTCATGATGCGGGCACCACTGCGATTGCTCTGGTGCTGGCTAGGTGCCTCCGTGTGCACGGTTCCCTCCGGTAACTGTCACATGTGTATTATCCACTGTAAGCCTCTCTGAGCATGTGTCTTCCCTTGGCAAGCCATCTGCCACACCTGGAGCTAAGTTTTTAGCCAACCGTTGGTTGGTGCTCCAGTGATCTCCATACAGTATGTAGTCCCTAACACGGCAATATGTGTATTCTTAAGTCCTCCATACGGTAGGCATCTGGTTGCATGTCCCTCCCGGGATATGCTTCCCAGTGTACCTTGGTATTCCTGTGTTAAAGTAGGAACTCCTGGTTATAAGGTAAGTTCAGGAGTCCAGACTTTCGCAGGGCACTGGAAGACAGCTTGAAGATGGCGTGATGGCACAGACCCCCATTCTCCGTCACTCCTGACGTAACTCGGAGTGACTACGAAAGGGAACGTCTCGGTTACGGATGTAACCCTCGTTCCCTGAGTAGGGAACGGAGACGTTACGTCTCCTTGCCACTTCTGCTGTACCACTGGGTAGACGCCGAGTTCAGTCTTGGCTCCTCAGCGAAGACATACTGCGGTTGCGTTCACTTCCTTCTTTTATACCCACGGGGTGGGGCGGAGTACGCTATGCAAATTCCGCAGCCCCAAGGCATTTTCATGCCATTGGCTCGTTATTAAATAGTCGAAGAGGATTGGCTTTCTATGCAAAACCCCCATTCTCCGTCACTCCTGACGTAACGTCTCCGTTCCCTACCTAGGGAACGAGGGTTACATCCATAACCGAGACGTTTTTTAAATTAAAAATAGTCATAATTTAGAAATAACAGGCATTTATAGCCTGATTTTAGCCTCTGCTTAGAATGCTCTGTTTGAAGGGGCGTGTCTGCAGTGGGATTCAATGTAACCACCCACTGCTGTGATTGGCTGACATACTTGCATATGAAATAGCTACATATTACATGTGACTCTCTTGAATACTTTTACTACAGCTATTATACGTTTTACTATTACAGATATCGAGATTACTGAATCGTGAGAAGTTTTTGATGTATTTAGATTCTCATCACATAAAATGTTGCTGTGATGAGCATTGAGCAGCAGATGACAGTCTGTCGATCGCGAAAATGAAGATCTTATTGTAACACAGTTTCTGCTCTCTCTGCTTTCACCAATGCAGTCACGATGATGTACATACAGTAAGAGCTTCGTTGTGCAGTGTAAAGCAGTTTCTGTTCTCTCTAAAGCCCGGTACTCGTCCGCTCTCTTCGAGGTAAAAAGCTGCACTTGAACTGCAGCCGACTGTCAGCTAGAATGTGCGTTCTGCGCCTGCGTTTAATAAGCCAACTGTCTATTTCTGCAGATGTATTAGTCTATATTCGTCATTCAAAATAGAAAACCGATGCTGCCGGCTGCAGATGCACATAACGTAAAAAGCAGCACGTGCTTACCGTTTAGAGTATCAATCCTGCTAAACACTTTCTTTAAATAAGATTATTTTCATCCTACTTAAAGAAACGATGTGAAGTTGATATTTTAGTCACTGGCTTGTACTGATGCATAAACAGTATCAAACGATTTTGAGAGAAAGATTAACTTACCTGTCTCCTGCCTGTTTGGACCATACAAAACTTTGGGAGTTGAGTTGGCGCATTTCCAGAGAAAATAAAATTAACCGATTGTTTCTTCAGAGGCGCGGATGAAGGAACTAAAAAATACTTTTGTGTTCATTTGTACATCCGAAACACTGAACAACTGCCATGCTTCGCTTGTTTGCAAGCCATGATATGTCTCGAGGAAAAACTCAAATCTCAAAGCTATTTCTCTAGGAAAAAATAAAATCGCTCCTGCGCGTGTTCATACTTCCTGTTCCTAGCTCGTTTTCTCATAGTCGGGCCAAATTCTCTGGGCGGGCAAAGCAGAGAAAGGGGAGTAACCTTTCCTCCATATGACGTTATATAGGGGGAGATTCTAGATCAGCGCGTCTGAGATGCAGACGGATGCAGAGAAGAGGAAAATAGCCAAAGCTCGGACCAAATACAGTCTAGGGGAACTCATATTAATGTTAAAAAACCTCAGAAAATGAAAATTTCATGTCAGGGGACCTTTAAAATTTAAGAGTCTTTGAGAATTTGAGGACCTTTAAGAATTTTTTGATGTGTCTACATAGCCACGCGAACCGGAATTATCCAGACAATGTTTTATCTGTACAGAGGTAAAAGGAGGGAGGCCTTCACAGGAGAGAGACTAGTTGACACTTCAGCACTGTGTTATTGTCGTGTGCAGGCGCAGGTCCTTAAGTCCAGATCTGGATACAGCCTCGATCCCGTGGACTGCGGTGAACTTCAGGATATACAGAGAGACTATTGTAGACGCCATCCTTCTTATGATGTAAAGAGTACATCCAGCCCGTTCTTATCCTTTAACGTCATATAGAACGCTATATGCAAAAACGGCGCTATACTACGCACATGGCTCCCTTTATCGTTAATATAACACGCGAACCCAAGACGTTATAAATCCTTTAGCGTGAATATGACACGTACACCCTACCCCACACCTAAACTTAGCCCTCACAGCACGTGTTATATTAACGATAACGGGTGCCATGTGCGTAGTATAGCGCCGTTTTGTCACTAGCGTTCTATATGACGTTAAAGGATGAGAATGCGTTGGTACATCAGGATTTATGGGAAGTGTTCCCGGTTCCATCTGATCTAAACTATGCAGCCTAACATTGAATTATAGAAGTCTAAAATGTGTTATGTGTATGCTAAGCCAAAGAGATGTGTTCTTAGTCTAAATTTGAACTGACAGACTGTGTCTGCTTCCCCAGACTGATCTCATGAAGTAGCGTGTGTATGACACGCCAATTCGTATTTCCATTTTTGGCGTGCTATCAAGACGCATAATCGCCTTTCAGTGTGTTTATGAACGCCGTTGACTTAATGTTATATAAATATATGACTTACCTCAACCCCGTCCCTAAACCTAACCGTCACTGGGGTTAATGGCATTTATGACTGTTCCCTTACCATCCTAGGTAAAAAAAAGATATGACTTACCTGAACCCCATCCCTAAACTTAACCGTCACTGGGGTTAATGGCATTTATGACTGGAGATTTGATTGCATGTTCAGACACGCGGAATGACGTGGACATTAATGGCGTAGACATATACGCATACACGCGGATACACGCGGATAGCACAAAATGCGTGGAGATAACACGCCATCTGACTCGAAAGTGGCGTATATGTTTACGCAAAAGTCATGATGTCATGTTGGCTTCCCGGACAATGTTAGGAAGATTGTTCCAAAGTTTTGGTGCTAAATAGGAAAAGGATCTACCATCAGCAGTCGATTTTGATATTCTAGGTATTATCAACTGGCCGGAACTTTGAGATTGCAATAGACGTGAAGGACTATAATGCGTTAAGAGCTCGCTCAAGTACTGGGGAGCTAAACCATTTAGTGCTTTGCAAGTAATCAGCAATATTTTAAAATCTATACAATGTTTAAAAGGGAGCCAATGCAGTGTTGACAGAACCGGGCTAATATGGTCATACTTCATGATTCTGGTAAGAACTGCATTTTGGATCAGCTGTAGTTTATTTATTAAGGGTGCAGGGCAACCACCCATAAGAGCATTACAATAATCTAGACTTGATGTCTTGAACGCAAGAACTAATTGTTCTGCATTTTTTCTTTGGAGCATATGACGTAATTTAGAGATATCTTTTTAAGATGAAAACATGCGGTTTTACAGATACTAGACACGTGACTTTCAAATGAAAGTTTGGTCTCAAAGAGCGCACCCAGGTTCCTAACCGACGACGAGGACTTGACAGAGCAGCCATCAAGTGTTAGACAGTATTCTAGGTTATTACGTGAAGTTTTTTGTCCAATAATTAAAATCTCATTTTTTTTTTGTTTTTTTTTTCAGAATTAAGTAGTAGGAAATTACTAGTCATCCTGTTCCCTTTCGTAGTCACTTCGAGTTACGTCAGAAGTGACGGAGAATGGGGGTTTCGCATAGAAAGCCAATCCTCTTCGAGTATTTAAAAATGAGCCAATGGCATGAAAATGCCTTGGGGCTGCGGAATTTGCATAGCGTATCTCCGCCCCACGCCGTGGGTATAAAAGGAGGAAGTGAACGCAACCGCAGTATGTTTTCGCTTCGGAGCCAAGAGACCTCTTCACTCCTAAAGCCATTCTCACTGACAAGACTCTTCGAGACGAGCGTCCTCTTCAGTGTTGGTGTGACGGCGGTACCCAGCGAGATTCTGCATTGCCTGCGATCTGAGCAGTGGTCTGCCAGACTTTGCGCTTCTCCCTGGTCGCCTCAGCGCTGAAAGAGTGAATTCCTCTCATTGAAAGAGCTGCACGTGGCACGTCTTTTTCAAGATGTCTCGCCCGTGTTCTTCTGGGTGCGGTCGATTCATGTCATCTTCTGATGGTCACGATCGCTGCTTTGTGTGTCTGGGCATTCAACATGCAGCAGCAGCGTTCGTGGATGACTCTCTACATCTCTACACTGAGATCTAGACTCAATGATCTGACAAAAGTGAGAGTCCCCGTCTCCGCTACTCGATCTGCTTCTTCCACGAGAAGCTCTTCGACTCGCGGACAGGGTGATCTGACGGTGACGGTGTGGAACAAAGCCCCGACGATAGTTCCACGGGCCCCACCCCCCGCTCCAGTGTTAAAGCCAGCGAGCGCCGATTCGATTCAGCTGTCTGCCTCTTCGCAGGTACCGTCTGTTTCGTTCGGCGCTCCAGAGGATGATGCGATGTCGATCGCAGCATCACAAGGCAGGCTGGATTCCTCGGGAAGTGAGGCTGCGGCTGCGTTGCCTCCCTCGGGAGTGCCAGCGTTGCCCGTGTCTGATCCCGAGTTAACGGCCATGCTATCTCGGGCCGCCGTGAGTATCGGGTTAGAGTGGAACCCTCCACCCTGCCCTGATCTCTCACGGATGGATAATTGGTTTTTGGGTAAGGCTGCCGCCGCAAGGCCACAGCCGACCCCAATACCTTTTTTCCCCGAGCTGCATGCGGAGCTGACGCGCACTTGGAAGGCTCCTTTGTCCTCCTGAGAGCGCGCTCCATCCTCCCCGCCTTTCCTCCCCTCGATGGTGGGGCCGCCCGTGGGTGCACTGGGATGCCCCCGGTAGAGCGTTCTGTTGTGATGCAGCTGTGTCCACAGAGCGCCTCCTCCCGTGGTGGGAGGGTGGGGGACCTGCACGTATTCTCCGTTGACGAAGCGTGCCTGGAGTTCGGGCCAGCTTACTCTCACGTGATCCTGAGACCCCGGCCTGGATACGTGCCCAAGGTTCCCACCACTCCCTTCCGGGACCAGGTGGTGAACCTGCAAGCGCTGCCCTTGGAGGAGGCAGACCCAGCCTTGGCACTGCTCTGTCCGGTACGTGCTCTCCGCACCTACGTCAACAGAACGCGGTGTTTCAGGACCTCAGACCAGCTCTTTGTCTGTCATTGGGGGAGCCAGAAGGGAAGGGCTCTCCCAAAGCAACGGCTGTCTCACTGGATAGTGGACGCCATTGCTTTGTCTTACCAGCAGGAAGGCCGTCCGTGCCCTCTTGGTGTGACGGCCCACTCCACTCGGAGCGTGGCTTCCTCTTGGGCTCTAGCGCATGGCGCCTCGCTAACAGACATTTGCAGAGCTGCAGGCTGGGCGACACCCAACACCTACGCGAGGTTCTATATTCTGCGAATTGAGCCGGTGTCCTCTCACGTACTCGCTTCCGCCAGTACTAGACCCGCTTAGGTGTCTTCGCTTGCTCGCCATTCCACTCCTCAGATTGGATAAGTGCGATATTCCTCAGTAGTCTTCCGTGAAGCCTTGAGTCCTCCAGCACCGACAATGTGAGCACCACTGCTGTTGCTCTGGATGCCGGCTAGGTGCCTCCATGTGCACGGTTCCCTATGGTAACTGTCTCATGTGTATTATCCACTGTAAGCCTCTCTGAGCATGTGTCTTCCCTTGGCAAGCCATCTCTCACCCCTGGAGTTAAATTCTAGTAGCCACCTGCGGTTGGTGCTCCAGTGATCTCCATATGTGTTCCTATGCGACCATATGTGTATTTGTAAGTCCTCCTTCGGTAGGCATCTGGTAGCATGTCCCTCCCGGGCTATGTTCAGGGGCCCAGACTTTCGCAGGGCACTGGAAGACAGCTTGAAGATGGCGTGATGGCACTGACCCCCATTCTCCGTCACTTCTGACTTAACTTGAAGTGACTACGAAAGGGAACGTCTCGGTTACTGATGTAACCCTCGTTCCCTGAGTAGGGAACGGAGACGTTACGTCTCCCTGCCACTTCTGCTGTATCGCTGGGTAGACGCCGGAGTTCAGTCTTGGCTCCTCAGCGAAGACATACTGCGGTTGCGTTCACTTCCTCCTTTTATACCCACGGCGTGGGGCGGAGATACGCTTTGCAAATTCCGCACCCCCAAGGCATTTTCATGCCATTGGCTCGTTTTTAAATACTCGAAGAGGATTTGCTTTCTATGCGAAACCCCCATTCTCTGTCACTTCTGACGTAACGTCTCCGTTCCCTACTCAGGGAACGAGGGTTACATCCGTAACCGAGACGTTTTTTATATCAGCTATGCATTCCATTAATTTTTTGGATTGTTAAGTTTCGTCAGGGCTTATGTTGTTGTTGTTGTTGTTGTTTGTTTTGTTTTTTCTCCAAATTTTCCAAATTCAAAAACTTCCAGTGCCAGGTTTACATTACGAATCCTATATTTTCATTGTGGTCTTTTGGATTACAGACTACACTGTATCTTACAATGTTCTTGTGTTTGGTTTTTACCAAGTGCATTTATTGAAAACTGTACAATATTCTATATGCTTTGACTAATTTTTCAACTGCTTTCTGCAAGAAAGAATGATAACAGCATTCTGGGTGATTGTTTGGACTTTTGTTTTCTTAATTGCTTCAAACTATTCTGTTTCAATAATAGAATAGAATATGAGGGGACAGCTTTTTTGTAGCAATTGTCCAGAGATTGTGGCTGCTCATAACATATTACTGTACATCTAATTTTTTCAAAACACTTTTTGTTAGGTATTGATTGTTTAATCAATGACCTGAGGGTGTGTTTGATGAATGTTTTTATGACTTCATTACAGAGGTGTGCACAATATTTTGACTTGACACATCACTCAGCAGGTTATGTTTGTCCTTTTCCGCATGACTTACACACAACAAATATGTGCAAGGAGGATTACGGCTTTGGATCTGTATCTGAACGTCTGTGTGTGGGTTTAAATTGATGACATTATAAGCTAAATATTCTGGCAGACTCTTTTATTTTCCATTTTATGAATTCCCTGCTGAAAAATCCAGCTAAAACCAGCCAAGGCTGGTTGGCTGGTTTTGGCTGGTCTCCCAGCCTGGTTAGTTGGTTTATCAGGCTGGTTTTAGAGGGGTTTTGAACACTTTTTCAGCTGGTCAGGCTGGTCTTAGCTGGTCAAGTTGGTATACCAGGCTGGGAGACCAGCTTGACCAGCTAAGCCAGGCTGGGTGACCAACTAAAACCAGCTACTTCCAGCTTAAACCAGCTAAGACCAGCCAACCAGCCTAGGCTGGTTTTAGCTGGATTTTTCAGCAGGGTTGTTGGCCTCAAGATACTAACTTGTGGCCTCAAGATGTTAACTCGTAGCCTCAAGATAGTATCTCGTGGCCTCAAGATAGTATCTTAGTATCTTAGTATAGTATCTTCAGGCCACGAGTTACTATCTTGAGGCCACGAGATGCTATGTAAAGGCTACAAGTTACTATCTTGATGCCACGTGTACTATCTTGATGCCACGAGTTACTATCTTGAGGCCACAAGATAGTTATAATTATTATTATTTTTTTTTTTGACAAAGTGGGACTAAGGGGGCTCCATACAATACAGCTTTCAGATTTCAAATCAGCTTTACAGAGATAACAGAAAAATAATGCAAAAAGTTTGTTCCCTGAAGAAAATAGTGCCACAGTCCAGATTAAGTAAGTTCAGTGATGTTTAATTTTTATTTAAAAAAAAGTTAGCTCTGGAGTAAACTTTCATCATGGATTTTATCGTTCCATCTGGTTGAAGATCGGAATCACGCTGGTATGGAGATGGGTTTGTTGAGGATCAGTACGGATGGTTGTCGTTCCAATGAGCCCTTCACAGGGGAGAGTCTAGTTGACACAATCTAGGTGCAGGTCCTCCATCTGGTCTGGATACGGCCCGGATACGGCTGACTTTATTTTGATTATCAAATATGATACATCAGGCTTTTGAGAACTCACATTTTAACATATATAAATTATGTATTATCAAGTAAACCTAGGTTGCTTCATGCTTCAATGAGTGTTGTTCATCTTGAAATATTACTAACAATATAAAAGTTATTATTCTCAAAATTACTTTATAAAGGTAACTGTCAAGATTTCACTGCACAAAGACTAAAACCCCCTTTGCTTGTCAAAAAGGCAATTTCAGCAACATTTCGATTACGTTGAAGAGGCCTTAGAAAGTTGTGTATCAAAATGGTATTTATGTAGTAGGCTTTACGGTTATGAACCAGTGTGTTTTTTTAGGCTTTTTCGTTAAAGGGATACTCCACTTTTTTTGGAAATAGGCTCATTTTACAACTCCCCCAGAGTTAAAAAGTTGAGTTTTACCATTCGGCCAATTTTCTGATATTTAGAAGAATATCAGTAACCAGACAGTTTCTGGTCTCATTGACTTCCATAGTATATTTTTTTTTTCCTACTATGGAAGTCAATGAGACCAGAAACTGTCTAGTTACTGATATTCTTCTAAATATCACAAAATAGGCTGAATGGATTCGAAAATGTTAAAACTCAACTATTTAACTCTGAGGGACTTGTAAAATGAGCCTATTTCCAAAAAAGTGGAGTATCTCTTTAAGAAACAGAGAGACGTGTTTGAATAAAAAAATTAAAAAAAAAAAAAAAACAGAAGAATGTGTCCAAATGCCTCACCACCCTCTATGGTCTCTTTAAAATGACCTGTAAATGTTTAATGATTCTCAGGGTTTCTACAAACCATAGATTTGGAAGGTTCTTGTTGGGTAAAATGTTCCTTTAGGTCTGTGGTGATGATTGTCAAGCATATAATATATCAGAGAATTTTCAAACTTTACAAACATATAAGGTTGTGGATGTGGATGTCTCTGGATTGGCTGAGATTTCGAGATCCCCGGATAAGATCAGACTGCCTGATTTCAGCCGAAGTGTGTGTGGATGTGATGCAGTTGGGTCCTGCAGTAAAATACATTAAAATAAAACATTTATTCAGTTTTATTTACCTTTTTTTCTTCATAAATCACACATCTCATAATTCATCTCAGGCATGCTCTTCTTGATGAAACTTTAAGGCCAAAATTGTTTGTTTTGGTGCAAATGACAGTCAGAAAAACTGATATAAATCTAATATACTGTAAATTTGACAATGGTTTTCATTGGTGTTCATTTCACTCCTCCTTAAGACCATCATAATTAATAAAGAATATTTTCTATAATATTTTAAGATGGAATTGTCTTGTTTAACAATGCAAGTCTGAGGAAAAGTAAATATATAAAACAAAATTGAATGTAGAAGTTCAGAGAAACATGCTTGAAAATGAAAATTGTTTCCTACTTCTAATCTTCTACATCTGCTCTCTGTCTTTCTGTAGGACATTGATGAGCTGATGCACACAGACAGACCGGACTGGCAAAGTGTAATGCAGTATGTGGCTCAGATCTATAAGTACTTTGAGACTTAATGTGTAATTGGAAGAAATGAAGAAGAAAGAAAAAGAAGAAGAGGCACAGAATCACTTTTTTTTTTTTGGCCTGGTCCAGTTCTTCCTTCACAGCCAGTGATTCTAATTACAAACAGACAGACACAGTTCTGTAGTGTTCACACTATCAGGTTCTCACTCTAAATGCAAGAAATATCATATAAGTCCAATAGTCATGCATACACAAACTCATTCAAGCATCAAACATCTTCTGTTTCCTTACAATTCATGTCTCATATGATCCTTACTCAGTTTCTGAAGTTTGAAGTTGCTTGCAGAGTGTAGGTTTGTAATCTTACAATGAAACTGGTATATAGTTTTTTTTAGTATACTAACTTTTGCTAAGAGGTCAAGTGCATCTTTATAAATTATTATTACCTAAATCTATATATTGGCATACTTATATATTGATATACTTAAAGTATTTTTAAAATTTTAGTTTTTCCACAAATAATTTTAAAGACTAGTATATGTCATAGAAAAGCATCAAACTATGGAAATTAAGTTTCATGTGTTTTGTTGAAAAGTTGAGAGACACTCAACAACCATTGAAAACGTTAAATGTTCCAATTATTTAACAGACTATGTCCATTTACATAATCATCATTAACAATTACAGTTTTTTTCGATTGCTAAACCACAGTGGAGCACAACTGGAGCTACATGTGCAAAACTCTAACTACAGTCTGCACAGCAGCAGTTCATGTGGACCAAACTCTAGATCGTTTTTCATTGCTTGAACACAGTTTTCAAAACTCTACACACTTATCCCATGACTTTAACCACAACCTGCACAACACTGTGGATTTACAGGACTTTGTTCAAATGCTAACACACTGCTGTCAAAACTGTGAACCACTCATTCAAAACAGAATAAATTTCAGCCTTGTGCCTTTCACACACTGCTGACTTTCAAACAATTTCAGCTGAAAGGATGAAAACTTGTGGCCTAATGCTTGAGAGAGGCAGGGTTACAATATTACAGTATGTACTTTTAGATTCTACCTTTTTTTCTCATTACCGTAATTCTGTAAATTACTACAGACTATTGAAGCAAACTGCTAATTTTCAATTGTTATGTTCTAAAAATGTAAAAATATATAATGAAAGAATGTCACTGTTTTCTTTGAAGAAAATATTACTTTGTATGAAGTGTGAAATTGTTGAAAATGCAAAGATGAAAAGTTTGGATTTTCTGCATTGGTGTTTGATGCTACTGTTTTTCCTCTCAGTGTGTTCTGAGTGACAGTGTGTGTTATGTCAGTGAGGGTTGTGCATAGTGTTGTGCACACTGAGCCTGTTTTGAGCCATATGTTACAGTAAAAGTTGTGCTCAGGTGACTGTTGGTAATGCAGACTGTAGTTAGAGTTTTGCACATTTAGCTCCAGTCGTGCTCACTGTCGTTTAGCAATCAAAAAAAAAACTGTAAGCTTATTTCTCTTACTCAAGGTATTACAGTTTTTTTCGATTGCTAAACCACAGTGGAGCAACAACTGGAGGTACATGTGCAAAACTCTAACTCCAGTCTGCACAGCAGCAGTTCATGTGGACCAAACTCTAGATCGTTTTTCAGTGCTTGAACACAGTTTTCAAAACTCTACACACTTATCCCATGACTTTAACCACAACCTGCACAACACTGTGGATTTACAGCACTTTGTTCAAATGCTAACACACTGCTGTCAAAACTGTAAACCACTCATTCAAAACAGAATAAATTTCAGCCTTGTGCATTTCACACACTGCTGATGTTCAAACTATTTCAGCTGAAAGGCTGAAAACTTGTGGCCTAATGCTTGAGAGACCCAGATAGCAAACTGACATTGAATCAACGTGGAAACATGACATCGAAACAACGTTGATCTGACATTGTTTTGCTCATTGAATTACAGTAACGTTGAACCAACGTCAGACGTGTCATTCTTTCAAAACTAACGGAAAATCAACTTGAAATCAACATTGTTTCAACGTTACGAAAGCAAACCAATTTTCGATTTTCATTTAGCTTTGAAGAATGCCGCGTCTGACGTTGGTTCAACGTTACTGTAATTCAATGAGCAAAATCAACGTTGTTTCGATGTCATGAGAGACGTCGTTTCCACGTTGATTCAATGTCAGTTTGCTGTCTGGGGAGGGAGGGTTACAGTATCACAGTATGTACTTTTAGTTTCTACCTTTTTTTCTCATTACTGTAATTCTGTAAATTACTACAGACTATTGAAGCAAACTGCTAATTTTCAATTGTTATGTTCTAAAAATGTAAATATATCAAATGAAAGAATGTCACTGTTTTCTTTGAAGAAAATATTACTTTGTATGAAGTGTGAAATTGTTGAAACTGTAAAGATGAAAAGTTTGGATTTTCTGCATTGGTGTTTGATGCTACTGTTTTTCCTCTCAGTGTGTTCTGAGTGACAGTGTGTGTTATCTCAGTGAGGGTTGTGCATAGTGTTGTGCACACTGAGCCTGTTTTGAGCCGTGTGTTAAGAGTTGTGCTCAGGTGACTGTTGGTAATGCAGACTGTGGTTAGAGTTTTGCACATTTAGCTCCAGTTGTGCTCATTGTCGTTTAGCAATCGAAAAAAAACTGTATTTCCTGAAAAAAAGTTCAGAAAGTCAATGTCTCATTGAATTCTTACTGAATGACCATTATTGATTGTTTAATGCTTTTGTGCCTGTTTAAATTACATGGGATAGTTTAATGAAAGGATTTAAACAATATCTTAAAAAGTATCAATATTGGAAATGTCTTTAGGCTAGTTAGTGTAATCTGTGCCAAATTCTAACAAATGCTGAGTTTCACCCTTAATTCAAGCCCATAGATAATTGATAATAAAATTATCTGAACAGAAGTAAAATACATACAAAAAACAGACACCATCTGTGTTTTATAACGTTTTCCTTTTTTTTGTAATACTATTTATTGACTTATTTTCTCTCAAATATTGCATTTGCAAAGGACTGTGTATGTGTGTGTGTGTGTGTGTGTGTGTGTGTGTGTGTGCGTGTGTGTGTGTGTGTGTGTGTGTGTGTGTGTGTGTGTGTGTGTGTGTGTGTGTGTGTGTGTGTGTGTGTGTGTGTGTGTGTGTGTGTGTGTGTGTGTGTGTGTGTGTGTGTGTGTGTGTGTGTGTGTGTGTGTTTCAATTTGAAACTTTTTGGGTTTGCCTGAAAAACATCAGATGTTTAATTGATGATAATGGTAATAAAGTATTTTGTCATCATAGGCTATTTATTTATTTATTTAAACCTATATCACCTTTATTGGAACTGAATCTCAGAGTCATATGTCTTACAATATATTAATTCACAAAATCATGTTTTATTACAGTTTTTTACAGTCGCTAGGACACATTTCTCAATACTTAGGTCACTTTTTCAAAACTCTTCACACAGTGAGCACAACAGAAGTATATGTGGGCTAAACTGTGGATCAATTATCATTGCTTTGGCACAAAATGCATTCAATGACTACACCTTTCAAATTACATTAATTCTTTTCTGACTTCGACACAACAACCGCCAAAACTCTGTGTTCCTATAGGCCAATTTGCATATGCTTACACACTGTTTTCAAAACTGTTAAACTTACAGTATGTTCAAAACAATAACATAATACAAAACTGAATAAGACAGCAATTTGCTACATTTCTACAGTAATATTTTAATGAAATATATCATATGAAATATACCATGAAATATATTTTGCATCTTAAATCTTAAATGCTATAAAAATAAGTGGACAATTGGACCAACCACAGCTGATTCTCATTGTAGATGAACATCTACACAGGCGTTACTCTTTCTATTTCATTGCAAAAGGAGACAACTGCTGAAGAGTTTTGTATTGTGATGTAAACATGGACCCAGCCAGAAACAGAGAAGTGGCTGAAAGAGGTAGAAGGGGGGCTGGGAGGGGGCGAGGTATACGTATGCGTGGTGGAAGAAGAATAAGACGAAGACCAAGAGCTGTAGTCTCAGATGAGATCAGAGCTACTGTAATTGATCATGTAGTAAATCATGCATGGTCTCTCAATGAGAGAGGGTGGTCAGAGAGTGCAGCCAAATCTGCAACGCTCAACAGTGGCATCTATTGTTAGAGTTTTCCGGCAAACAAACATCCATATCTGTATCAGTGGATGGTGTGTATACAAATTCTTGTATTTTGGAATTACTCAGTGCAAAAAAATAAAAATAAAAGACATAAAATATATTGAAGCATTCTGCATCATGTCTGATTCATTCCAGTAAACTCTATTGCAGTGAATTGTAAACAAAGATTGTATAATGCTACATGTTGTTAGTGTTCTTTAGGTCATTGTTTTGTGGGTGACAAAGTGTGTTTGTTGGCTGTCAACCTTTGCTAGTGTTATGGAAGAATGTGTTGATTTGAGAAATGAATGAAGTGTTTTGGTAGTTTTAGTGCATTTTGAATGTGAAATTAACTGCTGTGCTGAGCTGAAAGCTGGTTAGGAGAACTGTGTGAAGAGTTTTGAAAAAGTGACCTAAGTATTGAGAAATGTGTCCTAGCGACTGTAAAAAACTGTAACAAGGTTCCGGAGGAGCAGGTGCAGATCAATCAGTAATCAGCTCAGGACAAAATAAATAACAGCAGAACCCACCTTTGTTCCTTCACAGTTTATTAGAATCCCACCTCCACCCCATCTCCTCACTTTTAGTTCCATCTCTGGGTTCAGGCAGAAATTCCGAACTCGGAGCCCTACACCCGGACAGCATGCCAATTATGCATAACCTTTACCATAATAAGTATATGTAGATGTGAACTCGTGAAATATACAAATATTTCAGATTTTCTGATGTGATTTACACAGAAGTAAAATGGTGCACTTCTACAATTTGGGAGTCATACTGGCATCAGTTTTTATAGGTCTGCTAAAAAACCTTTAAAAAGTTGTGCTGAAATAGTAAAGCAGATGTGTGTTGCCACAGACAGACTAATTAGAAATACAGAGCTCATATTGTAAATCTTTAGCAATTACACAATATTGTTACTACATCTATTGGCTAAGTTAATAGAGTTAAATCAATGTCAAATGTCAATAATGACAAAAATAGAATCTATCTAATCTAACAGATAAACAGATTTTACTAGGGCTAGTAAACATGGTATGAAACAAGTGTTCCCCCCCTTTCCCAGTATACAGAATGTGTAAGGCAGCACTGCAGGAGTTTGCTCTAGACCAAGTGAACAACCTGTAATTGTTCACTTGGTCTATAATATATATATATTTTTTTTTTAGCCCAAACGCACTTGTTTCATTCACACTTTTTCTAGTGTTTTATTTATTTAAGTGTTGTATTTCTACTTTGTAAAATAAAAAAGTGACATTAAAGTCGTTGATAGAAGTGGCCATTTTCTTTTGTTTTTACGTTATGCCTGGCAAATGTCAGGAAAATAAATAAATGTGACCAACAAAATGACAACTTTATTTAGACAAAGCAGTCAAGTCAAGTCATTTTCATTTACATTACATGCACTTTTAACAATATAGAGTTTTAACAATGTAAAATTTATGAAAAAGTTAGCTTCAGTTGATTCACTTCTGTCACAACAACCACTAGCCACTCAGGGCCACCAACACGACACTGTTCCAACAGAAAACTCTTAAGTTCTCTCTACGCAAACTTTAATGGCTGATGGCGAGCACATGCGTTATTCATTCTATATATGCGTGTTTGAATATATGTGTGCAAGCATGTTGTCCTTCCCTAAAAGACTAACCCTCAACAAACTTTTCTGGCCTTTAAAACGCAGTGGATATCATGCTGTAAATGATTTGGGCAACAAGAAAAGGAGACTGGGGGTAAGCATTGATAAAACACACAGTGTTTTTTATCCTAATTAATTTATTTACAAAACACCCCATTTACACACACACACACACACACACACAAATAAACTGCAATCCATGCCATACTCCTAACATACAATGGCAGCACATGGGAACCAACCACGGGGTGTATAGAACAAGGGAGAAGATTATTTCTCTCAATCAGCATCAATCGTTGACGGCAGTCTGCGTTGTCAGCGTCTCATGTTGTCAGCAAACTCTCATGTACCCCCCTAGGCTAACTATATTTCTATCCGCATCTCTGGAGGGCATTGTCCCTGTGGGCTTTGAGATCACTTCCCCCACATTAGTCAACACCTCTCTGTATCCTTGCAGTCTCCCCCATCTAAAACCTTCTCCTCCCCATAGGTGAAAGCAATCAAGTCCCGCTGCCCTTACAGCCAATTAGAAATGTCACCACTTTCTAATTAGGTAGTCTGAGTAAAGTCAGGGAAAATGTTAACGGCACTAACACCACAGAAAAAATGAGAAATATAGAGAGAAAGGCTGAATAATAAATTCTAAGAGATACGGTGTTTGCGATCTAAACCTGTTTTACATTTTAACAAAGAAGGACCGATTATAAGGGCTTTAGTAACATCATTCGTGCTCTGGATTTGAAAGTCGAATCCACACCATCTAATTTAAGCAATAACTTTATTGAAGAACAAAGGATAATCACTTTTGAATAAAGTGAACAATTTAAAGTGACCAAAAACATGAATTTTATTTATTTTAGGACTTTCATTTTAGTATAAAAAACAACTCATCTTATTTTAGCAAATCACCTCTCAATCAATCTCCAAATAGTGTTACAACTCACCCCAGGGTATAGGTTGTTGCAACAATAGAACTCTTTGTATTTATTCATCTGTGATCATGTAGTACATGTCCAAGTGAGTTTTATTTTTAGTAGACAAATGTGGCTACCGTGTATCACTTTGAGAGATCTAGCACAAACAGCCACTGTAACAATATACTGATGCTCCAACAAAAGAGTTAGGTATACTATGTCGGTTTCCCCCTATATAATTTCTTTCAGAAAAGACAAATCTTTATCATAGTTGTCATAGCTCAGCAAATGTCAACAAATGTGTGTTTTATTCAAGAATTGCTGATGTAAAATCAGTGAGTGTAGGGGTTAAAGTCAGCCCATTCTCATCCTTTAACGTCATATAGAACGCTATATGCAAAAACGGTGCTATACTACGCACATGGCACCCTTTATCGTTAATATAACACGCGAACCCAAGACGTCATAAATCCTTTAGCGTAAATATAACACGCAGACCCTACCCCATACCTAAACTTAGCCCTCACAGCGCGTGTTATATTAACGATAATGGGTGCCATGTGAGTAGTATAGCGCCGTTTTTGCATATAGCGTTCTATATGTCGTTAAAGGATGAGAATGCGTTGTTAAAGTGGGCTGGAACGGTCCGGAACTGCGTTCCGGCACCAGATAAACTAATAAATAAATATATTCATTAATCTCAACAAATCTCGCTGGGACCAACCTCCTTCCTTCCCGATGAACATGAGCGATTACAAATGCATAAAATGCACTCAGACTGGTTGAGCGCGGTAAAGTTAGTTTTAGGCTCGATATATACGTATATAGAGATCGCTAAGACATGTGACCAACTGGGCGGCAACGTCATCAGAACGCAAAGATTTTTGGGTACGTTTGGCCAGTTTACATGGGGCTTGCTTTCTGACGTGAAAAAAATAAATCGTACAAAATGCAGCGGGCCAAAGATAACATTGTCGGAGCCACCCAGATAGCAAACTGACATTGAATCAACGTGGAAATATGACATCGAAACAACGTTGATCTGACATTGTTTTGCTCATCGAATTAACGTTGAACCAACGTCAGACGCGCCATTCTTTCAAAACTAACGGAAAATCAACTTGAAATCAACGCGTTGTTTCAACGTTATGAAAGCAAACCAATTTTCGATTTTCATTTAGCTTTGAAGAATGCCGCGTCTGACGTTGGTTCAACGTTAATTCGATGAGCAAAATCAACGTTGTTTCAATGTCATGAGAGACGTCGTTTCCACGTTGATTCAATGTCAGTTTGCTGTCTGGGCAGTGCTTGAAGTGGGGCAGTACCAGCACTACATTTTACTCTTTTAAGCATACCTGCACTGTTTCTTGCGTACCGCTATGCAGCCGGTACTCTATACCACTGACAGAAAAAGTATGACGGCCATTTAAACCCTTATTTACACTGCACATCTGCGGCACGATACAGACCCTGGAGCTGATCGCGGCCACCGCAAGCGTGATCAGCGCGTATTTTTCCGGTTTGCATTTTAATCAGTGAGTGTATTCCATATTCACACCGCGCGGAGGAGCAGCAGTGAGTGGGGATTCGGGCAGAGTCTATTTGTGTTGTGCTATGTTCATTTCAAGTGATTGATGGAGAAAATAAACATGATTTCACACAAAAAGTGCCCAAAATGCACAGAATTTGCATGTTTAGTGTGTTTTAACAAGAACTGGAGTAGGCTACGTCAGAAAAGGAAATGAAGACTCAAAAATATGTATTTAGCCATTTAACCCCTTAACTGTCACCGTCCCGGTACCGGGACGCCTAACTTTACTTCAATATATTTCTATTAAATCCTAATCTAATTATGACAAATTATATATTGTTGGAAAGGTCTAAGACTTCTAAATAAATATTCTACCCCTTTTTTTGTGTTACAAATTATGTAGTAAGAGTAATTAATGAATTTATGACAAGAGTGCACCTCAAAAAATCTGCATCATAACAGGAGGTCTTTGTCACAAAAAGTTGATGCACCCACTTTTAATCATTGAAACTTCTGTTTTTATGCTAAAAATTCATAATAAAACATATATTCTAGTATTTTTCAATAAAAAATAAAAAGTATAGTATAACATTATCCTCTAAAAATTATAATATATATGTATATATTATCCTCTAAAATATAATAATATTTTTCATCGCTTTTTTTATTATATCACATATTTTAGTAGTTATCATAAATTAGGTATCATTTGAAAGCTTATAAACTCAGAATTCACCCTGTGAAAACCGTTTTATAATTGAACGTTGCGTTACCATAGAAACGGTACTTATTTTATCAGGCTCCTCCCCTTTTGGGTATCATTATATTTCATAATTTATGAACAAATTTTTTTCTAATCTTGACAAAACACATATTGTCAGAAAGGTCTGGGTCTCAAGGTTCTCTTGTAAACATATCGAAGTATGACTGAAAAGACAATAGCAGAGCTGCTTTTTTTGTTGTTGTTGTTTACCATTTACATTCAATTGTTGTATACATCCAATCTTAACAAACTTCAAGAATCAAGTTTATTACTGACCAACTGCTAAAAAAAGAATTTCTTTGCACGCACACACACTTGTTTAAATACATTTATGTTGTTAATAAATAACAATCCTAGTTTTGTTTTTCACTGTGGAAATGTCAAATATCATGATTTGCCAATGCAAGAGAGTTCTGGTGAGAGTTCTCACCACTTCTCCCACTTCAAGCACTGGTCGGAGCTAAATTAAATGCAAAGACGAGATATGAAGAGAAAATAAAGGGAATCAAAGGACTGGATCATTTAAAAAGAAATCAAAGTTTTTGCCTTCTTCTAACTTAAATCCCACCATTGTCACGTTCAGTCAGTTAGTTGAGCAGGATATGGCTAAATTAAGTAGATCTTGTACCTCTAATAATAAGAATATGACAAAAAGTGAATTGGATGCGTTACGTTCTTTAGAAGCTAAACAGGACATTATAATTCGCCCATCTGATAAAGGGGGCGCTGTTGTTGTTATGGGATTAAAGAATTATGATTGTGGTATATTCAAATTATTAAATGATGAAAAACATTATCAGCCCTTTCTTCGCAACCCTACTTCCAGCACTAAAAGTATGATTGATGATTTTATCGATTCGTCTCATAAAAAAGCCTGGATTACTGATAAAGAAAGGGCTTTTTTATTAAGTGACTATCCTCGATGTCCAGTATTCTATGGTTTACCCAAAATTCACAAGCGACTTGATGATCCTCCTTTGCGCCCTATTGTATCCAGCATAGAAGGCTTAACAGAGCCTCTTTCACAATTTGTTGATTTTTTTCTAAGACAATATGTCCATGGTTTACCATCTTATCTTGGGGATTCAACTGATGTTCTAAATTTGATTGACAACTGGAAGTGTGAAAGTGATGATGTCCTTGTATTGCTGGATGTGCAAAGTCTATATACATGTATACCTCATCGCATAGGCTTACAAGCCATTTCACATTATTTAACTAGACGTCCCACTGATGTTTTACCTCCATCCGAATTTCTTTTAAACTTGGTCGAGATTATCTTATCCAATAATTTTTTCAAATATAAGGATAAATTTTATTTACAACTCCAAGGGACTGCTATGGGATCTTCGTTTGCTCCTTCATATGCTTCGTTTGCTCCTTCATATGCTTGGGAAGAAAAATACATACAGAACATCAAAAACAACCCGTTCCATTCAAAATTAGCACTTTGGCGTAGATACATAGATGATGTTTTTTTAATATGGAAAGGTACAACTAGTGAATTGTCTAAATTTTTGACTTATGTTAACTCTACCGCAGACTATATGTCGTTCACTATGGAATCTAACAAGTTGTCTATTGATTTCTTAGACCTTACCATTTTTAAGGATGAAAATAATATTCTTCAATCCACTATTTACCGCAAGCCTCTCAGCAGGAACACCCTGTTAAGAGCAGACAGTAATCATTCGCCTCATCTGGTTCGTAATATACCTGTGGGCCAATTTTTAAGAGTCCGAAGAAACTGTAGCACTACAAGCGAATTTTTGTCTAAAGCATCGGATCTAGCGCGTCGTTTTGAACAACGTGGTTATGACAAATCTGACATTAGTAAAGCATGGAATAGGGCTCTAAATACAGATCGCGCCTCATTGTTAAAGAAAAAATCTAAGCTTCACACTACATCCAAAATAATTTTTTTCCACTAGCTATACAGCAGCAGGAAGAATAAAAAATATAATTCGAAAACATTGGCATGTCCTTAACAGTGACCCTGCACTTAAAGACATCTGCGCTGAGCCACCCAGATTTGTGTTCAGACGCGCTCGTAACATTCGTGACCGATTGGTTCATTCGGATATGACTTCGCCTCTGCCGACCACCTGGCTCTCTAGCCCACCTCTGGGCTTTTACAAATGTGGCAACTGCGCGCAATGCTCCAATTCGACCAACACCAAAGACTTTTCACATCCACGTACTGGTAAGAAATATTTTATTTCTTCATTTATTAATTGTAACAGCACTCACGTAATATACATGCTAAAGTGTCCATGTGGACTGGTGTACATTGGTCAAACAAAGCGTCAATGGGCTATATGCACGCATAAGTTCCGCATTTGACGTAAGGATGCTCGTCCATTTCCGGTTGTGTAGATTAAAGCAGAGGAAAACCGGAGAAAACGGGATTATGGCAGAGTCTTCAATATTTACTGTCCTCCCGTCTTTGAAACGAAACGTACATACGTTTAGATGTAATTTTATATATAGTTATGTTTATTTAATATAATTTTAAAAAGAAGCATAAACACAACGAGGGGTGTCTGTTTTATCTGTTTTTGTGACTAACGTTTCATTAGTATAACCATGGAGTATAAAATTCAATATAAATTCTCGGTATTGCATTGGACTCTATGATCGGCGGAAGTTATCGAGCATCCCTAATACTTCACCGGAAATAACGCCGTGCATAGAGCCCATTGAAACTTAGAATAGCTGAGCACAAAACAGCAATTCGCACCCAGAACTTAACTTATGCCATGGCGAGGCATTATAAGCAGGCCAATCATGGTTCCCCTGCATCTTTGAAGTTTTGGGGAATTGAGAAAATTTCACCCCCACTCAGAGGTGGTGATATTATTAACAAACTTCTATGCAGGGAAGCGTTCTGGATACATACGCTCAACACTCTTGAACCTTTTAGTTTAAATGAAGAATTAAACTTATCTTGCTTTCTCTAAAAAAAAAAAAAAAAAATTTTTTTTTTTTTTTTTTTTTTTTGTGAGTTGTAGATGTTGTGGTTCCCTTGATACCATGTGGATTCCATACATGTTTTGTTTGTTTTTTTGGTTTTTGTTTTTAATTATTGTTTGAGTGTGGCACCTTGGTTTTGTTGGTTTTGATGGCACCTGGGCGAGTCACGCCCCCTTTACGTACAATCACACCTGTTGATGATCCTTATTAAGGGCTTCATTACTCATTTTCTCCAAGTACTCTGATGAAGATGTAGTTGTACATCGAAACGTCAATTGTTGCACCTCTAATAAATTTGCTTCTTAAATTGCACGTCAAAATTTTCTCGGGGGAGCATGCCCCCGAACACCCCTAAATACCTTACTTTTTCATGCACATGTCTGTGGGTGGGGCTGGGGATGATAATGCGGGCTGGCATGGCTACAGTGCCAGGGCTCAATTTTTGTCCCAGTGTTAAAGGGTTAGTTCACCCAAAAATAAAAATTCTGTCAGTATTTACTCACCCTCATGTTCCAACCCCGTAAGACCTTCGTTCATCTTCGGAACACAAATTAAGATATTTAAGATATTAAGATCGCTCCTGCATACAGTCCATAGGCTTCTTGAGGGACTGGCTCTTGCTGTCCTCGAAAAGTCATTAAAGACATCGTTAAAATAGTCCAAGTGACTACAGGGGCTCAATCTTAAGTTTATCAAAGGACGAGAACACTTTTGTGCGCAAAAAAACAACAAAAATAACGACTTTATTTCAACTATTCGTTTATTTCTCCCTCTGCGCGAGTCAGGTTACTAGTTTAATAGCGTAAGCTTCTGTAATTGTACGTCACACGCATCACACACACATGACCAGCGTCGGCCAATAGTGAGCCTACGTGTGACGTAGCTCTACGCAATCACACTACGTTAACTGACTTACAGGCTCATGGAGAAGGAAGTGATAGTTGAAATAAAGTCGTTATTTTTGTTGTTTTTTTGCGCACAAAAGTGTTCTCGTCGTTTGATAAACTTAAGATTGAGCCCCTGTAGTCACTTGGACTATTTTAACGATGTCTTTAATGACTTTTCGAGGACAGCAAGAGCCAGTACCTCAAGAAGCCTATGGACTGTATGCAGGAGCGATCTTAATATCTTAAATATCTTAATTTGTGTTCCGAAGATGAACGAAGGTCTTACGGGGTTGAAACAACATGAGGGTGAGTAAATACTGACAGAATTTTCATTTTTGGGTGAACTAACCCTTTAAGCAATTTTAACAGTATCATCATAATCATATCAGTGTAGATGGGCCAAAATAAAACCATTAAAATATCAAATAAATAAGTGATACTTGGTGCCACAGCAACATTCTTGACCCAAAAAGTATTGCTATACCACGATACTCAATATGTTTTCCCATAGTGAGTAATTTTTCCCTGTTGCACCTACACAAACTTTTAGGGTTCTCCCACACCTACCAAATCCCACTTTAACCAATGTGTGTGTGTGTGTGTGTGTCAGGGCATCGCTCACGCGGTTGGGGCGTGGCCATGAGCTGTGATGTTCAGTCAGGGCTCTCTATTTTCAACGATCTGCATAAAAAGCCATGTGTTGCGCTCATGATGCGTCACACACTACTTCCTTCTTCTGCAAAATGTACCATAAGACACAAATGCAAGCCAGTTTGAAGAGGAACGTCAAACAATAAAAGCAGCACTGAATTATTTCAGGGTAAGTAAGCCTACACTACCTCTTCCAAATCCCACAGATGATTGTGACTTTCTGTAACTTTCTGCTCGTCAGTGAGAATGTCAGAAATGAAACAATGTATCTTTATATGCCTCTAATGGCTTTAAATAATTATCTTAAGAGAATTAATGCAAAAATGTTGTTTTTTTACACCAACAGATGTCCGTGTTGGCAAGTCACAAACTTTGGAGATCCGTGGATTATTTTTCTTTTACCAGTGGACAAGCTCCACAGAGTGATAGACAGACTTATGACATCCTAACTAGCCTACTGTCTAAAGGATTTTCTCTGTGAAGTGTGCAGCAATGGATTCTCTGTACATCGCTATAGAACTAGTGATCGCCGTACTGTCAATCGCTGGTAATGTACTGGTGTGCTGGGCTGTGGCCATCAACTCCACTCTCAAGAACGCCACCAATTACTTTCTGGTGTCACTAGCCGTGGCAGATATTCTGGTTGGCTGTCTTGCCATCCCTTTTGCCATCACTATAAGCATTGGTCTGCGCTCAGACTTTTATGGATGTCTTTTCCTGGCGTGTTTTGTTCTGGTACTGACTCAAAGTTCAATATTTAGTCTTCTTGCGGTTGCCATCGACAGATATCTGGCTGTAAAAATCCCCCTGAGGTGAGTGTTGGACGCTTATTTCCTTTTCATTGTCACTGACTATTAAGAGTAGGCTACTGTGTGCCATCTTCGTGCTGTCTTGTGTCCTGAATAAGTCGTTCAGTGTTTTAACTTTGATAAACTAGATGCTCTTCGAACGAATTGCAACAGACGCACGAGCATCAAATTGATCACAGTAGGGTGCTTTATCTCAAATGTGGTTACTCAATGTAACGTTAACCGCCCTCCAGGAAAGATGATAGTCATTTTGTTGTGTGTTTGAATAAACTAATGGTTACTCGATATAACCGCATTTTTAAGAAAGATGATTGTCATTTTGTTGTGTTTATAAAGATGAATAAACTACATAATACTAATGAAAAATGTACCGCTGAAAATTACATTGAAAAACATCTATGAATTCATGCCATAATGTCACGCGCGAAATGTACACGCGCGTGTAAATGCCAAGCTTCTTTTAAAACAGCCGTGAAACTGTTTAGGAAAGGCTTTTTACCATTGTAATTTAAGAACCAAGAGTCATAAATAGGTAGTAGCCTAAATATAGTGAAGCTAAACTCGGCTTCCTGAAATGGATAAATCGGTCTGATTTTCTTAATCTGTGTTAATCTGTTAATCTCATTAGGGCGTTTTTGAAAAGAAGGTTGTTTGTTGTCAAAGAAGAAGCACCTGATGATGTGTAGTAGGCCTAGGCTATGTCCTTCATGGTGATGTGAAGGGCTATGACAACAAATTTACGATGGGATTAAGGGGAAAAAAGGTCAACAAAGAGATTATAAATGGCAAAGTACAATTAAATCTGAAATATATTCTACATAATAAATAAGGTGATCTCATGAGAATACGTAGCCTATATTTGTACGTAAAGTGTCGTTCTATCATATGTACATGTAATTACATTTTATATGCGGAGAAACATAATACTGACATATTTGCAGTACTTAAACGTAAAATATTTACGTATTGACAGCACAAAAACGCAAATTATTTACGTATGAACAAATCCACCGACGTACTGTACGTAGGCCTATCACAATTTATGCATATCAGTAGTAGCATTATGTTTTGACTCTATTGCATTCCACTGTCTTATTAAGTTTTCAGTCGAATTTATTGATATAATACTCATAAATATTAACATTTTGCTCGTTTCGCCTGCATGGTGTTAAACAATACACTATTAGTTTAACCATTTTGTAATATACCTAGTTTATTTACTATGAGACACATAAAGCGTTTTCTCCTATAAAACATAACAAAAATTCACAAAAGACATCAATTTTATTAGTTTGATGTAATCCAAATCTTTAGAATCCAGTTGTTTGCAAGAAACAACTCCTAATTCAGCCTTTTTCAGTCGTGATCTTCTTCATTCTCAGCAGCGACCGTACATGTCAAATCAAATCCCACGCTGGTGATGAATTCAAATTCAAAAATTGCGCCCTTGAGAAGCGTTACGTCGTGTTTTACGGCAGTGATATTGAGAGAGTTGCGACACGCTTTGATGTCGCCGCAAGGCTGTCACGTGGTTCATGGAAGCCCCAATAGTTGCAAAACAGACGCGGGCTGTCATGTTCTTCTATGGACACGCAACAGCGATCACATTATTAAATGGTAAATTTAAAATGAAACACACATCCAAGTACTTTTTAAGCTGTTATTGCATTTGGTTAAAGGATTAGTTCACTTTTGAAAAAACTTTTGCTGATAATTTACTCACCCCCATGTCATCCAAGATGTCCATGTCTTTCTTTCCTCAGTCGAAAAGAAATTTAGGTTTTTGATGAAAACATTCCAGGATTTTTCTCCATATAATGGACTTCAATGGGAACCAGATGGTTCAAGTATCAAAAGACGGTTAAAAACTGTTTCAGATGCAGCTTCAAATGTCTTTAAACGATATCAGACGATGAATAAAGGTCTTATCATGCGAAACGATCGGTTATTTCAAAACTTATTCCAAAAATGTAACTTTTATAAGGACAAATGCTAGCCTTGCCATATTCTGTGAGGCGCGTTTGCAACGTCACGTATTACGTAATTACGTTCAAAAGGTCACGGGCAACGTAGCCGAAAGTACAGAGTCAGTGTTTACAAGTTGAACGCATAGGTTGAACGTGCAAACTAACTCAAACACCGTTTACAAAAAAAGGAATTAAAAGGAAAAACAACGATGTCGGACGATTTTGATTCTGTACTTCCGGCTACGTCGCCCGTGACCTTTTGAACGTAATTACGTATTACGTGACGTTACAAACGCGCCTCACAGAATATGGCAAGGCTAGCATTTGTCCTTATAAAAGTTACATTTTTGGAATAAGTTTTGAAATAACCGATCGTTTCGCATGATAAGACCTTTATTCATCGTCTGATATCGTTTAAAGACATTTGAAGCTGCATCTGAAACAGTTTTTAACCGTCTTTTGATACTTGAACCATCTGGTTCCCATTGAAGTCCATTATATGGAGAAAAATCCTGGAATGTTTTCATCAAAAACCTAAATTTCTTTTCGACTGAGGAAAGAAAGACATGGACATCTTGGATGACATGGGGGTGAGTAAATTATCAGCAAAAGTTTTTTCAAAAGTGAACTAATCCTTTAATGTCAGTGTTGCATTTGGAGAGGCAGGGACAACTTAGATACGTTTTAGACTATATTTTTGGAGGGAAAAAAAAGCCTAGTGTTTATGTTTGCAATGGTAGTTGCACTGGCTTTAGCGGCTCTAACTTAAAGGACAACTCCGACGAACAATGAACCTTTGGTCTAATAAAACATCGGTACCTAGTCAATCGTTCTCTGAGATTTGTTTTCATGATAATCGAATCCCAGATAGCAAACTGATATTGAATCAACGTGGAAACATGACATCGAAACAACGTTGATCTGACATTGTCAGACGCGTCATTCTTTCAAAACTAACGGAAAATCAACTTGAAATCAACGTTGTTTCAACGTTATGAAAGCAAACAAATTTTCGATTTTCATTTAGCTTTGAAGAATGTAACTTTTATAAGGACAAATGCTAGCCTTGCCATATTCTGTGAGGCACGTTTGCAACGTCACGTATTACGTAATTACGTTCAAAAGGTGGGGGGTGAGTAAATTATCAGCAAAAGTTTGACGTTGGATCAACGTCATTCGATGAGCAAAACAATGCCAGATCAACGTTGTTTCGATGTCATGAGAGACGTTGTTTCCACGTTGATTCAATGTCAGTTTGCTGTCTGGGATGTAAAGAGTTTTATCTCTAAAAACTGTTTAGCGTATAATGCTAGTAATGGGGGCATTTACTAAGTAAAAAGAAATCGCTAGTTTAAACCACTAACAAGGCTCAAAATAGTCCCATAACTCACGCAGTAACATAATGAGGCTCCATACATGCAAAACGAAGCATTGAGAACTGTGTACAGACCGTTTAATAAGAAGATACTTTATGAAGACAGTTCACTTCGTGTATACAGACAGGAGCCATCTTAAAAAATAGTCTCGATAAGTCGATCCCCGAACACCACTCATACAGTTCAGAAGTTCGCTGAACTTCATAGAGTTCAGATCACTCAGCACGACGTTCGTGGTTTGACTTATCGACTTATTTTTAAATAATAAAAATGGTAAAAAGGGAAATTATACAGATCTCTTCATGATGAAGAATATACGTAAATAGTTAACGTTTTGTAGCTGTAAAAACGTAATAATGTTACGTTTAAATGTTGCAGATACGTCTATATTATACGTTTCAGCATCTATCCAAACGTACTAAAAAGTATATTTTCTATCTTTGCAAAAACGTAAAATACCTACATACTTTGTATTATCAATGAGACCAAGCTGTAAATAAATAGTTCCTTATCGTTGCATTGCATACTGTAATTATTTGAATGGCTGTCTCATGCAGTAAAAGGACCAAGGTAAAGAAGCAGTGTTTATACTATTATTTTTTTTTACACTTTGAATGTTAAACTAGCTAAAATGTAAATGTTGTCAAATCTGAAGCTCATGTTTTGTCATGATGAAACTCATGATGACTAAACCAAGCCACAGACGATGGCAAATTAGAAGAGATAAGCAGGCATTCTTTTAGCAGTTAAAGGAATAGTTCCTTCAAAAAATGAAAATTCTGTAATTAATACAAACCCTTATGTTGTTCCAAACCCGTAAGACTCTGCTGCACGGCCCCAGCAGCAGCCTTCACCCGGACCGCGTCGTGGAGGAAACCGCAGGAAGGCGCCACAGCCCCCTCAGCCCCCGCGCCCCGCTAAACACCAGGCTAAGCGGCGGTCCTGAGACGGGCTGCTCAGTGATGGCATCACTTCTTTCTGTTCAGGAGGCGGTAGCAGGCCCCCTCCTTTCCCCAGAGGAGGGCCGGGGGAGAATCTTTTGTTCCGCCGCTCACCCACGGGTGGGCGGTACCCTAATGTGGTTAAAGAAAGAATTGACACCATCACTGGTACCCTAATGTGGTTAAAGAAAGAATTGACACCATCACTGAGCACACAGAGCCGGATGGCATGTGGCTCGGATTATCAGTTTTTGGGGGCTTGGTTAGAGCTCCGCAATCTGTCCCGTTGGGTCACCCGAACTATCAGGCTCGGCTATGCGATTCAGTTCGCACGGTCTCCTCCCCGCTTCAGGGGAGTCCGCTTTACGGTGGTCGGTGGCAATGCCCCGATCATGAGAGCGGAGGTTGCCACCCTGCTGGCGAAGGGTGCAATCGAGGCCGTCCCTCCAGCCGAGATGAAGTCAGGGTTTTTACAGCCCCTACTTCATTGTTCCCAAGAAAACCGGTGGGTTACGACCGATTATGGACCTGCGCGTTTTGAACCGCACCCTTCACCGGCTGCCATTCAAGATGCTCACGGCCAAACGCATTTTCGAATGTGTTCGGCCCCAGGATTGGTTTGCAGCGATAGACCTGAAGGACGCCTACTTTCATGTCTCCATTTTACCTCGACACAGACCGTTTCTTCGGTTTGCTTTCGAGGGGCAGGCATATCAGTATGCAGTTCTCCCATTCGAGTTGGCTCTGTCTCCTCGCGTCTTTACGAAGATTGTCGAGGCGGCCCTTGTTCCCCTTCGCGAACAAGGGGTTCGCGTCCTGAATTATCTCGACGACTGGATAATCCTTGCACACTCTCGAGATCAGGTCTGCGAACACTTGGGACCTTGTGCTCCAGCACCTAGCCCGTCTGGGCCTTCGGGTCAACTGGGAGAAGAGGAAACTTTGGCCCGTGCAGAGGATCTCCTTTCTCGGTATGGAGATAGACTCGGTCGCCATTTGCGCGCAGGTTACGAGCGAGCGCGCACACTCACTGCTGACTTGTCTTCGACAGTTCGAGGGCAAGAGTGCGGTCCCACTGAAACTTTTTCAGAGGCTCCTGGGGCATATGGCATCCGCAGCCGCGGCAACGCCACTCGGATTGCTTTATATGAGACCGCTTCAGCTGTGGCTTCGCGATCGAGTCCCGAGGTGGGCATGGCATCACGGTACGCTCAGAGTTCCAGTGACTCCGACCTGCCGTCAGACATTCACCCCGTGGAGGAACCTCAGCTTTCTATGGGCCGGTGTTCCCCTAGAACGAGTTTCCAGGCATGTTGTTGTCTCGTGCCACGGGTTGGGGCGCCATGTGCAATGGGCATGCAGCCACGGGCTCCTGGACAGGACCCCAGCGCCTCATGCATGTCAATTGCCTCGAGTTGCTGGCAGTACGCCTTGCCCTGCATCGCTTCCGGGCGTTGCTCAAGGGTCAACACGTACTAGTCCGTTCAGACAATACTGCGACAGTAACGTACATCAACCACCAGGAGGGTCTACGCTCTCGCCGTATGTCGCAACTCGCACGCCACCTCATCTTATGGAGTCAGAAGCACCTTAGGTCCCTTCGTGCTATCCACATTCCAGGAGTTTGGAACTGTGCAGCCGACGAGCTGTCACGGCTCCGTCCAGTCTCTGGCGAATGGCGACTCCATCCCCAGTCGGTCCAGCTGATATGGGATCAGTTCGGGGACGCACAGATAGATCTGTTTGCCTCCCACGACTCATCCCATTGCGCCCTGTATTACTCTCTGACCGTGGGCACGCTCGGCACAGACGCACTGGCGCACAGCTGGCCCACGCAAATATAAGTTTCCCCCAGTGAGCCTTCTCTCACGTACCCTGTGCAAGATCAAGGAGGACGAGGAGCAGGTCATTTTGGTCGTCCCATACTGGCCCACCAAGACCTGGTTCTCCGAACTGATACTCCTCGCGACAGCACCTCCTTGGCCAAGTCCTCTGAGGAAGGACCTCCTTTCTAAGGGACGAGGCACCCTGTGGCACCCTCGACCCGATCTCTGGAGGCTACATGTATGGCTCCTGGACGGGTCGAGGCAGGTTTAAGTACTATCACTTCCGCTAGAGCATCGTCCACGAGACACGTCTATGCGTTGAAGTGGGACCTCTTTGTCAACTGGTGTTCTTCTTGCCGAGAAGACCCCCGGAGATGCTCGATCAGTGTCGTGCTTTCCATCCTGCAAGATGGGTTGGAGCGAAGGCTGTCTCCCTCCACCCTGAAGGTGTATGTGGCTGCCATTGCCGCATATCACGAAGCAGTTGAAGGTAAGTCTCTGGGGAAGCACGACCTGATCATCAGGTTCCTGAGAGGAGCGAGGAGACTAAATCCTCCTCGCCCTCATCTCGTTCCCTCTTGGGACCTCTCAGTGGTTTTAAGTGCCCTGCAGAGGCCTCCCTTTGAGCCTCTGCAATCAGTCGAGATTAAGTTTCTGTCGCTTAAGACAGCGCTCCTGGTTGCACTGGCCTCCATCAAGAGGGTAGGGGACCTGCACACATTTTCCGTTGACGAAGCGTGCCTGGAATTCGGGCCGGGTTACTCTCACGTGATCCTGAGACTCCGGCCTGGATATGTGCCCAATGTTCCTACCACTCCCTTCTGGGACCAGGTACTGAACCTGCAAGCGCTGCCCCTGAAGGGGGCAGACCCAGCCTTGGCACTGATCTGTCCAGTACGCACCCTCCGTGCTTACGTAGACAGAACGCAGTGTTTCAGGACCTCAGACCAGCTCTTTGTCTGTTATGGTGGGAGCCAGAAGGGAAGGGCTCTCTCAAAGCAACGGTTGTCTCACTGGATAGTGGACACCATTGCTTTGGCTTACCAGCAGCAAGGTCGTCTGTGCCCCCTTGGTGTGACAGCCCACTCCACTCGGAGTGTGGCTTCCTCTTGGGCTCTAGCGCATGGCGCCTCGCTAGCAGACATCTGTAGAGCTGCAGGCTGGGCGACACCCAACACATTCGCTAGATTCTATAATCTCCGAGTGGAGCCTGTGTCCTCTCTTGTACTCGCTCACCCGGCCAGTACTGGACCCGCTCAGGTGTCTTCGCTTGCTCGCCATTCCAAGTGCGATTTTTTTTTTCTCAGTTGAGCCTTCTACGGAAGCCCTGAGTTCCTCCAGCACTGTTGATACTGACGCCAGTGTCTTGCTTGGACGTCGGTTAGGTGCCTCCGTGTGCATGGTTCCTGCTAGTAACCCCCACATGTGTATTCCACTGTAAGCCTCTCGTAGCATGCGTCTTCCCTCGGCAAGCCACCTTGCCACCCCTGGAGTTAAGATTCTAGCCACCCTACGGGTTGGTGACTCCAGTGTTCCTCCATACGAAGCCCCCTGGGCTGTATGTGTATTCCTAAGTCCTCCCCACGGGTAGGCGTACTGCGGCACATTTCCTCTGGGATATGCTCCCCAGTGTACCTTGGTATTCCTGTGTCAAGTAGGACTCCTCGTCAGTAAGTTAAGTCAGGGGTCTGATTTGCGCAGGGTACTTTAAGACAGCTGTGAAGGTGGCGTGATTACACGGGGGACCCCCAGTAACTCGGAGTGACTACGAAAGGGAACGTCTCGGTTACATATGTAACCCTCGTTCCCTGAGTAGGGAACGGAGACGTTACGTCTCCCTGCCACCTCCGCTGTACCGCTGGGTAGACGCCTGAGTTAAGTCTCGGCTCCTCAGCGAAGACATACTGCGGTGGCGTCCGCTTCCTCCTTTTATACTCACGGGGTGAGGCGGAGATACGCTGTGCAAATTCCGCAGACCCATGGCATTTCTTTGCCATTGGCTCGTTTTTTATTACTCGAAGAGGATTGGCTTTCTATGCGAAACCCCCATTCTCCGTCATTCCGACGTAACGTCTCCGTTCCCTACTCAGGGAGCAAGGGTTACATACGTAACCGAGAAGAATTGTAGAATGACGGGAAATTCATTTTTATGACACTTCAGTCAACAGGAAGAACAGCTTGTTCCGCGCTATACGTCACTACTCCATTTCTACATCATTGCAGTCCTTTCAGTTTCGGTTTTCAATCCGATCAGTGTTTACATGTCCAATCGATCGGATTAGAAAAGGAATAAACCACATCTTTCAACCCGATCAAAATTTAATTTGGATCAAGCTCAATTGGATTGATTAAAGTGTTTACATTAAGGCTTTTCAGTCCGATCGAGCCGTCAATCCTATGGATTAGCTACTAATGGATTATTTGGTTGCAGCTACGTAACTACCACTTCGGAGCTTCAAAATTTTCATAAAGTGATTGTAAAACTAATGGCACCATGGTAAAACATTATTCCACATGATTTATTGGCTCATTTGGGAACATTTTATTGATTTATTGAAAATTTTCCCTCCCCCAAATATTTTTCATTGCCCAATGTTGTGCAACAATGGTAAAGAATCATTGAGAAAATTATCCACAGATATATAAAATAAAACAACTGTATAAAAAACAACTTGTATAAAACAACTGCTACTGTCATTCAACAAACATCTGTGAAAGAATGGGTCGCTCTCAGGAGCTCAGTGAATTCAAGCATGGTACTGTGGTAGGTTGCCACCTGTGAAATTTCCTCACTACTAAATATTCCACGGTCAACTATTGTGGTATTATAACAAAGTGGAAGCAATTGGGAACAACAGCAACTCAGCCACGAAAAATCCCAGAGCGGGGTCAGCACATGCTGAGGCGCACAGAAGTCGCAAACTTTTTGCAGAGTCATTAGCTACTTCCAAACTTCGTGTGGCCTTCAGATTAGCTAAAGATCCGTGCATAGAGCTTCATGGTATAGGTTTCCATGGCTGAGCAGCTGCATCCAAGCCTTACATCACCAAGTGCAATGTAAAGCGTTGGATGCAGTGGTGTAAAGCATGCCGCCACTGGAATCTAAGAACAGTTGAGACTTGATCTCTGGAGTGACCAATCACTTCTCTGTCTGGCGATCCGATGGACGATTCTGGGTTTGGCGGTTGCCAGGACAGTGGCACTTGCCTGACTGCATTATGCCAAGTGTAAAGTTTTGTGGAGGGGGTGTGGGATTGTTTTTCAGGGGTTGGGTTAGGTCCATTGGTCCCTTAGGTCCAATGAAAGGAACTCCTAATGTTTCAGCATACCAAGACATTTTGGACAATTTCAACTTTGTGGGAACAGTTTGTAGATGGTTGGTGCCACTTTGGTGACTTTGGGTGTTTCTGTGCATCTTCCCTTCTTGTAACACATTGTTTGCCATTGTAAAGCATTGTTCAAGACATCCTTGGAAAGTACCCCTTATCGCACAACGTTGCCCTAAGGCAACAGAAAGAAAAACTGAATTTGTGAACATTACTATAAAAACAACTGCCAGAAGGCTTCTCTACACCTTCATACACACACACACACACATATCTTTTTATGTACAGTAAATGTAATTTTAAATAAGATTACTAAAGCAAATAATCTTGCTTTCAACTTACAACATGTGCTCCTGTGACCATGTGTCAGAAAAGGACATCCCACCTTCAAATTGTGCTTGATGGTGACTCCCAAACATTATTGGACTGTTCTTTGATACTTTTTCAAACAGTCTAATTGGTTGCAATCATTTAAAGATAAATGTACTGAACATAGGGCTTAAGAAATATTCTGTTGCCTGAGGGCAATGCTGTGCTGTAGAGGATTAAGGCTTTTCAGTCAGATCGATCTGTCAATCCAATGGATTACTAATGGATTATTTAGTGATTTAATGCTGCACAGTTTTACATGTTTAAAACAATCATACCAAACTAAATTTTAACAAACCCAAAATATTTATTTATATAAAAACCCAGTATATTTTGTGCGACACAAATGCTTTTATCAAGTCGATGGCAGTGAAATTAAGTATGTGGAGATTAAGATTGGAGTCTCTGTGGACAGATCAATTCTAAGTTTGTCACCAAGTTCTACCCATCCTGAAAATGCCACGCCGATATTGATCCTTGTTTTATTTCTCAGTTTTTCCCAAAGACTATTTGCCTAAGTTGATCTATGTTTAAGTTTTTTTAGGATTATCTGTACTCGCCAATCTATAACCGTGAACCATGATGACTAAACAACACAACAGAGATATCGTATCGAGATATCGTATCATAGATATGCATAGATAGTAGGGGTGTAACGGTACACAAAAATCACGGTTCGGTACGTACCTCGGTTTTAAAGTCACGGTTCGGTACGTTTTCGATACAGCAAAAAGAAAGAAATGCCAGAGAAATTTCCTATTTGTTTAAAGAAAAAATATTTTTAAATAAGTGTGAGTTTTCCTAGATCTTGAAACTTTCAGGTTTATAAATGGGGGTCATCTTTGAAGGATGAACAAATAATGTTTTGGTCATCACACACTCAGAAAAAAAAGGTACAAAAGTTGTCACTGGGGCTGTACCTTTTCAAAAGGTAAACTTTTGTCCATTTCATGAGCTAATAAGTACATTTAGGTGTTAATATGTACATTTTGGGTGTTAATATGTACATTTTAAGTGTTAATATGTACATTTAAGTGTTAATATGTACATTTTAGGTGCTAATATGTCCATTTCAGGAGGTAATATGTCAATATTATGAGCTAATATGTCCATTTTAGGTCGTAATATGTACATTTGAGGTACTAATATGTACATTTTAAGTGTTAATATGTACATTTAAGGTGCTAATATGTCAATTTCATGAGCTAATTATGTCCTTTTCAGGTGGTAATATGTCCATTTTAGGTGCTAATATGTACCACTAAGGTACCAATATGCAGCCTTTGGGTACAAAAGTGTACCTTTTGAAAAGGTACAGCCCCAGTGACAGCTTTTGTACCTTTTTTTCTGAGAGTGCATTAAAAATAACATTTAAATATATATATTTATTTATATAATATTTGAATTTTGAAGTGCTAGAAAAAGATGTGTGAAGTACTTGAAAGCATTTCACCATTCCAGCCAAACTGGTTCCAGTTAGTGTTACTATATTAAATCCATGGTGAATGTTGCTGGTCTGTGGACGAAAGTATTACTAGCTAGTTCATTCACGGCACAATGTTTCTCCTGGTTTCCATGACAGCGCTGTTTAATCTAATAGAGATCTACGGTAAATAACGGAGAAATGTGTATGCATCTCACTAGATCTCGCAGCGATGTTATTACCTCAGTGGCGAATTCAAATGTTTTCTTTACCGGATCTCTTAGCGCTGTGTAGTAACAGTGTTGCTTGATGGAGATCGGCTCGCGCTGCACAGATGTTGCTGGTCCGAACTGATAAACGATCCGTGAAGCACATAACGAGTAGCGCAGTTTCGTTCTGCTTTCATTACGCTTGCCAATTTGATGTTGCGCAACGTTGTGTTGGCCGCGTCAGCACGAATTTTGCCGGCAGGAAAAATTATCCAAGCAACCGTTCGGTTTGTATGCGTACCGAACCGGAAGCCTCGAACCGAAACGGTTCAATAAGAATACATGTACCGTTACACCCCTAATAGATAGCTCCCTCATTAGCGACTTACGAAACAGCCGCTAATGAGGATTCTATGTATTGTTCCTATGGTTCTCTTACGTGAGGTGCTCTCGTATTGCGTAAGTTGGTTTCACTTTATTTGGATGGTCCCTTTAACACATTCAGTTGACTATAAGTAACGTTGCACCTACATCTCTACTAACTCTCACTATAGGTATTAGTAGAGTATTAGTAGACTGGTAGGGTTAGGGATAGAATAATTGACATGTAGTTGCAAAGTTACTTATAGTCAGTAGATTGTCTGTTGGAGGAGCATAACAATAAAGAGTTAGCAGATATTAAGCAGACAATCTACTAATTGTCTGCTTAATATCTGCTAACTCTTTTTGACGAGCTGTCGTTGTTAGTCTGGTGAAGCAGCTCAGACGAGAAGGTCAGTTATCATCGCGATGTACATCCTTGCAACCTCAATTGACTTTGCAAAGCTGCACTACTTCCTAAACTTAAGCCAGCTCCTTGTTTCCTGTCTGCTATTATTGGCCAAACTTGATTAATTCAGGTGTGTCTGATTATTGTTGCCATGACTACTGAGGTCAGGCACACCTGAATCAATCAATTTGACCAATAATGGCAAACAGGAAACAAGGGCCGTTTCTCAATATGCCTTCTTGTCTGTACTTGTGTTCTTGTGGACTTGTGAAACGTCATCAGTCGCCCAAGTACTGTCCCAATACACAAGTTTGCATTTCGGCAAGAACGGTTAAAAATCCTGGATGTGTTCTTGACACTCCCATTTTACCGAGGATGCATCGGTTGGTAACTTGTGTGAACTTGACGCAGAAATATCCCATAATTCATTTCGGCATTCGCGGAAGGAGCGGGAAGCAGATAGAGGCAGGTCAATTTTAAGTTACCTGAATATTACCGGCATTTTTTCCCGCCGTTGGCTAGTGATGTACACAAGCAAACAACAGAAGCAGAATTAAAATGAGACAGGTGTTGCTTTATTGTTATAAATATACAGTACATTGTGTATGTAGAGTAATCCCTTAGGCTTGGGCGATAAAGCCTGGCTATCGTCAATAATTCTCGTTGTTTGGGCACCGCAGACAGCGCCTGTGCGGGGGTAACGTTACTATTGCGCAATACCACCAAGAACACATCGTCTCAAACTGTCAGCAGCGTTCTGTGTGCTCGTCACCTCGTTCTTCCAAGAACAACTAGGAAGAGCTTTCTTGGTTTTGAGAAACGGCCAAGGAGCTGGCTTAAGTTCAGGAAGTAATGCAGCTGTGCATAAGGCCAATTGTGGGTACGGCCCTGTCCCTATGCACTTTTATTTTGATAATGATCAGACTTCTAATGTCAAATCTAGCAGTGCTAGATCTGACTATTGTGTGCGTACGCGAGACGCCGGCACGCGATTACGTGGGAATTTTTCCTCAGCAGTGGAAACAAGAATACTCTTATTTATGGTCATACAGATAAGACAAGAGTACATCATCCGAAACGGTAAAGTGTCCATTTTTTTATTTGTGTATAGGCTACATTATAAAATGTCATGCCTTTTAAAAATACAGAAAACAACCTCTCTGTCTCTCTGTCTCCTTTCTGGCGCACGTACGTTCCGCAAAATCAACCACAACGAATTATATACTTGACGCACAGACATAAGAAATACAGATAGATATCTATCTATAGAAAACTTTAAGTGTCTACTTTGATGTTAAATGCATTATATAAGTTACTTAGAAATAATAGCATGTTTTTTCACCTTTCCTCAGCTACAACGTATGAATAATCGTCTGACTGACATTCGAGGATTCCACAAGGAAAAGTGGAGGAGCACAGTGAGTGGGCGGGCAAAGGCGGGAAGAGGTTTTTTTGGGTTTTAATAGTTTGAGTTTTAAATACTTATGTAAATTATTATGTAAATTAAATACTTATGTAAATTAAATTAACATTCAATGAAAGCCTATTTTCAGACGCATCTATCTACTGTTACCTACCTCATCAGACAATGATTTATCAGATAACTTTACTGGGGCTCATGACCAAAAGGGTCTAGCGGCGCCCCTGGTGTAAATTAAGGAAATGATTACAGTAGGTGACTTTAATGAAAGCCTTTCAGTGCACTCCAAATCATCTCAGATCCTGGGTGGTCATGATACTCTCACTGTTTAATGGGCAAGACGAACGTATGTTTCTAGTTATGCCGTAATTACTGGAAATACAGGCTTTTGGCATGATCTCTGTAAGTAGATGAAGTTTAAGAACCAAGTTTCCTCACAGTGCTGCCAAACAGTATTCCCGCTTCGGTTTTCATTCACCAGACTGGACCACTACGTCTTTCTCTCACGCTCAAGTTGTCCGCTCTCATCTGTCTGTCTCTCTCCATCTGTTTTCCTATGTACAGACACCTAATCTGACTGTTTCGCTACATGTCCTCAGATTGAAGGATTTAAATAGGGTTCAAGTTTACTAAAACAGTATTTTTATGCTATTATATAAGTGTGGGCTTGAATCAGCTAGGAGCATCTTTTTCCTCTTGAGTCGTTGGTTTTAACTGGTTTTAACATAAGAAGAGGTGGTTTGCAGACTTTCCCTTTCAGTGGTATATGTGTTCAGTTCACACATCATACAATTTGTTTTAAATACAGCCAGATGCTTCTGTGTGTGTGTTTTTTTTGTTTTGTAAGTGCTGAAACCCTATTGTTATTGTTAATTTACCCATAATGCAACATTCTCCATGTAAAACTGATCGTGCAGGACGAACCGTAAGTCCCAGAGACTTGAAACTTTGTGGGCTGGTAGTACTCATATCCGCCGACAGCGTCACAAAGGCACGCCCCGATCGGCCTGACGGGGGCGCTACAGCGGGCAAAAGTACGAAATTGCTCATAACTCCTCAACCGTCGGGCGTAGGCTCAAGTGTCTTACATCGTTGGAATCCTTGGCTCCAGCCGGACAAGATGCATCCCTCAGATTGGCTCGTCACCCATTTCGGGTATTTTGCGTTTTTTATAAAACCTACTTTTGCGAACTAGTCCTAGGTTTTTGGCCCGGCCGGAACCAAACCAATGCGGCGAGATTCTATGGAGTCCGAATGTCAATAATTATCAAAAAAAAGTTTAAATTTGGGTTCACGGTCCCTAAGGGCCGCCAAAACGTCCCAAGTGGGAGGAGCCCCTTTGACTAAACGGCCTATAACTCGTCAACGGAACGAGATATTTGCACTAAACTTAACGCACCTGTGTGAGAGCTCATTCTGCGTTAAAAAGGACGGGGCGACTGGCCACTTGGTGGCGCTATAACTGTTAAAAAGGTGCCAAAATGATGTATTTCTATGGCAAATCCCATGAAATGGATGAAAGCGGCCCTCTACCTGCCTGATTTGCATGAAACCTCACAAAACCGGGCATGCGCATGCGTCAACTGACCCAATAGAGGCCTGGAAACTTTTATGGATGGCGGTCCACCGTTGGCCCTTTAACTGTTATAAAGGGGGAAAATGCTCCATAAAATCATATGCAGAATGACATTTAAGTGACTGAAAAATGGTCTGCTCTGCTCAAAACTTCACCAAATTAGCTGAGCATGTGTGCCGTATTATTCTAAGGAAGCGTGCAAAGTTTTGGCTCGCGGATTGGCTCGCGGATTGGCAGTCGACAATTTCGAGTAAATTGCGTTTTTTTGAAAAACAAACTTTTGAGAACTATTTCTAGGTTTTTGGCCCGATCTGAACCAAACCACTGCAGAAATGTTCTGTGGAGTCTCAGTGTCTATAATCATTAAAAAATTTCACAATTTCAATTATCGGTTGCTAAGGGGAACCAAAATGTTTGATGGCACAAGAGCCACTTTTACTAAAACTGTTATAACTTGTGACTGGAATGAGATATTTTTGCTAAACTTGGGACACCTTTTCATGAGCTCATTCTGAGGTCACATGAAAAAAATCGCAATGATTGGACACTTGGTGGCACTATAACAGGTAAAAAAGGAAATGGCCATAAAAATGGCCATTACCGCAACCAACCACTAGTCAAATAAAAATTGGCATGCAGTCTGTTTGTCCAGGGTACCTTTATAGTCTATGAGAACATTGGTGTATCTCAAAAAACTCAGTATAGGTCATCGGCATAATGCCCTGAAGGAGCCTGAGAATTTTCAACCCTGCGTTTTTTCATGAGAGTGCCCTCTTCACACTCCTGAATCCTTGATGAGTCCAATGATACCAAACATGCCAGGTTTGGCCTTATAGTTTTTGTAACAGTGACATGTAGAGCTTTGAAAAAAATAAATGAATAAATGTTGTTATCTTCAAAGGTGTTAGTTCGATCAAGACAAAAAAAATTGGCAATTTGAAAACAGGCAAATGTAAATAAGTTTCTAAACTTCATAACGAAATGAGATATACAACACATTTTACATATATATGGGCACACTTTGAGGACTACTAAAAAAAGTGGTGTAGATCAGGCAAGACAAGATTCTTTTACTGTCAAAAAAAGGCAAAAATATATTTTCCTAAGTAAATTGTTGGTATTGGCTCTAGATGTTCTTTCCTATGTTCTGATTTTATTTGTTTATTTGGATCCTCATTAGCCTTCTCTTCCTGGGGTCCCAACAATCAAGTACAAATACTATGTTTAATCAAAACCAATAAAAAGTTAGGTCAATGAACCTAACATTTATTCCAAATATCAAAAACAATAATTTACCATATATAGTGTTATTAAAGGTGCCATCTGTAAAAATTTAAGTTAAAATATCCCAAAAATGAGCTACACGCATCAAAAGAATGAGAAGAAATAAGGTTGATGATGTCATTAAAAAATAAAAAGTTATAGCGCTGCCGAGATATTAACCTTGAATTTATTTCAGCATGCTAAATTACTAGCCCCAGCCCAGCAGGTGTCATAATACCAGTTTCAGCCATGGGAGGCAGTATGTGGGTGGGCAACATAACCATCAGTCAAACTGCAATACACGAATAACTCGCATGGCTTGTGGGTCTACATCTACGTGAACCTGATGTCAATCATGTGGAAACAGCCCACTACTACATTTCAGTTCTGGGAAGAGTTCAAAAAATTATTGGTCGATATTATGCATAAGGAATACATTCTGGTAAGTTGTAACATACTGTCTATCTTTCAACAGTGTTCGAGTTTTTTTACCATTAGCTAGTAGAGATGATCGGTTCACGTGCACTCTGTCGTGTAACATTTACAAGCACCAAAAGTGTATTTATTGTTTGAATTGCGTAATAAAATTAACAAAATCTGAGAGCTGAGATTTTTTATATATCATAACTAACCTGCTCCATCTTGTCTGTCATTCTCTGTGTCCTTTTGTGTGCATGACAAAATTGATGTGTGGCGTGAGAGCGTGTGAAAAGTGTCAATTGCGTGTCTCGCGGAGAATTCATGAGAGTTGGCAGCTCTGAATGGCGCTTGCTTGGTCAACCTCAGTGAATGCTCTCTGTCAAATTAATTCAAACTAACAATAGAAATGTAATATGAAAAAAAAAAAAAATACCATTAAACTACAAATAATAATCTGGGCTTTTTATTTTCCCATATCGTCGAAATGCACCGGCTTGTATTTGATACAGGCGTCTATGAGACGGACTTTATAATTTAGTGCTGAGATGTTGTTCATTGAGTCTCTAATCTCTAAAAATCTCCAAATGTTACACGTGAAACTGCGGCCTTCCAACCTTTTACTATCGTGTCAAATGATTTGATTAATATGCACTAGGGAGAGAGAGCAAAACAGCGCTCGCCTGTGTTGTTTGAAGACGTGAGAGTGCACATGAGCGCGGCCGCTACACAACTCACTTTCTGGAGGTATACTGCGCCCATCTGGTATGGAATATGGAGTATGATTTGATTTTTTTTGACAGATGGCACCTTTAAAATAGTTTTTTTAAGTAATTTTCCTAATTAAAAAATGTGTAATATCAATGGTAAATCCTTCCATAGTTTCATTCTTCTATACATTACAGTCCAATGTTTTGTAGTGGATTTTGAAACAGGAAACAAACAAAAAAACATCTCTTTTATGCATGCCTGTTGTTAAAACATGAGTAGCACTACTATACAAAAATTGAGAGTACAGGAAATTTGGAATTCTTGACACAGAAATATTTCTTATAAAACAAAGCAGAGACAATCTTTCACCAGTAGGCTACATTCTTATTCTTATATTTTTTTGTCTTTATGCACTCAATCAAAAGCCTATAAATAATAAATAAAAACTCAGAACTTCACAAAAATTGATGAGCGTATGTGACATAACATGATGAAGAAGCATGCACAGTTTCATGGAGATCGAACCATAGGTGGCGCTATTTTGAGTCAAATCCAATATTGGATTCCATTTGTATTGGATTCACAATCAAAATCCATTTGTATTCCAGTATTGGGTTTGAAAGTTTTTATTTTTCTTCACAAATTGCGGAAATTGAATCATTGTTGAATCATTCATCCCAAAAGAAACGGTAGGGTGCAACAGTTTACAAAATTCAGGGTTCGGTGTATACGATTTTGTGTGCGATACATTGGTGTCATGGTTCAGTTCGTTTTAGATACAACAAAAAGAAAGAAAGGCCAAAGAAATTTCCTTTTAATTTTTTTTCTTTTTAAATTAAAACTAGCATCATAAAGTATGATCATTTTTTTTACTTTGAACAAAGACGGAGATATACTTGACTCTAAATATGGTATATCATGGTAAATCATGCTTGCTACATAAAACGAGAGTTACGACTGTAACTACGGTTCTATGAGTTCTGGATGACCGCCAGAGGCAGTGCTTCCCACTGAATATTATCTCTCTTGCTCATGCTCAGGTCGAGTCTAATAACAACAAAGTCATCACATGACCAGGTACGTCATGGGCATCCCCTCTACTTAACCCTGTGACATCCTGCAACCTGCCTCTACAGAATCTTCTCGCGAGACTCCGAGTGACAGGGTGCTCTGGCGGTCATCCAGAACTCATAGAACCGTAGTTACAGTCGTAACTCTCGTTCTATTTCGTTCTTACTGACCGCCAGAGGCAGTGCTTCCCACTGGATGACTCATAACAACAAGGTCACGAGGAGGCTACTCCTAACCTTAAGTTGAAGTTGAAGGTCCCAAGAGGACTGCCGCTTCCAGAGCACCAGGGGCTGCCACATTAACCCTAGTATCTGGAAAAGGTATCAGTAGATGACCAATTAGCCGCTGCACAAATGTCCATTAGAGGTACACCTTTTAATGCTGCCCAAGATGTTGAGATACTTCTTGTCGAATGGCATTTTATGCCGGCTGGCACCGTCAAGTCGTTTTCCTTATATGCCTGTTCAATCAATGACCTCCACCACCCAGTGTGACAACCTCTGCTTTGACAGAGGCTGCCCTTTTCTTGGCCCGCCGTAGCAGAGAAAGAGTTGGTCCGACCGCCGCAGTTTCTCTGTGGCACTCAGATAGCCCCGAAGGGCTCGCACTGGACATACTTGTTCCACTGGATTGCGCTCTTGTGTGTCAGACACCGACCGATTAAGTGCTACCAACTCAAATGGTTGATTCCTAAATGATGTTGGGAGCCTCTTGGGTAGGAATGAGGGGTTAGGCCACAATGTCACCATTGTCCCATCCGCATTACAACGCATATAGGACGTATTAGTTGACAATGCGTGGAGCTCACCCACACGTTTGGCTGACGCTATCGCCAAAAGGAATACAGTCTTTATTGAAAGCCACTTCAGGTCACAATGCTCCATTGGCTCAAATGGGTGTTGTGTAAGTGATCTTAACACCAGACTGAGGTCCCATGCGGGTACTCTCACCGATGGAGCAGGGTGCAATCGCTGAGCACCTTTCAGAAAGCGGGTGATTAGAATATGTGACCCTAGTGAATGACCATCTACTTTTACATGCTGGGCAGAAATTGCAGCCACATATACCTTTAGGGTAGAGGGAGCCCTGTTATTGTCTAGCAGGGACTGCAGAAAACATAATACCATTGTTACTGGGCAGTGGTCTGGGACCAAACTTCTTGGTGCACACCAATCAGTGAAAATCTTCCACCTGCAAGCATAGATATTCCTGGTGGAAGGTGCTCTAGAATTCAGGATTGTGTTTTGCACCTTAACATCACAAGACTTCAACAGTAATTCTGGCTCTTCAGCGGCCAGACACAGAGATGTAAACGATCTGGGTTTGGGTGCCAAATCTGCCCCTGCAACTGAAGGAGCAGGTCCTGCCTCCTGAGTAGGCTCCAGGGCTCCCCATTGAGAAGCTGGCATAACATTGGAAACCAATGTCTCCCTGGCCAGTTCGGTGCCACTAGGAGCATTCTGTGGTTCCCTTGAAGAATGGCATAGAGTAGAAGATTTGGCCAGGCATGTGCTAACGCATCCTGACCCAACGGGCTGGACTTTTCTGTCCAGGAGAACCACAGGGGGCAGTGGGTTAAGGTTTCTGAGGCAAACAGATCCACCTGTGCTTTGCCAAATTGTCGCCAAATCATCTGAACAACTTCTGGATTGAGTCTCCATTCTCCTGGCAAAGGTTTGTGGCGAGACAAGAAGTCTGCCACCACATTCGACACTCCTGGTATATGCATTGCTCTGACGCTTGCGAATCGAGGGAAGGCCCATGTCAGGAGGTCTTGTGCCACTCTCAAAGACTGACTGGACCTCGTGCCGCCTTGATGGTTGATATGATATACCACCGATGTATTGTCTGTTCTGATGAGAATATGGCGATTCTTTAGGGCCGGCGCAAAATGTTTTTAGAGCTAATTGCACTGCCTGGAGCTCCAGGGTATTTATGTCTCTTGTGGCTTGCTCGGGCTTCCATAACCCCCTGATCATCCTGTGCTGCCACACTGCCCCCCAGCCACTCAGTGAAGCATCTGTCTGTATTATCTCCCGGCGAGAGGGAATCACACCCAGAGCTACCCCTTTCATCAGGAATGACCTCTTTTTCCATTGTATCAAGGTAAGGAGGCATTGTTCTGTAACTTTGACCAGTCGGCTCCTGTGCCATGTGGGGTTCAAGTGAAGACTGTTTACCAATCTCTGATAAGGGCGCAAGGAAAGTAGGCCCAGTGGTATCAAGGCAGCTGCTGCTGCTAGCATGCCCATCAATCTGAGGACCGTTCTGAATGGCAGCTTGATCTGTTTCCGAAAACGCCGGAGTAAGAGCAATATGCTGTCCACCCTCTGAGGTGATGGGAATGCCTTCATTGATCTCGAGTCTAGAGTGATGCCTATGAATTTCACCGACTGACATGGTATCAACTGACTCTTGCTGAAATTCACCCTGAGATCCAACTGAGTGACATGGGCAATCAGCAGATTGGAGTGTTCTGTTGCCTGCTCTCGAGATGGAGCACAGATGAGCCAGTCGTCCAGGTAGGGAAGCACCTGTACCCCCCTGGCTTGTATTGGGGACAGCGCTGCCGCTACGCACCTGGTGAACACCCGAGGGGACAGGGACAGTCCAAATGGTAGGACTCGGAACTGATAGACCTGGCCTTGAAATGCAAAGCGGAGAAAGGGTCTGTGTTGTGGTGCAATTGGAATATGAAAATAAGCATCCTTCAGATCTATTGTGGTGAACCATTGTAGTGGTCTTACCGCCTGAAGGACTTCCGTTGTGCGTAGCATGTGGAATGGTAAAACCTTGAGGTACTGATTGAGGCCACGAAGGTCGAGAATGGGCCTTACGCCGCCATCTTTTTTCGGGATTATATAGTACACTGAGTAAAACCCATTTAGCCGTGCTAACCACTTTACTGGTTCTATGGCGTCCTTTTCTAGGAGTTCGGCTACTTGTCTTGACAATGCCAGTGAGCTGTTGAAGTCTTTGACAGTCGTCATCTTGACCCCATTGAAAGCAGGGGCCCGCCGTCGGAATTGCAGCCTGTACCCTTGATATAGCGTTGCTATTAACCAAGGGTCTGAGGTGTTTTCTTTCCAGAAATTGAGCTGCTGGCGTGAAAAACGTCCGACGGTTGGCCCCAGGACTTCATGCCCTGCGAGCCTGGGCTTTATTGTCTCTGGGGGGGCGCTGACCCGGCGTCCTGCCCCTTGGAGCTCGAAATAATTGTTGTCCTCGTGCTCTGGGGTACTGCACATGCTGATCTAGTTGCCTTGGCTGGCTCCTCTGAACAGCACCAGAATGAACTAAAGGTTGAGAGCGAGTAGGATACCGTCCCCCATACCCTTGTCTAATTTGCGATGGTGGAGTTCCTCTTAGGTCTGCCAGCTGCTGTCTAGTCTTATTCGTCTGAATACTCTGTTCCAGAGTTTGCTGTGCCGCTGGTCCAAACAGTTGTCCTGGGACTACAGGGAGGTCATGAAGTGTTCTCCCACAGGCCTCTGACCATACTTGCCGGCGTGCCTGAGTGAGTGTTGACATGAGTCTACCCAACTCTCTTGACATGAATGCAAATGCTTGCAATGATGCATCGCTTAGTATTTGGACTGATGGATCACCCCCAATAGGTTGGAGAGACTGGGATAATGCCAGCATAAGATGAGAGAGTGAATTCCCTATGCGACCCATGCGTGCTGCAGTATTGTACGCTTGACTAAGAAGATCATCCGTGATTCTGCACTGAGGTCGTGGGCAGCAAACATTCGGTCTCCAAGCCTCCTCTGGTGATATGATAAAAGAGGCGATAAATGGATCCACTTTTGGCATCTGACCCAGGCCATAGGAGTCTGGTTCGTGCATTGCTGCCAAGGCTCTGCTTGCTGTGGTATGATGAGTAAGTGACTTGGGATTAGCCCAGCACTTCTGTAGTTCCTCGATATAATCCTTGGATGGGGGAATGCTAAGAGCAGAAGGTTTTGCCGTTCCTCTGAAAAAGGAACTGGAGGGAGCTACCACTGTAGGGGCAGTGTCCAGGCTTAAGCGTGCCAACGCAATCTGGAGGGCTTGTCTCACCACATCCTGATCCGGTTCTAGCCCTTCAGCTGAACCCTGTGTCGTGTTCTGAGAGTCATCATGAGAGAAGTTAGAATGTCTTCCTGACAAGAACTCCTCATTTGCCTCCTCCCTAAACTGGCTTTGAGAGGCTGCCGTGGACAGCCTATCCTCCTCAGGAACAGTCAGTCCGCTACTTGAATTTCTCAACGTCGGTGATGGTGCCTCCCTTGGTTGCAGATTTAAAATCAAAGATTTAATCTGGGCAAACTCTGAGGTCAACACCTCCACTCTATTGGTTAAAGCATCCTCTCTATGTCTCTTACTGGTGGAGACACTCACCGTTTCCACCCTTTTCCGTTTAGCCGACACTTTCCCCTGCCGAGGGGCCTCTGAGGTCAAGAGTGCCTCTACTGCACCTAGTCTGGAAGTTCTCCGCTCCCAGGACATGGTGCTACAATTCATACAGGCATCCTCAGTGAGGCCCTGCTTCAAATGTTCCAAGCCTAAACAGGATGGACAGCAGTCATGTCCATCGTCCTGCTGTAAATTTTTTTTTAACACAGCCAAACTAATGATTTTTTTTTTTTTTTTTTTTACTGTAAACAGGAGTACCAGGTAGGTAGCAGTACAGAAAACAGAGCGAAAACACTCGTATTTAACGCAACTGCTTGAAATACACCTATATAAGAAACACAAACAAAAACAATGAACTGTATGCACATATATATGCTATAGCTACATGCTACATGTGCAATTGTAAGACTGTGTGATCTAAAAAACTACTTACCTAATTGAATGCTCAATATGAGTACAACCAACTGCAGAGAACGCTGTTGGTCTGTAATGAAAAAACAAAACAAATATATATATATATATATATATATATATATATATATATATATATATATATATATATATATATATATTGTTGCTCCTGGAGCGCACACACTCTTATTGTTCGTGATAAATAATTAATCACTATATGGCTTTTCTATGGAGCGAAACCACTCTGAGATGCCACTTTTAGATACCCGTTTCATCAAGAAACAATATCCGGCGTTTATAAACAACTTACCGCGCTCTGGCAGTGACCGGAATGAACAGTAGTTTCCAGCAAAGTAAGTTTGTCTTCAATCCGCCGCAGCCTCTGGAGGACGCACAACACGCGGCTCCAACAACACTGCTTGTTACGAGGCTGTGAAAGACAGAGTCCAAGTATTCTGAATGAAAGTATTTTTTCTCTTCGACCTGCAATCTGCACGTATGCGAGAAGATTAAAGAGGCAGGTTGCAGGATGTCACGGGGTTAAGTAGAGGGGATCCCCATGACGTACCTGGTCATGTGATGACTTTGTTGTCATTAGACTCGACCTGAGCATGAGCAAGAGAGATAATATTCAGTGGGAAGCACTGCCTCTGGCGGTCAGTAAGAACGAAATAGAACTTAATGTCTTTTGATGCTTTTGTGCTTAAAGGCCTTAAAGGCCTAAACTGCTTGAACCCCGCTAAATGCTGCTTGCAGCTTTAATTTTACTTGCTTCTCTTTAAAGGGTTAGTTGTTCCAAACCTGTATTTCTCAAACTATATATATACAGTATATATATACTATACTATACTATATATATATATATATATATATATATATTTTTTTTTTTTTTTTTTTTTTGCGGGGTTGTCACCAAAACAGTTTTGTTACCAGCATTCTCCAATAATATCTTTTTTTTGTTGTTGTTGTTCTGTATAAGAAATAAATATAAAAGTCAGGTTTGGAATGACATGAGGGGCGTATGCTGCTGGCGTTTTTTTTTTTTTGGCAACATAAAGTTATTGGGGCGAAGTACTCTTTAAATGGACCTGCTCACATTAGCCGCGTTTCCACTGCCGGGCTAGTCGCGTTTCCAATGTCACTTCCGGGGCTTGATCGGTGCTTACTCGGGGCCAACGGCCAGGATTTCTGGCTCGTCGAATACCTTGGGCCAGAGGGGGCCAGCTCGGGCTAGAGGCGTGCTCAAGGTAAAAGGCGGAGTTTATCGGTGTTATGGAACGTTATGATTTGAAGCAAGATGCACATTTCACTTTTTTATATCGCGCAAAAAAAATCGCTGCTCGAAATGGAGAATCGCCTGTACTGGTCTGTCAAGATACAGTTTCATTGCAGTTCTTTCAGTGGAAACAACTTAAAATACTCTTTCATTTCTGGTCATGCAGAAAATAGTAATACATTATTCGCAAATACATTTATTTGCGTAAACTCACAATTACAAGAAAACGTTGTGCTTTAACAATCAGGCGTGCTTCATGATCTCCCTGAACTGAAGCGCGAGAACTGAAACAGCCACCGCATTCGAATTTGCTCGTTTTAAATCGGACATTTAAAGTTTTCTACAGGGGTTATAGGCATATCCTTTGTAGACTAAAGCTTTAAATGTCCAATTTAAAACGAACAAATTCGAATCGAAAGACAATATCTTCTGACTATGTAATTATGTAGCTAATTAATTTCTCTCTAAATGTGTTTTTAGCTGAAAATGATTTAGAAAACAATAGTTTATTAATAAACAATTAATGCTTCGTTATTTTATATTATTTTATTATCAGACACATTTATTATAGCCTATAAATCACCTATAAATCCCCTTTCTGTAGGCTGTGGTACGACTCTTCTCATTCAGCACTGCGGGGAAAATATAATTTCCAGGTTCTAATTTGGCCTCAGAAAACCACTAAAATCTTTTTTTTTTTCATATTAATTTGTCAAATATTTTAAATGTTTAAAGGGGCAAAAAAATAAATATCTAAAAACAAATATCTGAAAATTCGTTGATATGTAGCCTATATTTTTGCGCAGCATTTGGCGTATGGCCTACAGTTCAAATTAACATTTTGGTGTTCAACTTTGCGTTTTACAAAATACAACACCCGTTCATTTTTCATTTTGCAATTAGGCCAACGGATTAAATTAAATAAGGGGAAACGAATGAACACACAATTAGACCGTTTGGACATAATACGAGGCAGAGTTCTTTTTAAAAATTCATAAAATTCATAAAAGATACAAGGAATAGCCTACTAGACAAAACCTCAAAGAAATGCCCCAATCAAGACCTCGGAGCAGAAATGAGGGAGAACTCAGTCTCTTTCCCTGCCATTAATGCTTGGATAACACACACGTCCATAATAATAATGTCTAGTGCGGTGGCTGTAATACTACCAACGTCAGTTGGCATTATTTTTGGAATGACTTATCGCGAAAGAAAAAAAAAAGATGTTTTAGTCGCATAACATCGTTAATGGAAACGCTGTCATTTCACAATATTTTTTTATTGACATTCAGAAAAAAACGCAAAAGTTTTGTGCAAATATGTATTGACACCACTTAGCCGAGCAAAAAGGTTTCACTCGGTTATGCAATTTTAAACGGTTAATCGGTTAACCAGGGACACCCCTAGTTAATAGCCTATACATGCTATCTTCCTAACTTAAAAAAATAAATTAATAGAATAGAATAGAATAGAATAGAATTGAGGGAGGACTTAAAAGTAGACATAGTTGTGGCAGTTCTAATATGAACCGGGAGAGTGTTCCATAATTTGGGGCCGATGACAGAGAAGGCACGATCACCTCTATTTTTTAATCTTGTCCTGGGGACTTGCAATAGTCCGGAGTTTGCGGATCAAGTGACCTTACTGAACGTTGGGGTGTAGCAAATCTGTTAAATACTGTGGTGTCTCATTACGAATGGATTTAAAAACAAACAATAGAATTTTGAAATCAATTCTATATTTGATCGGCAGCCAATGTAGTGAGATCAATACTGGCGTGACAGAATCATATTTACGTTTCCCGTAGAGAAGCCGAGTCGCTGCATTCTGAACTAATTGTAGACGTGAAACACAAGCCTGAGGGGCGCCGATATACACAGAAGTACAGTAGTCCAGTCGAGATATTACGAAAGCATGCATAACTATTTCAAATTAATTCATAATACCCGCTGAAATGGGTTGGGTTGTATGACGTTTTATCCAGAAAGGCGTGTTAGGGGCGGGGTTTAGGGCAGCGCTGTGGGGCTACTGGCCCGGCAGTGGAAACGCAAGCCCGGTGCTTGAGGCCCGAGGCCACTAGCTCGGCTCGGTTCGCTGTTAGCTCTGGCCCAGCCCTAGCCCGGCAGTGGAAATGCGGCTAATGTTAGCAAAGCGGCTGAGACCCTCTCCCTTAAGTGCCATTGTGTAAACTGTTTTCACTTACACTAGAGCCTGTTGGCAGAGATCTTTGGTTTAAAGCGGAAGAGAGGCAGAATTTGTGTGCGGAATAGGTGTGAAAGAGAGAGAGAGGCTGATTGGGATGCCAGCGGGTTGTTGTCATGCCACAACTAATCCTTTTTTCCCTCCATTCATGTGCCCTAAGAGTAGAGGGAAGCTGGCACTGGGAGATAGGAGAAAAGTGTTAAAGCTGAAAGAAGTTTCTAACAAAAGGAGACTGTGCTCTTAGAGCTAAATACAATTACATCATGTATCCTTGAATCTGAAACAAACCAAGATTAAAATCTAGTATAGTATGGTTGTATGATAGTATGGTAGTCTATGATAGTATGGTTTAAATTATGCACTACAAATATAGTATAGTTTCTCCAAGGATGGAGAAAATAATGTACAGAATTAGAAGTCAAAGCCCATGCACTATAGCCTGGTTCAACCAGACTCTAGTTCATTTCATTTCCACATAGAGTCTGGAACCGCTCCATTGAAAAACGTTTCCTTCCTTGTAGGCGGGTTCACTATTAAAGTTCAAATCTATTGGATCTGCCCAAAGTCACTCACGATCTGCCATAGCCAATCGCTAACGGGGTGTCGTGAGTGACGTATGTCACGCGCCGAAATGGCTGGAAACAAGTCCGAATGATCAGAGGATTATGTTTACAATAGGATTTTAGTCAACGAGCGCCGTAGGTTTAGTTAATCTAGGAACAATTATTAATTCGAAATGTATATTTGACACGAAGGACAGTGATATATTCATTCAATGGTGGAAGCTGTGTCTAATCATTACAAATACGCCGCTGTGGTCGTTTCTGATCTGCCGCAAATGCTGTAGCAGCTACAGTGAATGATCAGTCTGTCTCTATCTGCAGATGTGTAATAAACAACAATTTTTCATATTACGTCTTATTGTTTCTTAATTACCTTAATTATGGTCTTCAAAGTATGTGTTTGTACATTTTTATGTGGCATTTATTTTTTTTAGTAAAACAAATCAACCATTGCCATCTAAAACTGAAAATCAAATATCTTCAAAGTATGGTTTTTCACATTTTTATTTAAGACAATTTTTTTTTTTAAATCACAACCAATTTGTATGATTTACAACATGTAAAACTGACACACCAACCTCCTGCACGAGTGCACAAGGGCTCAAAATGTTCTATTCATCACAAGAATCAGTACATTTACAGTTGGGAATATGAGCGACTGACATGACTCCTGAGCGGATCTTCAACCATAGTTTAGCAGCCAGGACTCGGGGCTTCCGAACACCGCAAACACCAGGCAAAACCGTCCGTCCAAAATGTCACGGTCATCGTGCACGAACTGCCCAGCACAAACTTCCAAACTTTCTGCCTCCTTCACTTGGTCCTCAGTTCTGCAACAAGAGGTTAGACGATAACAATCCGGCTTTAAATTCTATATATTCGGCAGTTTCTTTTCCAACAACGATAGCTTTTCTCACGTCTTTCTCCGCTGCCATTACTGAATTGAAACTGACGCGCTTACATCAACATCATCTTTCTCAGCCACTCCCTCTATTCGCTGATTGGTCCTACAAAAAATTGGTTTCTGGAAACCTAAGGATATGGAGCGATCCCAGACGTAGTACAGAAGTAAAATGAAATTGAGCGGAAGTGCGTAGGAGGGCGCAGCCAGGCTACATGCACTACACATTAAGCCATGATGCTGGCATGGGTGACATGAGTGACTTTCCTCAGCTCTTTCCCATGATGCTAGGATGTAGGTGTTTACTGACCCAAATCACTGTCATGATGTTCTTGTCTGTAAATGACTACTCCTTCCGTGCAAGTCTATGAGATTTTTTCTTTTTAAAACTGTTCTATCTCCCAGTTGAAAGTCATTAGTCCAGTTGCTTGGATTCATTTTTGGAGTGTTGAGTACATAACACTCAAAAATCATAGTATGATATGGCACCCATGCTGGAGGATAAGTTATGCGTAGAGGTTAGTTTAAATCAATAAGCCAGAGTTATTGTAGTATTTTTTTTTTCAAAAAAATATCTATCTACTGTTACCTACCTCACCAGACAATGATTTACACACCAAGCCAACGAACTAGCGCTGATGAAAGCCGACTGTGTTGTCGCCTCTCGTCCGCTATCATCAGGGTAAAAAGCTGTTGTTTATTTTGGTTTTTTTCTCGTGCACTGACTCTTAGCTGAACAGCCAATCAGAGTTCTCTCTTTCCCCAACCACCGACGCTGATTCAACATGTCGAATCGGGCGAAACAAAGCCAACGAGGACTACTTTCAGCCGACGGCACAGAACCGTGCGGAACACACAGAGGAAACTTAGTCTGCTGACGCAAAAAAATCTGCCCGACGACCGACCGTCGGCTTGGTGTGTTCCGGGCTTATGTTGCCTTAATGGACGGTGAGGGTGAAAGTTTGAATAGCCAAAGACTCTTCAAGGATCAAAGATGGATAAATGCAGAGATTAGTTGAGTCTTGGGGTCAGAAAGCAAAAAAAAAAAAAGAAAGAAAAACTAAAAACCTACATCACCACATGTTGTTTGGGAGGGTTTCAAGAAAAATCCTCCTCCCTCATCCAAGAACAAACTCCAGCAAACTTAGTTGTCAGACATGACTGGAACTTCAAACAGGACAGGTTTCTGTGGTCAGATAAAAAAAACAAAAAAAGAGCTTATTGGCAGCAAACACTCTAGATGGGTTTGGTGCACATGAGGATAAAAAGTACCCCATGTGTACAATTTAATAAACCGTTGGATCTTTAATGTTGTGTCATATTTTTCTGCTGGAGGTCCTGGACTTCTTGTTCAGATACATGGCATTGTGGATTCTATCAAATATGAACAGATAAAAAATGACGCCTTCTGCTAGAAATCTTATTATGGCCCGTGGTCGGATCTTCAATCAGGACAACAATCCAAAACAAACATCAAAATTAACACAAAAATTTGTTACGTAGTACAAAATGTACTGCCATGACCGCCCCAGACCTCAGACCTTAGACCTGGGGCCTCATGTATAAACGTTGCGTACGCACAAAATGGGCATAGAAATATGCATACGCATTTTTCTACTCGCACATCGGGATTTATAAAAAATAAACTTGGCGTAAATAAGTGCGCACCGTAAGGATGCTCTTGACCGTGCGTACGCACTCTTTTAGAAGAGTATGGGTTTTGGCGACACCGATGGTGAGCTGGAGTCAAATGTCTTTTTGCTCACTATTAGACAGAGAATCTAAAGAAAATTATACATCTACAGAAAGATAATACAAATATAATTTCACAAACCTATCATCACTTGAAGCAAACATCCATACCTTCTTAATGACCGCGCCAGCACGCGCGTTGGGCCGTTTGGTGAAACTGACGCACATAGCCTATAATCTAACAGCAGATGGAGTAAAACCGTAAATCTTCATTATGAGTCCAAATCATAAACACAGTCCATATTCACAATAACAGTTTAAATAAATAAGAGAATGGTTTAAACTATGTTTTACTTCTGACATAAACATGTCGATTAAATATGCCATTCTCATTAATGGAGTTAAACTATTAAAACTACATGAAATCATTACTGAGAAGTTACAATATATATATATATATATATATATATATATTCAATAAATAGAAATAGACCTATTTGTTGTGGATGCATTGCTTTTGAACACTTTTCTTCTGGCATGCTGTGTTTTAATTTTTTAACTAGAGATTGTCTGAGAAAACTGTTTCGTGCAAATAATGCACAACCATGTCTATCTCTTTCCATTAAAATATAAATCAATTAAAAATACTATTTGGCCAGTGGAAAAGATTGAGAAAAACTTTCTCTGAAATGTATTTAACACTATTTGATTTATTCATTCAAAAACAAGGCAAGGATATAGGCTACTGTATCTGTATATATCTGTATAGGCTACTGTATAATGTTTGTAATAGGCCTAATGTGACGGCACATCCGCATTTCATATTTTCCTAACGTCTTGTACCGTTAAACTTGGTATCACGTGGATGAATAATCATATGCAAATGATATGCAGATTAGGATATGCATATTAAAACTAGGCGTTGTAATCTCCATATATGGTTATTTCCGGGAGGAGACGCACGTGCGTATAATCTCCCGTTGACTGGGATTTATAAAGTGAATTCTGCGCAGGTTCTGGCGTACGAACGGTTTTATAAATCTGAAAACTTTTGTGCGTACGCAAATTCTGCCTTATGTGCGTACGCACACTTTAAAGGAGCTAAACGCAAGTCTCTGAGTTTTTGCAGAACTACGCCCCCTCTGGCGACAAGCAAAACTGCAACCAGAGCTGTGCGCGTTCATGGAGGAACACACACACATACGCACGTTTGCACGAGCTGTTCATAACCTAAGGAGCATCAGCCGCACACTGTGCGGCACACATCTTTTGTTACAGTCATAATGAGGTAATACAGTAATAAATCTGCAAGTCATTTAAAGTATATGAAAGGAAAGGCATTCGAGTAAATTACACACTTATGTGTGTGAGAGGGGGAAACGGGGGTAGTAGAAAACTTCCGTTTTTGTTTCCATCTATCTCCCTGTGCTTACTGTATCCACTTATGATTGAATTATTATGGAAACACGTTCAGTTATCACTTTGTACAGGATCCGTTTGAGCCCTAGAGCATACCAGAGATCTCTCCGTTTGTTGAAAGCCTTCCCGATGTCGACTCTCGTCTTATTCCGACGCCTGGCACTGGACAGACTGAAGTTTTATTTTCTTTGTCTCACGCGGAGTTTGCGTTGGGGTTTGTAATGAACTACAAGCCGGTCTCTTTCCGCACCATATACAGATATGAAGTGCACGTCACCGAAAGCAACAGATATGAGCTGGATTTTATTAATCATCGGCTAATTTCAAAATCAGCAAAGACAGCAATAAGAGAGATCGGCAACAGGCCCGGTAAGATCAATTCATTTCTTTACTTTTAATGAAGATGGTAGTGTTAAGCGTCTGCGACTTACTTTCACTTTGATTTGCGATAGATTGCGGCGCGCTGGCTTGCTCAGCTCAGCTGCTCATCTGAGGTGATGCGCGTCGTCATATATGACTAAAATAACATGACATATAGCTTGGTTTCAACAACCAGATGCATTTACACTTGTCCAGTTTCGTCTGGAATGCGGCCCAGACCACGTCCTCAAGTGGTTTGAGCGATCGGATTCATCCGTCTCTAACGCGTTTCAGAGGGCATTTACACCCTGGTCTTTTCACGATCGAATAGCTATCCGATCACAGAAAACACATGAAGTGACCAGGTGTAAACAGCCCCTTTGAACCCATCGTCTACTTTTGTGGAAAGCTGACTAGAGTTGTGTCGCTCGAGTTGTCTTCTCTGATACGGAGAACGGCGGCGAATAGCTACACGAACCTGCCAGACATAGCCAGGCGAGCGTGAACGCGCATGACGTCACGCCCAGTCTCAGATTCGAGCCCGAATCCCTCTTATATATTTCACTGTACAGGATTATAGAGGCGATCTCAGTGATCAGAGAAGGGCTCATTCAGCTCATCAGGCAAGTGTTTAAGCATGTATGGGTTAGAAAACGGCTATTTTTAACATGAAATGTTGCGCAATGCACCTTTAAGGATGAAATTTACGCAAAGTTTTATACATGAGGCCCCTGATGAGTGGTCTGAACTGAAGAGAAGAAGCATGGATCTGAGAATCTGCAGGATCTGGAGAGATTCTGAATGGAGGAATGGTCTCTGATCTCTTGTCAGGTGTTCTCCAAACTCATCAGGCATTATAGGAGAAGACTCAGAGCTGGTATATTGGCAAAAGGAGATTGCAAAAAGTATTTAATAAAAAGGTGCCAATTAATTGTGGCCAACGTGTTTTGGAGAAAAACATTTATTTCATAATGTGATTTCCACCCCACTTTCAATTCTTTTACTTCAATGAAAGGTTAGAATTTTGCAAATTTTTTGAATGAAAGATCAAAAGGATAAGCACAGCAGATTTATTTTTTACAGCCAGTTTTGATCATATTTACCAGGGGTGCCATCAATTCTGACCATGACTATATATATATTCAGTTTTCATTTCAGTTTTAGAATTAGTAATTTAGCGTCAGAGCTTGTCAGAGCCTGACTCCACCCACTGGCAATATTTGAAAATGCTGAAAGAGTGGGCAGACCCCAGTGGAGATAGAGGGACACGAAATAGATGCTAAAACACTCTATCCTGATCGTTTTCAATACTCACATTCCAATTCCTGACTCCCTACAGTGGTTTTGACGACACAAGATGGTTTTTTATATTGCCAAGGGCGTAGCTCGTGTGGTGACCAGGGGCCTCATGTATAAAACTTTGCGTAGATTTCATCCTTAAAGTGTGCGTACGCACATAAGGCAGAATTTGCGTACGCACAAAAGTTTTCAGATTTATAAAACCGTTCGTACGCCAGAACCTGCGCAGAATTCACTTTATAAATCCCAGTCAGCGGAAGATTATGCGCATGTGCGTCTCCTCCCCGAAATAACCATATATGGAGATTACAACGCCTAGTTTAAATATGCATATCCTCATCTGCATACCATTTGCATATGATTATTCATCCACGTGATACCAAGTTTAACGGTACAAGACGTTAGAAAAATATGAAATGCGGATGTGCCGTCACATTATTACAAACATTTTGTTTTAATGGCCTATATCCTTGCCTTGTTTTTGAATGATTAAATCAAATAGTGTTAAATACATTTAAGAGAAAGTTTTTCTCAATCTTTTCCACTGGCCAAATAGTATTTTTAATTGATTTATATTTTAATGGAAAGAGATAGACATGGTTGTGCATTATTTGCACGAAACAGTTTTCTCAGACAATCTCTAGTTAAAACATTAAAACACAGCATGCCAGAAGAAAAGTGTTCAAAAGCAATGCATCCGCAACAAATAGGTCTATTTTTTTTTATTGAATATATATATATATATATATATATATTGTAACTTCTCAGTAATGATTTCATGTAGTTTAAGAGTTTAACTCATATTTAAAATATTTTATCTTATGAAAAAAAATATATTTTTCATATTTTAATGGCATATTTAATCTAAATGTTTATATCAGAAGTAAAACATAGTTTAAACCATTCTCTTATTTATTTAAACTGTTATTGTGAATATGGACTGTATTTATGATTTGGACTCATAATGAAGATTTACGGTTTTACTTCATCTGCCGTTAGATTATAGGCTATATGTGCGTCAGTTTCACCAAACGGCCCAACACGGCCCAGTGCTGGCGCGGTCATTTAAGAAGGGATGGATGTTTGCTTCAAGTGATGATAGGTTTGTGAAATTATATTTGTATTATCTTTCTGTAGATGTATAATTTTCTTTAGATTCTCTGTCTAATAGTAAGCAAAAAGACATTTGACTCCAGCTCACCATCGGTGTCGCCAAAACCCATACTCTTCTAAAAGAGTGCGTACGCACGGTCAAGAGCATCCTTACGGTGCGCACTTATTTACGCCGAGTTTATTTTTTATAAATCCCGATGTGCGCGTGGAAAAATGCGTACGCATATTTCTATGCCCATTTTGTGCGTACGCAACGTTTATACATGAGGCCCCTGAAACCTGTCACGAAGTGCGGAACATCCAAAAAGTTGGTTAAGTGTTTAGTTACTCTTTAATATGTTTGACCAACTTTATTTTTCCGTTTTAGTACTGCAATTTCAACTCATTTCAAATTTTCAAAGTTTTTCGTCTAATATTTATATTTTATTTTGGTTATTAGTTAAGAATATCAACACTACAATAAAAATTATGGAACAGTAACAGTAATGCTTGTGCAAGATAATGTAGTTTGCAGGCAAATTTTATCAGTGCTTTCCCAACCCCCTTCTCTATCTGTCCCTGGGGCAGCACCACTGATGGCTGTGGCATTCAAGGTCTCTCAGAGAAAGGTTATGGTGGGTGCGATGAATTATGCACCTCGTGTATTACTCATTTAGTCCATCAGTAGAAGCAGAATCAGAGCTGTCTGAGGATGATGAAGCGCCTCCAAGTGAAAGCTAAAGACATCATTCACTTGAGTGTTTATGTTAAGCTCTTTTCTCCTCTCTCTCTTGCCCTCTCAAATGTATTATATCTCTACAAAAACAGGAGTAGTGGACATTAAAGTCACACTTAAACATTCATGAATGTCATTACACTTTAGACAAAATATAATGCTACTGGCTGTAAACAAATGATTCACAAGCGTTTTGTCTGAACTAACTTCCTTTTCTGAGTCTTTTTTTTTTTTTGCCAACAATGCTACTTTTTTGCAACAATTTACTTTTTCGTTGTTACAATGGAAGAACTGGCTTCATACAACCACTAAAAATAAGAGTTCAAAAGGTTATTCTAGCAGAGTAAACACATGTATAGTTCACTACTAAAGTTTGACAACCACAACATGGCCTTTTCTTTATGTAAGTATATTTATTTTGAACAATACATCTGTTGAAACTTCAGAGTACAATATAAAAATAGTGAAATATATAAGGAAATACATTTACAGTGTGAGATATAATTTTCAAGCTTAAGCTTTTGGTATTTTATTAAATGAATACAAACAGTGGGATCCAAAATTCTAAGAAATCTAGGAATTTGTTTTAAACCTTAAAAGTTTTATAAAGTTTTATAGACCCCTTTTCAGTTGGTAAACATGGTGACGTTTTTTTGTGGGCGGAGATTAGGTGGAGGCAGAACGATCCCTCTGGCCGCTTCACTAACGCTAGTTAGCAAGGATTGTTAGCTTGTTTTTTAACAATGACTGGAGAAAATCCGATATTATCTTAATGTGTAAGGTCACTCAGTGTCCAGGACCGTGATTGTTATTTTCAAAAGTTTTCTTAACAGACGGAACCAGATTGGCCAACCTGTAATAGCCGCCTACACACTCACTCAATGCATGGATGATCTGACAGTATTAACGTACGTTACCTCGGTTGAGTGGCCTGACTTCTACACCTACCTTATAGAGAAACCGATCGTAAAGAGAAACTGAGGGCATTTAAATCTTTAGATGCCATATGGTCCTGTACAAGACTTGTGTGTATGATCCGCAGTTCTGCAGAGCCAGCGCCGAGACGACGACAATGTAAACAGTGACATTACAGTGTGATTTTTATGATGTGAATATTTTCTAGAAATAAAAGTTCCAGATACAGCATATTCATTTTTCATCAATTCTTGCACCAAACAACACAACAAGATGACATTTAATAATAGTAACAATAATTTAAGCCCCTTATTATGTAGCCAAATCTGTGCTGTTTTGTATTGGCCGCCTCCAGTTTTCACTTTGTTTTGCCTCCAGCTAGCGCCGTGACGTAACTGTGACGTCGGCGCAAAAAGGGTCTATAAAAACAAAGAAATGTGACCTAAAACGAAGAAGAAATATTTAATGTTCTGCAATATTTCTAGGTCACTAATCAAATACGTGAATTTGTGACATTTCTCATGTGGCTCTTTGTACAGATGGTCAGATGTTCTTATGCATTAGAATATCATTTGGTTTATCCCTATTTTACATTTATTTTACTAATGCATATAAATGCAAAATTGAACCATTTTTTCTAGCATTCTCAGACTTTTGCATTTTTGTTTCTCTGTACAGGTATAAGGAGCTTGTCACAGGGAAAAGGGCAAGAGAGATCATTGCCATTTTATGGATCTTATCCTTTATCATTGGGCTCATCCCATTTGTAGGCTGGAACCGTAAAGACTTGTCCTGCTCCAGAAATGAAAGTGGCTCTATACAGACTGGCAACAGCAGTGATGCCGCTGACATGGAAACAGGCTTCTTGCAAAGCTGCTGCCTCGAGTGCTTCTTTGAGAATGTGGTGGACATGAGCTACATGGTGTACTTCAACTTCTTTGGTTGTGTGCTGCCGCCTCTGCTTATCATGCTGGGCATTTACATCAAGATCTTCACAGTAGCACGTAAACAGCTACATCAGATAGAGCTCAAATGCAGCGTGAGTAATGGCGAGAATCACCACCATGGTCTGCTGCAACGGGAGATTCGTGCCGCTAAATCGCTCTCCATCATCGTGGGCCTGTTCGCTCTCTGTTGGCTGCCTGTGCACATCTTGAACTGCCTCACTCTCTTCTACAGCGAGCTGGAGAAACCCAGTTTCATCATGAACACTGCCATCATACTCTCGCACGCCAACTCCGCCGTCAATCCCATTATCTACGCCTACCGTATTCAGGAGTTCAGATTCACTTTTAGGAAGATTCTGAACCGCCATTTCCTTTGTCGACGGGATGAGTTGTATCGCAGCTCCACCGGAAGCAGCATTCACAGAGACCAGATTAAAATGACCATTGACCCTCTGCTATAGATGTCAAAAGGAGATAAATGTTTACAGGCCAATGAACTGCAAACAACAAAATGTCTAGCGTGGCCAACTATTCATGAAGACCTTTGATATTGGGGACACGCTTGAAAAAAAAACTCAACCACTACAAATCTGTGGAAATATTTATATATTGCATTTCCAAGCACTAACAAACTTGAGCAGCGGCCTTAGGTCAAGCTAAGTGTTTATAACACAGGATTGAAAGGTAAGAGCTGTCAGTGTGTCTCTGGAAATGCTGAACCACATATATGGGAAACCTAAATGAAGATCCTGTAGAACAATAAAACAGTCATCTTGGGCAGCTTTAGTTCAATCTTTAATAATCCCGCGTCTGTAGAACAGCCCACAGGAACAATCTGAAATTATAAGGCACATCAGCTGAATACACCACCGTGGAACAGGGGACAGGGGTCTGATTGCTTGAATGTATTAGGACTTTTCCTTTTCTTTTTTAAAGGGTAACTAAACCCCTGGTCAGAGCCTGACTCCACCCACTGGCAATATTTGAAAAATGCTGGAAAAGTGGGCAGAGCCCAGCGGAGGGGGGCGTGCACCTGCAACACATTCTCACCCCAAGGCGTCACCTTTGACCATGCTTCAATATTTGACGTTTTAGGCGCCCTTTACATGACGCGATCCTACGGCGTCATCTAACTGACGCTAAAGGAAAGCGTCAGTTAGAGGACGCGGTTAGGTTTAGGTATGGGGTGGGGGTAGGGTACACGCGATCCTAGGGCGTCATCTAACTGACGCTAAAGGGCGCCTAAAGCGTCAGATATTGAAGCATGGTCAAATGCTTCCCAAGGCGTCAGTTAGGTGACGCCTTGGGAGTGAGAATGGGCTGGCACCTGAGACGCATGTATGAAACATGCTGTACAGACTGTATGAAACTTGCCTATGTCACCAACAACCGCTGTGTCACGTACCACCACAAACATCCAATAGGAAAATTCAACTGCAGTAGCCACTGTTCAACCTGAAGAGGGCAGCACTAAGACGTTTTTACACCATATATTGTAGAAATAGAACACTTTATAAACAAATGCCAAAAAAGTTACTCGAATCAATGACTGGTATTAATAAAGATCCATTCTTACAGATCATTAACTAAAAAAAGTTGGTTAAGTGTTTAGTTACTCTTTAATGATTGAGACTAGACTGCTCCACAAATTTATGGACCCATATCAGAAAGAAAATCCATCATAAAACCATGTACACTGCCAATAATGAAAAATTACCCCACTTTTAGTCTTTTCATTATTTAAAAGGCATGTTTTGCAAGGAGTTACACTATAAGAGTACTGGTCAATCCACAGCTCTCCTAACTTCAATTTCATATCTTAAACCAAAATGACTGGCTCAGAAATCCAATACACATACTGTACAGTGACCTCAATAGTATTTGGACAGGCTCACCTCAAAATGAAATTGCATTACAAAACAAAAAGTGCCATAATTATTTAATCAGCATTTTTGTCATTTTATTTTATAATATAAAAAATAAGTATTCTTTCAAATAAATGTAACTTTGAAGGAGGACCTGTTACTACATGACCATTATGCTCTTTCTTTCTAACATCTACACAGTGGGGTCCAAAAAATCATTTAAATATGCACCGAAACGGGTCGCTGTGAATAGAGCTGTTTTTGAGGAGGTAAAAAGGGTTTTGTTTTACACAACCATTGAGGAATTTTAATTCAATGGTTAAATGTTACAAACTTTACATCTCTTCATTGTGTCATAATCCTCCGTCATTCCACAATGCCATTAAAAATAAACCATCCGCTCGTTCCTGATGCTGGTATCCTTCTGTAGTCTCTACACAATGAGCTGTTTGAACAGGATGCGTCAAAACAATCATTCCTTTATGTTTCCGTTAACTCTTTCATTTGTTCTCTAGTCTGCAGACTCAAGTGAGTGGAGTACGTCAGAAAGTGAACAGGCATCTGTATACTGTATACAAATAAGCTTTTATTTGCTTTTGATGCGACACGTGTAAGTGTCAGCAGAACCTGAATGCCAGTGGATAAACCACTGAATGCCAGTCGATGTCTTGCTCTGGAGGCAGGCAAATGCGAATAGATTTGCCCGTTTGACATCACTAATCTCACAATATCCAAACGAGCCATTTTTGGAGCTTGATAAAAACCAAAAAAATCTTTATTTTATAAACTTAAAATTAGATTTGAATCCCAGATTTTCACTGTGGTCTCAGACATTTGGAGCTCAGTTATATTAGTCTCCAGAAGTGAATGTCCATGTTTTGTTGTCCGTCTAATGTGTCACAGCCCTTAGGAACTCATTTGTTATTGAATGTCTGACTACCCAGACTGAAACAACAGCAGCTGACCTGGAGCAAAGACTGTCTCCTCTAGAGAGAGATTTACAGTGTCACCACTGGAACTGGATACTTTATAATGCTCTGTTCTGTAAATACTTGCAACTCTGTTCAATAAATCACCAAGCACCTTTACAGTAATAACCACAGATTTGGAGAGAGGTCTGATCCTCAACTGGCTCATCTAGGCTACATTTTAAGTATTACTTACAAATATGGATAAAATTATTGAAAAGCTGAGAGCTGTTGCACATGTGGGTTAAATCCCAACTCCATCCCTCGCCAATTATTTATCTTGCCACTTAAAATTAGATATTTTAATCTGTCGAGTAAAATTGGCAAAATAAATAAATACAATTTTATATTTGGTGTGTCTTCTGAAGAGATTATGTTATTTAAAGAAAAATTAGTTCATTTACATTGTGCGCTAACTATGTATGTCAGGTTATATTGTTAAAACCTGACCAAGTGAAAGTTCATATCAGTGCTTCAAACTTCTTTTGAGTTACTAACAATTTCAGCAAACTTAAAGCACAATGTGCAATTTAAGCACATTTTATGGTGGTCTATTCAAAGTTCAGTCTTTTTGTGCATGTCTGATTATGTTTTGGCATCAAAACTTACCGATTTCAAATATTATGTATTTGGAGTTTTCTTGCATTGTCAGTTTTAAATGTAGAAACTGACATCATTATGTATATTTGCATGCGTTCATTTTCATCTTACAAATTATTTGGGTGCATGTAAATAGCTATTGGTGAGCCCACATTTAGAAGTCATTTTGAAATAAAGGAAATGTATTATTATTAGATTTTGTGGTGCGACACAAAGGTGAAGACACGACAAAGCAGGTTTTGAACCACAACCGTGACAAGTGACATTCACTTCATTTCTATTTCTGTCATGTAGCCCTAGTTCCAGGAAGAAAGCTCATTGGTCCTGTAGCTGTACGTATATTAACAATCATTGATCATGGCTGTGATTGTGTCATTCTTTTTCTTTTAGTGTAAACAAATTTATCACTGAAAACAGTCAAATCAGACAGTGTGTGGATTTCATCAGCTTTGGTTTTGGTACCCAACTCAAACTGACAGATCCAATGATGCGTTTGTCCCTGACAATGACATGCCTTTTCCAACCACCCCAAACTCAAACGAGTGCACATCCATAGCTGTGCCAACAGTCAAACCATGTTCCTATTTATTGAGAAGAAACGCTCTCATTTTTGTGTTTTGTAGCTTCTAAATGATGTAAAATAAAGATATTTATTACTATTTGTAAGGGCTAAACTACAGGAGTGTACCAGACATCTTGCACATTCCAATGGAGACGAATCTATACTGCACTGCAACTGTTTGCTGAAGTTTTATTCCTTTCCCGAAGTACTGTCTGTGGAGAAAGGAGTGAGACAAAAGGCCTTTTTTAACCTGTCAAGTGTAACGTTTTCCACTTTATTCCTGCCTTTGGAGCAAAAAAAAAGAAAAAAGTCTGTGCTTTAAAATATATATGTATTTTTAACGTGTATTTGTCACTAATCTACATAGACTGTGATGTTCTCTTTATGTTGGAAAATAGTTTCACGACAAAATCTTTTAGCTTAAAAGTTATTTAACGTAAATATACATTATTTATGGTGAATTATTTTGTTAATAAAAGCAGTTTTCTTATCTTTTGTGCCGTTTTAGCTCAGCTCAACTGTGCTGCTAAATATCAGCAGCCCCATTATTCAAAAAGAAAATGTGTCTGTATGTGTGTGTTGTGAGAAAAAGTGTACACACAGCCTTTGTTCAAATAAACACACTTTTAACTGAGCCAAAGAAACAAAGTCCATGATTCTAGTCTAACTGATAACCAAACTGTTAAATATTGGACCTGTCAATATTTGCCCATTTGCAACTACAAACACACTCATAAAAACATTAATTTGTAGCCTAGTTGTATTTAAAAGGCTTAATTAGATTAAGCTGTAACCTCAATAGAAAAAACAAGGCTCAATTATGACCATGAATGTGACTGTTCAACACCACTGATTATACTATTTTGAGTGCAAGTCAGAGTTTACCATATTTTAGTTCCCCAAATTTTAATTAATTATATTTGTCCCACTTATAGTAAGTGTCTTTAACTTACATTTTAATATGTATGTATATACATATTATGTATATATATACATTATATATGTATATATATATATATACATTATACATATATATGTATATATCTATGTATTAAACTTTTAATTAATCATTAGAATGCAATGCACTTTTTGTGTACATACATTGTACTTGTAATTAAAAAATAACTGCATGTAATTACAGCTATTATTAATTTTTGTAATTTCATCTATAATTACATTGTTGACAGTGACACTTCCCTTACCCTTTAACCCACCCTTAAACATACCCATTTCATCAAAACCTGTCCCTAATCTTACCGTATTCCACCTCAGTAGGATAACCTGAACACATCACTGTCTCCTCTCCACCAGTAAGCGGGTGTGTGGTGGGTGTTCTGGCGCAATATGGCTGCCGTCGCATCATCCAGGTGGATGCTGCACATTGGTGGTGGTTGAGGAGATCCCCCCTTCCACGTAAAGCGCTTTGAGTACCCATAAAAGCACTATATAAATGTAACGAATTATTATTATTACACAATACAATATAGGTTTCCATTCTCCATTACTTCCATCTGTTAAATATGATAAGTAATATTTTTCTGGTCAATATGGCACTCCTGCAAAACATGGAAACTGAAATTGACACACAGTAACAGCATTGGTGGAGGGACGCAGCAAGACATGTCATCGCATGGATATACATTCACCTGATATATTTCTGTATCTTCTGCTTCCTCTTTCTTGTTCCAATTTTTGTATTTCAATGTGCAATGCAAATTTTTTTTCTTTAACTAAAGTTCTTTTTTTGCATAGATGGAGTGTGAACAAACTCCTTAGGCTAGATGTGCTTCCTTCTTTAAAACACATTTAAATAGAATGGCATGAAGTTTTTTAAGTTTTTTATGTGCATAGATAGACTAAAAAAAATGGACAAAGCGTCTGTGACGTCACCCATAGACTTTCTGAATAACGGTTTTGAGGCTGTTTATGGTATGGTATGCCATCTTTTGAAAATCTTGAGAAAATCCAAACCCCACCCACCTTCTGGCCAATCCATATATGGGTAAAAGGGTGGGCTTTGTGTGAGACTGCGCCGGCCGGTGAACACGCCTCTTCAGCCAAGCAGCCTCAGCTATCTGTAACGTTACAAGATCGATTGGCAATTTTTTTGTTTTGTTGTAAAGACAAAGTAATGTAACCCATAATCAGAATTTGTCCTCTGCATTTAACCCATCAGTTACTTCACACACATTAGGAGAAGCAAGTAGTGAACACACATACACCCAGTGCAGTGGGCAGCCATTTTACTAGTGCTGCAAGATTAATCATATCACAATCGCCACCGCGATGTCAAGCCTATGCGGTTATATGATGCAAAATGCTGAGATTTTATATTAAATAAACAAATTAGGTCTGTTAAAGCAATAAACACAGCATCTGTTAATTTTTTTTTTTTAACTTTTTCCATCCTTTGGCTAGTGTTACATGATCCCGCTCTTATTCATGCAAATGCGTAAACAATTAATTTGCGATACGACAAAAAAGATTGCATTGACTGTGACAAACACAAAAAGAGAGAAATACTCAGGCCATCGTGCGTGCCCACAAGACAGCATGCCAGAATACAGCTCACTTTTACGCTTGAACGAACAATAACAGACACAATTATGCAAAAATATCTTTTAGTCGAGAATCTAAATAACATAAGAGCAGTCTTACGATGACCGCAATGAGTTGTGACTCGTGAGAGAATGAAGCGTGTATGCGATCCTCTGAGGCAGCGGCTGAGGATCTGTTGTAAATTTGCTCTTAAAGGGACAGCACACAGTAGCCACTGCTTATCTGTCATTAAAGTTAATCAAAGAACAAAAAGGAACAGAAAAAAACACTCACTTCTCTTGACAAAATAACTTTTGTAACTTTAATAAGGATTATTCTATAATTTTATAATGTTTGCAAGGGGTCTGCCCCTTCTTTAAAGTTCTGTTGAACTTTATTCAATTTCTGTACATGTCCTACCTGTTAGACAGGAATGTCCAGACATTTTTATCCAGACATCAATGGCGTAGTTGTTGTTGCTAGTTTAAGTTGAGAAATACATATTTCAGCATTGTCACTAATCTGTGTGTGCATTTTCCTTGAGAACCAAGCAAGTTCACTCATGAAACCATTTGTTTATTATACTGCAATTGCATATCGCAATATTGACCTCAATAATCCCAATATGACATTTTCCCCAAATCGTGCAGCCCTAATTTTTACTGTGGCGCCCAGGGAGCGATTGGGGGTAAGGTTGTTCAAGGGCACCTCAGTCCTTTCTTGCTGGTATTGAGAATCAAACTTAGAACCTTCAGGTCTGACCGAGAGTCTGACCGTCTAACAATTAGTCCACGACTGCCCCATTTGATTCGAACTAGAGGTATAGCCTTGTAACTGTCTAACTGAGAACTCTCAGAAGGGCACATCACACATAAATGTTTAAGGGAGGACTCTTTTGAATATAATATAATATAATATAATATAATATAATATAATATAATATAATATAATATCCAGACTCAGAAACACTCAAACCATAAGTCCAAACACAGAAGTAGTTACAGAAGTGTTTATATTTGAATATTCCACACAAAACCATCAAAATATAGAGTCAACATATAAATATAGTTGCATGTATGTTTTCTTTGTTGTCATGGTGAATAAATATATAAGAAACCAAGCTTATCTGGTCAATGTCCAAGAAATAGCTTTCCTTTAGTGGTCTTTGAGAATGGTGCAGGTGAAGATAGGGGTTTGTAAAAACAAGAAAGGAGCAAAAAGGAGCAAACAGTCCAGTAGATCATTTCAAATTCTAGCTTCAATCAATTGAGGCTTCAGTTTAACGGTGTCCTTGCAGCACTCAAACATCCCCGTTATATCAGTTTATTCAATTTATCCAATGATGATATTGGCACAATTCAGTAAAATCCCCACATGTAACAACACAGCATAGGATGGAAGATGGTCTCAACCCAGTAGATTACGAAAGATAAATATTGTGGATGAGGGATGCACGAGAAGTGCTTCTAAATACAAACATTCAGGCTAACATTAGCACCAAACATAATCACATGAAATAACCCAAATAAGACGTAACCCACCAAACAATGTTAATAACACAAAATGAACAAAACACTTTCTTGGATGAGCTTAAAACAAGTTTCTCAACCCAGACTCTACACATAGCAATAGAGGAGGCCATTGCTGCATCCCAATTCGCATACTATCCATCTTAAATAGTATTCAAACATAGAATTAGTACATCCCAAATCGCATTGGACAAGGATTTGGTTAGAACTACAAACACGAGTGAAAAGTGTTCAAAAAAAAAAAAAAACTACAGACATGGAGGAGGCACGAGTCCGGCGGTTCTGTAAGGAAGTTTAGGTAAAGGGGTTTGAGTGTTGAAAGTGGTGTTATAATGCCCATTTCACAAAATGTAACAAAAATCTCTGATGTCCCCAGAGTGTGTATGTGAAGTTTTAGCTCAAAATACCCCACAGAATTTTTATATAGCATGTTAAATTTGTCACTTTTTGAGGGTTAGTAAAAACGCACCGTTTTGTGTCTGGCCCTTTAAATACAAATGAGCTGCAGCTCCCAACACAGCGGGCGGAAATTCAAGAGTGTGTGTTAGCAGCTCCAATTACCTCATGCAGACACTCTAAAATGTCAGAAACTGTTCTGCCTTTTATGTTTAAACCAGAAACAGACAATGTTCAAGAGATTTCCACAACGCATGCGCGAGAACTACCTTATTTTTCTACTACTTCTTGTTCAGTTCTCGCGCATGCGTCGTGGAAATCTCTTGATCTCTCGTCTCAGGCCCAGAAGGAAGAAAAGGAATAGTCAAATAAAGTCGTGATTTTTGTTGTTTTTTTCGCACAAAACGTATTCTCGTCGCTTGATGAACTTAAAGTTGAGCCACTGTAGTCACATGGAATATTTAAACATTTTGTTCGGCGACTTTCTGGGCCGTCAAGTTTCAATCCCTTAGGGTGCCTATGTGGTAGTGATAGAGCTCTCAAATTTAATCAAAAATATCTTAATTTGTGTTCCAAAGACGAACGAAGGTCTTACAGGGTTGGTACAGCATGGAGGTGAGTAATTAATGACTTAATTTTCATTTTTGGGTGAACTATCCCTTTAACTGACAAGATGATTGACAGGGCAGTTTACAGTGACAGGATGCACATGACCGAGCTGTCCGTTAAAGATGATGAAGTAGTATGTCCCAAAGCTTGCCTACTCTTTTGCTAACACACTCAAAAGTATGTACTTTTTCTTCACAAAAAGAGTACATATTCTACTTAGGGCGTAGTAGTATAAGTAGGCGAATTGGGATGCAGCCCATGCTTCTCTCCTACCAAACGTGCTCCAGCTCTACTTCTCCTTGCCTTTTATCCAGAGGTGGAGTAGTCTTTAGAGCCCCCTGGTGCATGGTAGTGGTACTACAGATTGAAATCATAGACTTCATTTATATAGTGCTTTTAACAATATAGATTGTTTCAAAGCAGCTTTACAGTGATAATAGAACATTAAAGTAACAGATAGTTTGGGCTTTACAGCATCTCTAGAATAAAGTTATTGTCCAGCTAAAGTTATTTTTGATTGATTCACTTCAACAACGACACCGTTCTAACAGAAAACCCATAATGTGCTCATTTGCACAAAATAGCGCCTTGTGGCTCAAGAACGCAAACCATGAAATGGGTTCCAAGGTACAAGCCTTGAAAAATGTATAATACAGAATTTATCGCTTCCGCGTAGCCGCGTGAACCCGAATTAACCCGACAACGTTTTATCTGTAAAGAGGTAAAGGGAAGGGAAGGAGGCCTTCACAGGGTAGAGACTAGTTGACACTTCAGGACTGCATTGTCGTCGTATCCAGGCGCAGGTCCTTCATCAGATCCGGATACGGCCTGGATCGTACTGCTCTAAGGGCCGTTACAGCCTATCTTAACTTTAAGATTACTTTTATCATGTAAACTATCTATACAGCGTGTTTATAGCCAACGCATATGTGTGTGGGACAGTAGGAGAGGATACATGGTCGCATCCATGTATGCCACATAAGTCATGAAAATTGTAGCCAAACCATTTTGATCACCCCCTTGCGCCTGGCTGCAGTATAGGTCTTAAACCCCGCCATTTCCATGTAAACAAATGTAAACCCATTTAAAAACCCAATTACAGTTAAAAAAAAATCCCACACTTTGTCTTTTTTGTTAGTTCTTATAACCCAGGTGTATGTTCAAGTGATCGTTTACCCAATAATTTTGGTTTAGTTTTTTGATGCTATGAAAACGGGGTCTAATGTAATTGTCATGATTGACAGCTGTGCTTGCGATTGAGTCTCCGGGAGCGGGAATATGGGCGGGACATTGATGCTGCGGCTCCACTTCAGGATCACTACTGATCCTACAGGCTCTGATTGATGTAATTGGCAACGACCATTAAAGGGATATTTTGGCATATTTCTTCTACATGATGAATCACGCAGCACCTGGTTGAATCGCAGCAGAGTATGCTGCTCATTATAAATCAAAGAACATGACAGATGTCAGAGGAAAACACCTGAAAAAGCTGACAGAATGGACAATACTCATCTGTATTTTTAGTACCAACTTGTGGTTCAGCTATATGCGAAAAAAACTTTGGTCTGCCTCCGGTCTGCTTGCGCATCCAGTGTGATACACACGTTCCCCTATTTCTTTTTGTAAAAAATTAAATTAAATTAAAGGCTGCATTTATACTGCAAGTCTTAATGCACAGATCTGATCTTTTGACCAGATCCATTTTTTTTGGCCCGTCTGTTTACATTCACTTTAGACAGGACTAATAGCCGTGTTTACATTAATTCCAGCCCAAAATAATTTTTTGGTGATCATTTTACTATGCATCAGACCCTGGTTTTGAATGGCCGTGCTATTAAAATTATTTATATAATTCATGTCGGTTGGTCATGATTATTTGCCAGCATGGACAAAATGATGCATGACTCATGAATGTTTTGCAGCGCAAAATGTAACGGAACAGAAATATATAGGAAATCATTTTAGTTTATTTAAAGCTCAGATGTAGAATTCTGCAGTAACATAAAGTAGCCCCATTTTTTAAGGAATTCGAATGGATTAACCACCGAGAGAGAGAGAGAGAGAGAGAGAGAGAGAGAGAGAGAGAGAGAGAGAGAGAGAGAGAGAGAGAGAGAGAGAAAACTTTATTCACAAAATTACCTCACAATTAGTTCCCTATCGAGGGAACTCAACACTGCGTCGATAAAATCGACTCTTTGGGGACGCTCCCTAAGCGTGCGCCTCTGAAGTATGAATGAAACTAATCCAATCCTGATTGGTGTTGCGTCGTGACGTAACATGTGACGGCATACCCGGAAGTATAAAAGTGACGCTGTCACAACACACACCAGCTTTCGCTCTTCAGCAAGCGCTTTATGTTGAAACTGTCTGTCTTATTTGGTGTTGTTTGTCTTATTATTGAAAGAAAGTATGGCCAGTGAACAATTCAAGAGGTGTGTGCATCCCTGCCCTCGTTTCATCACGGGTGGGGACGCACACTCTCTCTCTGTGTGTATTGTTTGGGAGTGCAGCACGCACGGGCAGCTCTCGAGGGGGCTGCTTGTGAAATGTGTGAGGCTTTGCCTATTAGAGTGCTGCGCTCCCGGCTGGCGTGCTTTGACGAGCACGGTCAGGCTCGCGTTCCCCAGGGTTCCGGTCCCGCATATGTCGAGGCGATGCGGCGACTGAGATCCTGGGGTTCGCAGCGGGATCTGGCGGAGGAGAGTGAGAATGCTGAGGCATTTTCTCGCTCGCCATCGGCTGGTCCCGCAGCCTCTGAGAGTGGTGTGGGAGCCCGCGCTGCGGTTTCTCCTACCCGCGATCAGGTCCCGGTGCTTGAGCTGTCTACTTCTGAGGAAGGGGACGTGCTCAGCATCGATGCGGACGACCGTGATCTCAGCACGCCATCACGCGGCCTGGGTTATGAGGAGCTGGTGGAGGTTGTGACACGCGCTGTGGCCAGACTAAACATCAGCTGGCCACAACATGAGCAGGAAACGCAAGTCACCAGTAAAATGGACGAGCGTTACCTGCAGCGCAGGTCACAGCCTCACCGCCGGGGTCTGCCGTTTTTCCCTGATCTCCATAAAGAGATCTCGAGAACGTGGGAAAGACCGCATTCGTCCCGTATTTCGAGTCCCAATGTAATAGATTACAGCAATGTTATGGGGGCTCGAGATATGGGATATGGGAAGATGCCGAAGGTGGAGGAGGCTTTAGCGAGCTATCTCTCTCCCGAATCGGCGTCGTCCCTAAAGACCCCGGTGTTGCCTAGTAAGCCCTGCAGAGAGACATCTGCATTGGTGGGCAGGGCTTACATGGCGGCGGGTCGGGCTGGTTCGTGTCTGCACTCAATGGCGATTTTGCAGGCATACCAGGCCGACCTCCTGAAAGATTTGGATGAGGGGGAGGGGCCTACTCCTGAAGATGTCGCGGAGTTGAGGAAGGCCGCAGATTTGTCTCTCCGGGCCACTAGGGAAGCGGCCAGCGCTATTGGCCGCTCTATGGCGGCCATGGTGGCCACGGAGAGGCATCTGTGGCTGAACTTATCCGGTATTAAAGAAAAGGATAGGTCCTTCCTGCTGGATGCGCCGCTTTCGGCTTCTGGCCTGTTCGGCGACGCCGTTAATTCGGTTGTCGACAGGTTTCAGGAGTCGAGAAAACAATCTGCGGCGTTCCAGCAGTACCTCCCCCGGAAAGCGAAGGCCAAATCTAGTAGGGGGGGGGCAAAGCAATCAGCCCCAGCCATCAGCCAGCTCCTCCCACAGGGCAGAGCAGAAGGAGAGCGTTTCCTCTAGAGCCCCCCCTCCGGGGTCTTGGCAACAGAGGAAACGCTCCCAAAAACCGAAGTCCTCCAGCCAGAGGGGCGACCTGAGGGACGTCATTCAGGCTAAGAGGACTTCGGAAAAGAGGTCCTAGCCAAGGCAGGACTTCAGAGGGCTGCCCCCTCCGCAGTGAGACAACCGAGGTTGTTCTCACAACGGGGCCCTCTAGGAAAAGATGCAGGTCCGCCGTTAACAGCGCTTCGGGCCGCATCAATTTCCAGCGAAAAGACACCAGAGGCCAGCCTCGAGAGGCTGGTACCCTTAGCAGATTTTGTAGAGGGATGGTATCATCTTCCCAACATATCTCCATGGGTCCTGCAGATAATACGAGTTGGGTACAGACTGCAGTTCGCGCACCGCCCCCCCAAGTTCTCTGGGGTGGTGCTCACTGCGGTGGTCCCAGAGCAGGCTCAGGTGTTGGAACAAGAAGTACAGACTCTGCTGTCGAAAGGAGCCATAGAACGTGTTCTTCCGGTAGACAGGGAGTCCGGGTTTTACAGCCGGTACTTTATAGTTCCAAAGAAGGATGGGGGGTTAAGGCCAATTTTGGATCTCAGGGTGTTGAACCGGTCTCTGAGAAGGTTCAAATTCAGAATGTTGACCATTCCAACAATCGTGAGTCAAATCAGATCCGAGGACTGGTTTGTCACGATAGATCTGAAAGACGCCTATTTTCACATCTCCATCCTTCCTTGTCACAGGAGGTACCTGAGGTTCGCTTTCGGGGGCGAAGCATACCAATATCGGGTTCTTCCGTTCGGCCTAGCACTCTCTCCCCGCACATTTACCAAGTGTATGGACGTGGCCCTTGCTCCACTGAGACTTCAGGGGATTCGCGTATTGAATTATCTCGACGACTGGCTTATTTTGGCCCAGTCTCGGGAGATGGCAGTTCGGCATCGAGATGTCGTTCTTGGCCATATTCAAAAATTGGGGTTAAGACTCAATTTGAAGAAGAGTGTGCTAGAACCGTCCCAGGGCACGACCTTTTTGGGAGTCGTGTGGAACTCGATTACAATGCAGGCACGTATGTCTCCCGCACGTATCGAGTCAATTCTGGCGATGGTGTCCAGGGTGAGGCTAGGTCAGGCCGTCACTGTGAAACACTTTCAAAGGATGCTGGGCCTCATGGCAGCGGCAGCCAACATTATTCCTCTGGGCCTCCTTCACATGAGGCCCCTCCAGTGGTGGTTGAAGACCAAGGGGTTCTCACCCAAAGGAAATCCGTTCCGTATGATCAGAGTAACGCGCAAGTGCCTTCAGTCTCTGCAAATATGGAAGAAGCCTTGGTTCCTATCCCAAGGGCCAGTGTTGGGGGTGTCATGTCGCCGGGAAACCGTTTCGACAGACGCCTCCCTTACGGGCTGGGGCGCGGTCATGGACGGCCGCTTTACCAGGGGTCTGTGGCAGGACCATCATCGCACTTGGCATATAAATTGCCTGGAGATGATGGCGGTATTCAAGGCTTTGAGGAGCTTCCTCCCAGACATCGAGGGTCGCCACGTCCTTATACGGACAGACAATACGTCAGTGGTGGCCTATCTGAACCGACAGGGGGGACTCAGATCGCGCCCTCTGTGCAAACTGGCGCATCAGATTATCCTTTGGTCCCAGGGAAAGATATTGTCAATAAGGGCAATGTATATCCCAGGGGTTCAGAATCGGGGAGCAGACATCCTGTCGAGGCAGGGGCTGAGGCCCGGGGAATGGAGACTTCATCCGGATGTGGTGAAGTCGATATGGGAGAGGTTCGGACCGATGGAAGTGGATCTGTTTGCGTCTCGAGAGACGTCCCACTGTCCACTTTGGTTCTCCCTCTCACATCCAGCCCCGCTGGGGTTGGACGCCATGGTACAGGCTTGGCCGAGGCTTCGCCTGTATGCTTTCCCCCCGATCGCTCTGCTCCCAGGGGTCCTGGAGAGGGTCCGTCAAGAGGGCATCAGTCTACTTCTGGTTGCCCCGAGATGGCCGACACGAGTATGGTTCTCGGATATAATATCACTCCTCATAGCTCCGCCATGGCCGATTCCTCTGAGGAGGGATCTATTGTCTCAGGCGGAGGGCACAATCTTCCACCCTCGCCCAGAGTTGTGGAAGCTGTGGGTCTGGCCTCTGAGGGGGTTCAGTACCTAAATGCTGGCTTATCAGCTGAGGTGGTTGAAACCATACTTAGCTCTAGGGCCCCATCTACCAGGAGATTATATGGCCTCAAGTGGAAGGTGTTTCACACTTGGTGTGGAGAACGAAGGTTGGATCCAGTAAACTGCCCAGTGGCTTCAGTTCTGGAATTCCTTCAGGATCGTTTCTCTGCGGGTCTCTCCCCGTCCACTCTTAAGGTGTACGTGGCTGCCGTTTCGGCTTTCCACGCGCCAGTAGATGGTGGACCTCTGGGGAGGCACCAGTTGGTCATTAGGTTTCTCCGTGGTGCTTGGAGGATGAGGCCGGCGATCAGGTCCAGGGTGCCTGCCTGGGATCTGGCAATAGTTCTGGAAGGGTTGTCCCTCGCTCCCTTCGAACCTTTAGAGTCGGCTTCGCCTAAGGACTTAACGTTGAAAATGGTCTTTCACTTAGCGATTACCTCTCTTAAAAGGGTGGGAGATCTCCAGGCCCTGGCAGTAACGCCAGCTTGCTTGGAGTTTGCCCCTGGCAAAGTAAAGGCCTTTTTGCACCCGAGTCCGGGCTACGTGCCTAAAGTTCCTTCGAGTACGGCTCGCTCTGTAGTCCTTCAGGCATTCCATCCTCCACCTCATGTGTCGGCGGGAGAAGAGAGGCTTCACTTGCTCTGCCCCGTCAGAGCTTTGAGTGTATACTTGGAAAAGTCTGCTTCTTGGAGAAGATCTGACCAGTTGTTAGTATGCTTTGGGTCACCTAAGAGGGGGCTCCCGGCGACCAAACAAACTATAAGTAACTGGATTGTCCAGGCTATTACTGAGGCTTACAAGGTGCGTGGGGTTCCTTCACCTTTGGCCTTAAGGGCTCACTCGACTAGAGGCATGGCTTCCTCTAGGGCCCTTCTGTCGGGAGTACCTCTGCAGGAGATTTGTGAGGCAGCCGGCTGGGCTACCCCGCATACTTTCATCAGGTTTTACAGTCTCAGCCTTCCCAGTACGCCCGGTGCACACGTACTCGGCCCTTGCTGAGTGCCTAATCAGTTTCACTCTGGGGCGGGTCTGTTCGGTGCGTGGCCTAGTGGGTACTCGTTCCCCAAAGAGTCGATTTTATCGACGCAGTGTTGAGTTCCCTCGATAGGGAACGTCTCGGGTTATGACTATAACCCTTGTTCCCTGAGAAGGGAACGAGACACTGCGTCGTGTTGCCACGCCCCCTTTTCAGACCCTTGAGCGTCTTGCTTCATCGCGAGGCTAGTGTGTGTTGTGACAGCGTCACTTTTATACTTCCGGGTATGCCGTCACATGTTACGTCACGACGCAACACCAATCAGGATTGGATTAGTTTCATTCATACTTCAGAGGCGCACGCTTAGGGAGCGTCCCCAAAGAGTCGATTTTATCGACGCAGTGTCTCGTTCCCTTCTCAGGGAACAAGGGTTATAGTCATAACCCGAGACGTTTACCACAGAAAAAAATATAAACACAATACTAAATCATCAGACAATTTTACACAAAACATCACAAACACACCATTTCAAAGCAAAAGTATCAAGATCACACATAGCTCTGTAAAATCTGAAATCAATCAAAATTCTTGCTCTAATTAGAGACTTAAAAACAACAATAACATCATCATTGCTTTTTTGTTCTATTTTTTTCTATTTTCTACTCATGTAAATCGCCATTTTCGCTTGCCCAAGAATAAAATTCAACAATTGATACGTAACACGCTTTTTCTGAGCATATTTAAAACCAAAAATAAAAGTTTCAGGACAAAAAGCTTCATTAAACTTATTACACAACTCTTTCACCATTACAAACAAAGTTTCCAGTCTGATGCACTGCATAAATGCATGAAACACAGTCTCTTTATGAGGACAAAAAGGACAACCTGAGTTATTCTTTGAATCCAAAATTGAAACAAAAGAATTCACCGCAATTGCCCCATGCAGGATTCTCCACTGCAAGTCCCCTGTTCTTTTCGATAATGGTGGCTTGTACAAAACTCTACATTCGGGTCTTTTAAAACAGAACGCCAAGGGGTATCAACTCGCTTATCAAGTGTCTCTTTGTTGAGAATGAGCACACACAATCTATACAACTCTTTCCTCACACATGAGAAAAAAATCAACAGATGAAACACTATTTTGCTGAAAGAAACACCCAGAATACTCTTCAACATTTGGTTGAATCAACAAACATGGAAAAGGATCTTCACTGTCACTGACGCAAGTCCCTGAAAAGAAATCCTCTAACATCATTGTTTCTTCATCTGTAAAACATTCTTTTAACTTACTCACAAATCGAGTTACTGAACGAACAGATCTGATTCCCAATTTTTCAGAGGCAGCTTCTACATTCTTAAAGTGAGGTCCAGTTAAACCCAGTAATTGTTTTAAAACAAAAATTCCCGAGTTTTGTAAAGTCTTATTGAATCCTGGTAAAAAGTTGGATGCAGACATATACAGTCTTGCATTACAAATCAAGGATTCATTAAGCAACCAAAAAATGGAATGAAATTTTTCAGTCCTTTGAATACGAAAAAAAACTTCAGATCTTGAAAAGCTGCTGATAAAAAGATGACAATTTCGAAAGATCCAAGCACTTCGGGTCCATTAAAAAAAGAGATTTATCCATTTTAAAAAAAAGATTTATCCAAGGTCTCCAACAGTTCTTCATAAAACACAACTGATCGCCCTCCAACGGACATTCGTCGGGCCATCAAGAAGTCTTTGTAAAAAATGCAGCCGGAAAGCTGCAATCCTGCTCTGGAGATGTACCAATCCTTGGCCCCCTTCTTCTTAGGACAAAAATAAAATACTCTGTGGAACCCAATGAAGCTTATCCCCAAAAAAATCAACAAAAACCACTTGAATTTCATTTATCAATTTCGCTGGAGGATCAATGCAAACCAATCTGTGCCATAAGAGAGAAGCAACCAAGTTATTTACAATAAGTGTTCTTCCCCTATATAAGACAAGGTAGAATCCACTTCCATTTGTCTAAACGACCTTTCACTTTTTGTAATAACCCATCCCAATTTTTTTGAATGACATTATCATCTCCTAAAAAAACTCCAAGATGTTTCAAACCCCACCTATTCCAACACAGACCTTCAGGAAGAATTGGTTTCCCATCATTCCAGTCCCCCAGTAAAACGCCTCGCTTTTTTACCAATTTACTTTGGCTGAGGACCATTTTCCAAAGTCTTCAATTAATGTAGATAAAACATGAATGTCACTTTGTCTATTAATCATTATTATTAGGTCGTCAGCATAAGCTGATGTACAAAAATTAACATCACACCCTTAAACCATCTAAACAAAAATTAACATCACACCCTTAAACCATCTAAATTTTTCCTGATTGCTTGTAGAAGTGGTTCAATAGCAAGAGAATATAACATATCAGATAATGAACAACCTTGTCTAATACCTCTACTGACCTCGAATGGAGCACATAAGCCACCATTAAACTTAATAACACTCTCAATGTCACAATAAAGAATTTTAATCATGTTTGAAAACTTCTCATTAAAACCAAAAGCCTCTAAAACGTCCCATAAATAAGCATGCTCAACCCGGTCGAAAGCTTTCTCTTGGTCTAAAGACAACAAACCACAATTGATATTAAATAATTTGGAAACCTGTATAATATCTCTACTTAAAGAAATATTATCAAAGATTGACCTGTTTGGTATACAATAAGATTGATCAAGATGAATCACCTGTCCTATTACTTTAGTCAATCTATTAGCTAAAGTTTTAGAAAGTAATTTATAATCACTGCACAGAAGTGATACCGGCCTCCAGTTCTTGATCTCAGTAAGATCTCTTTTTTTCGGAAGGAGAGTGACCAATGCCCTTCGGCAGCTCAACAGCAGCCGACCCTTTAGTAAGCTGTCATTGAACACCTCTAGCAGGTCATCTCCTAACTCCGACCAGAAAGCTTTCAAAAAGTCCACTGGAAGCCCATCTACTCCCTGAGCTTTCCCAGACTCCATATCATGGAGTGCCTTATACAGCTCTCCCAGAGTTAGGCCACATTCCAGTTCTTCATTGGACTCCTCTGATATCTTAGGTAGAAGAAATGGCATTTTCTCCCCTTTTCCAGCTCAAGTTCACTTCTGTATAGGGACTGATAGAACCGCCTTGTTATCTCACGCATCTGTCTGGGATTGGATAACAAAATACCATCCTCAGAACGCAGAGCATGTATTAAACGTTTTTGCCCATTTTTTTTCTCATGACCAAAGAAATATTTGGAAGGTGCATCCATTTGATCAATATTTAGAAAATGAGCACGAACTAATGCTCCTTGTGCTTTATGTTCTAATAGCTCTTTAAGTTCAGTTTTTTTTTTCTTTAAAAGGGTTTCCATAAAATTATTATCAATTGAGGTCTGAGACAACTTTTGTAAATCCATCAAATCTTTTTCAAGCATTATTAAAGAACGATTCAATTCTTTTGTGACATTTTGAGTATATTGTCGTGTGAATTGTTTATTTGCACCTTCCACCTTTGTTGTATAGATTTAAAAGAAGATTTCTCTTCTTTAAAAACCTTCCAAAAAAAATGTAAACGATTCAGTAAATAATTTATCATTCAAAAGGCTTGTATTAAAATGCCAATATGCACTCTTGGATTTCACTGAATTTAAAATAAACTTACAACTGACCATATGATTATCAGAAAAAGACAAAGGTGTGATAAAACATTTGTTAAACACAAATGATGTTAAATAAATAAATTATGTTTAAAAACATAAAATATATCTAACCTAGCCAATGATATATGATTATCACGTACATGAGCCCATGTATATTGCTTTTCATTATCATTCATAGTTCTCCATATATCACATAAATCATATTTCTCAATCAGATGAATTAAACGTTTGCGCGAAGCCATATGTGGTTTGCGCGAAGCCATATGTGGTAAAATCACCACCCACAAATAGAAAATCTTCAGTACAGCATTTTTTCAGCGTTGAACAAAGAGTATCCAAAAACAGTAACCTTTCTATAGGTGCTGTTAGAGTATAAACACGAATAAAAACAAATACAAAAGTTTCATAAACAGCTCTGACTTTCAACAATCTGCCTTTCACAATTTCATCTACATCGTACATGATCGGTTTAAAATTTTTACTAAATAAAATAGCAACTCCACCACTCACATTTGAATAATGACTTAATACAGAAACACCACTAAATTCCTTCATCCAATCAACCACATTATCCTTACTACTATGAGTTTCTTGTAAAAAAGCTTTATCTATGTTTTTCTGTACCATTTCTTCAAAAATCTGTGCTCTTTTTTTAGAATTCCTTGCCCCATTAACATTTATTGATGCAATATGTACTTCACTCATAATGAAAAAAAGAAAAAGGAACAAACTTAATTTACCACAAAAAAAGAAAAATAAATTATTTTCCTTCATCTTATACTGCATCATTGTAAAGGGTGCTGTTTATGTTTCTCACAATTTTCTTCAACCTATACACTTCTTTATTGGTAAAGGAATCACTAGCCATCCAGCTTTTTGCTTGATCAGCCAATTGTTTGATCAGCCAATTGAAGTCAGGAAAATATTCTTTTATATTTACACCCCTTTTATTTTTTGTTGCCCTGAGGAACAATTTTATTTCCTCAGGACCATAAGTACGATCCGTAACGTTAGTTTCACCTTGTGAAAAAGTCATACTGCATTCTGACGAGTCGCTGTCACTTTCCGTATCTTGCATTTCCTCATTTTGTAGACCAATGGTCTAGCTCATTTTAGCGTCTAGCAACTTATTTTTCATCTTTCTTTTTTGAGGAGTTTTGAAAGAAAATTGCTCTTGTTCCGAAGTTAACTGTGCTTCTTCACAAGCCACAAAACCTTCATTATTTGCACCTTCCTGTCTACTTTCTGAAGTGGAAGTCAAGACACTCGAATCATTTACTGTAGGTAGAACATTAGGATTACTATTCACTTGCTCAATCTGCAAAGAAACTGGTTTAGCCTCAATTTCTACCGTACGATCCACAGCATTATTTTCCAAGCCTATTACCTGAGCTTCCGCCTCAGACTCCTTTCCATCCTTTTCCTCATCTAGTTCAACTGTTCCGTTATTGTTTCCTTTCTCTCCTTCAGTATTTTTGTTAGGACAATTCCGAATTAAATGCCCTGTGTTACCACATCCAAAGCATTTGACTTTTCCAGTAATGATGTAAATAGCATAGTTAAAATCATCACTTCGAAAATTCAATGTCAGATTATGATCCGTGTTGTCCGGAATAATCATGTACACAAAACGCCTAAAAGAAACAATATGTTTCAATAAAGGCAAGTCACTACTAATCGGAATTATTTTTATTGCGGACACCAGCTTTCCATAACGTGTCAAAGCCTCCGTTAGAAATCCATCGCTAACAAAAGGTGGTACGTTAGATAAAATCACATTTCAGTGGGAGAACTGAAATAAATTCACCATCAATGACGATTCCTCTTTCTACCAAATTATTCGCCTTGTCCACACTATCCAGAAAAACCACTATTGCATTGTTCATTCTGGAAGCGGACAAAACGCTCGCGTGACCCACCACTTCCCCAATGGCCAAGCAACATTCTTCGACACTCACCGCCGATGCCCCTTTAATCGCATGGCGTCTAGAGAGTGAACTCAAACCCTGCGTTTGCTGGGCCGACATGGCTCTAAAAAACGGATCACACACGGCCCTCAAACTAAACTAACAAAAACTAATATAAATCAGACAACAAACCCTCAAAATCAAACCATCAAAACCAAAAAAAAAAATAAACCAAGCAGAAAAGAAGAGAGAGAGAAAAAAAGAAAACTTCACTCACATCAGTCTGCACCACGCTCACACCGCTCCGCACACACTCACTCAACAATCGCACCGGAAGTGAGAGAGAGAGAGAGAGAGAGAGAGAGAGAGAGAGAGAGAGAGAGAGAGAGAGAGAGAGAGAGAGAGAGAGAGAGAGAGAGAGAGAGAGAGACTTTGACTTTTAAGCTTCTTTTAATTTACAAACACTTATTTAAAAAAAAAAAACTATTAATATCACATTATACAACAATACATAAAAAATCCTACCTACATATACATAAATAGGATTACCTTCTCACATTAAAATTATTGTTCATAACATGATATCATAACCTCTCTGTTCACTTGGTTGACATAAAACACCTTTAGTACCCCACACATAGAAAAAAGAGTCAATATCATTTACAAATTCATAAAACTTGTACTCCAAAATTAACCTACTTTTTACCAAAACCTTAAACATATGTAACGGATCAGTTTCTCCATCAAAAAGTGCTTTATTCTTCCTTGTCAGCCAAATTGCCATCTTAGCCTTACCAAACAGGAAATTTAACAAGACTGTTTGTATCCTGTTTGAGGCACTATATTTTGGTCCAAAAACAAAAAGTCCATTTGAAAAATGAAAACCAAAACTACAACTCAATTCCCCTAATACACCAAACAAGTTTTTAAGCCTTGAACAACCAATAAAAATATGAAAAACAGTTTCTGAAATTCCACAAAAAGAACACTCTTGCTCTTGCAAAGGATTCAAACGTGCCTTATATCGATTTGTTGCGATTATCCAATGTGAAATACGCCATTGCAAATCTCCTGTGCGTTTTTCAATTGGTTTCTTATATAAGGACCTCCAACTACCTTTTGGGGAAGTACCAGACTCAACATATTCAGTCCACTTAGTCTCTGGAAGTTCTTTTAACGCTCTTAAATTGAGATAATTTACACAAGCACAATAAAGAGCTTTCTTAGAAGTACTGTTGAAAAAACCAAGTTCAGGTGTCCTAAAAGAGAGCAGACTTCCCTCAAACTCCTGCCACTCTCCTACATCCACAGCCACGCTGACCTTGGGAAAAACATTCTCTGACTCCTCAACTTTTAGTGGCAGAACAGGAAAGGAGACTTGAATTTCAGCCAACAGTTTTTGCAGAATTCGAACAGAATGGATACCAGTCTTTAAGGCCAGTTCTTAATCCACTGGTCATTCGACCTCAGATGGCAAATCTTATGAACTCCTGCTCTCACCAAACTTGCGCGCACAGTCCGTGACTCCAAAATCGCACTGGGTATGTGAGAATTGAAAATTAAAGGTTCCTCAAGACCCCAAAAAATCTGTGTTTCAGAAAACTCCCTTTTAACAGTAAAAATCTGCCATGCATTTAATACTGAGGCATAAAAAGATGGGAGCCCACTGAGATCCATCTCCTTTAAATTCATTAAAAAGAGATGTCTATCCAAATTCAACCATCCCACTCGATTTAATAAAGCACACGCCACTGTTATCCAGCTCTGAGACTGATGATAAAGTAGTCTCTGCGTAGTTTGTAGTCTAAAAGCAGCCACTTTAGACTTAATATCAATGAGGCCTTGACCTCCTTCATGTACAGTACCTGCAAATACAGAACTGACTCTCGTTACCAATGTTGTCCAGACCAAAAAAAAATTGACCAAAAATTTTTGGACTCCCCCAATAAAATCTTCTCGTGGATTCAAAGCAATTAATCTATGCCACAGGATAGAGGCGGCAAGATTATTTAAAACCAACACTCTTCCTCTATGAGACAGTTGAGGCAAAATCCAGTTCCAATTGGACAATCTGGCACAAATTTTGTCCCTCACACCCTCCCAGTTTTTTCTTTGATAGTTTTCAGAACCCATAAAAATTCCTAAAAAATTTAAACCAATTTTTTCCCACCTAATATTTTCAGGGATAACTGGTAAAGGCATTGTTTTCTCATTACACCAAAACGCTTCTGTTTTACCCCAGTTGAGTTTTGCAGAAGATGCTCTCTTATACAATCCAATACTGTAATTAATAATATCAATATCTTTTTGTTCCTTCACAATTACAGTAATGTCATCTGCATACGCAGTCAGTTTAACAGAATGCAGATCATCACCAATCCTTAAACCAGACAATTATTTTCTAAGCAGACATAAAAGTGGCTCCACTGCTAGAGCATAAAGCTGACCTGACAGAGGACACCCCTGCCTGATACCCTTCTGTATGCTTATTGGTTGACTTAAACCACCACCAATCTTTAAAATAGAAGATACATCCATGTACAATAATTTGATCCAAGAAATGAAAACATTTCCAAACCCAAATGCATGCAATGTTTCAAACAGAAAACCATGATCAACTCGATCAAAGGCTTTTTCCTGATCGAGGAACAAAAAACCTATATTCTCTTCATAAAGTTTAGAGTAGTCCAAAATGTCTCTGATCAGAAAAAATGTTGTCATGTATTTTTCTACCTGGAATACAATAAGATTGGTCTTGATGTATTATATCACCCAAAAGGTAACAAAGCCAATACTGCCCGTTGACAACTTTTAGGAAGTAGTTTATCATTAAAACATTTTTGAACCACCTCATAAAAGTCTCTTCCGATGATCTTCCAGAAAGCTTTATAAAAGTCCACAGGCAGTCCATCAATTCTAGGTGAACGACCAGTACTCATCTGTGTTACTGCCTCAATTAACTCCTGAAAGGATAAAGCACTGTCCAGAGTCTGACTCTGCTCTTCAGTGATGGTAGGAAGCTGTTGTAATAATTGTGAAGTGCATCCATTGTCAGTGTCCTCCTTTTTGTATAGTTCTGAATAGAAATCCACTGCAATCTTTCGCATTTTTCTTGAATCACAAGTCTTTAGTCCATCTGGTGTTGTTAAACAGTACATTTCATTTTGTTTCTTGAAGACCTTCTCTAAATTAAAAAAAATATGCAGTGGGAGCATCCATGTCATGTATAGACAAACCGCGACCTTATTAGGGCACCTTTAGCCCGAACTTGCAATAAAGTTTCAAGATCTTGTTTCTTTTCAGCTAACTTCCCATCTAATGATGGATCTGAATGTTGAATCCTTCCAGATGTAATTTGAAAGATCTCTTGCTCAATTTCAGCTATTTGTTGTTTAATTTTTCTAGTAGACAAGAAAGTATATTGCTGACAAAAAACTCTTATTTGGGTCTATCTCCCACCACTGTATCAAACTTTCAAAATCATCCTTTTGGGAGACCCACTCACTCCAAAACAATTCAAAATTTTCAACAAAATCTTGGTCTTTTAACAGCGCAACATTAAACTTCGGTAACACTTTAGAATACGGTTCCTTCGTTAATGAATAACTACACAAGAACTAATGAGTAACACAATATTAACAATCTAGTAACTATTATTAACTAACAAGAATCTCTGATTAACGAACTAGTAAGTAATAGCGCACAGACGAAAGTGGTAGTTCACTATTAAGTAATCAATAACTACTATTTTTTTAATACTTGCAGAGAACTACTGAAAAAGTTTATTAATAATCTAGTAACTACTATTAACTAAAAGAAACTCTTATTAACGAATTAGTAAGTAACAGCTCAAAGATGAAAGTGTTACTAGATACTTCTGTGGGAATTACTAATTATTTGGATCCGTATTATAAAGTGAAGATCATTGGAACTAACTAGTAATTACTCAAGACATTTTCTAAAAGTTACTAAAGTTCACCAACAAATCTCAAACATTTGCACAAATCATGACTAGATCATGTAGTAACACTTGAGTCATTACTAGTTAGTTCCAATGATCTTCACTTTATAATACGGATCCAAATAATTAGTAATTCCCACAGAATTATCTAGTAACACTTTCATCTATGAGCTGTTACTTACTAATTATTTGGATCTGTATTATAAAGTGAAGATCATTGGAACTAACTAGTAATTACTCAAGTGTTACTAAAGACATTTTCTAAAAGTTACTAAAGTTCACCAAAAATCTCAAACATTTGCACAAATCATGACTAGATCATGTAGTAACACTTGAGTAATTACTAGTTAGTTCCAATGATCTTCACTTTATAATACGAATCCAAATAATTAGTAATTCCCACAGAAGTATCTAGTAACACTTTCATCTTTGAGCTGTTACTTACTAATTCGTTAATAAGAGTTTATTTTAGTTAATAGTAGTTACTAGATTATTAATAAACTTTTTCAGTAGTTCTCTGGGAAGTATTAAAAAATAGTAGTTATTGATTACTTAATAGTGAACTACCACTTTCGTCTGTGCGCTATTACTTACTAGTTCGTTAATCAGAGTTTCTTGTTAGTTAATAATAGTTACTAGATTGTTAATATTGTGTTACTCATTAGTTCTTGTGTAGTTATTCATTAACGAAGGAACCGTATTCTAAAGTGTTACCTAAACTTCCAGTAAGGACTTTTACATTTTTGATTTATCAAGGCAATATTTACTGTGATAAAATGATGATCCAGTACACAGCATGGAACAATTTTACACTCCATTACTCTATTATTTTCTTTACGTTTAATATAAATCCGGTCAAGTCTAGCTGCACTAATCCTGCCTTGTGAAACTCTTGTCCATGTGTATTGTTTTACAGTATTATTCTTTTCTCTCCAGACATCTATAAAATCATTTTGAACAAGAACACTTTTCAAGGAAGAAGCTGATACAGAATCTGGTTCTTCATTATTTTTGTCCAAAAGAAAATTGAGAGTACAGTTCCAATCACCACCGACAACTATAAATTCATCCAGTGTAAAACTTTTTAAAATATCTCCCATGCAACTTTCTGTATAACATCGTTCTATCTGTGCCTCTATTTGGAGCATAAATATTGATGAAAACAAATATTTGATTATGAATTTCAACTTTCACAATCAAAAGACGCCCTTTCTCCAGTTCTACTTTTGATAAAATATTAACATCAAGATTAGCTGAAAACAAGATAGCTACTCCAGCACTGATATTTGTGCCATGACTCAAACAACTTTTCCCTTCCCACCACAAATTCAGCTCAGATTCATTATTGGGATCACTATGCGTTTCTTGTAAGAATATTACATTATTGTCTTTAAGTCTAAGAAATTCAGATAGTAAAGCTCTTTTTCCACTATCCCTCAACCCATTAACATTTAAAGATCCCACTCTCAATAACTGCATTATAGGGGAGAGAAAAAAGAAACAGAAAAAGAAATAGCAGAAAAACAAAAAAGAAATAAATCCCACAGCCATGTGCTTGTATTTTTTTCGTTTTAACAATTTTGCCTGATCACTTTGAGCTTTACGTACAGCCGTCATTAATTTTTTCAGCCTAAATCTTTTTTGTTTCGAAATCACATCGTACCCAACAGTCTCCTGAGCAATCATTACCGATTTAACAAATTTATTACTGTCAGCGAAGTACTTAGAAACATCAACTTTTTTCCCTTTAGTTTGATCCAGAAAATTATTCAATTCTTCCACAGAATAAACGTCAGTGGTTGACTGACTGTAATCAAACTCAGACCCTTTAGCGCCGCTATCACCTTCCTCCACCTGCGCCTCATCGCTGTCTTCCTCAGCTGTCACGGCAGACTGCACAGCCCCAGCACACTCATCCTCTAACCAATACTAGCTTCCCTGTCCCTTATAGAATCAACTACCTCTGTTGGAACATTTGGCCCCCCTTTGTTTTCACCATCTTGATTAAAAACATTAAAAACACTCACCTCTGATTTTGAACTGTGTTCTGAAGCGTTTTGCTCAATTGAGGATTTAACCTGGGTTGTTTCGCTGGGTCGAAGAACTCCACAGGTAGAAACAGTTGCCTCTATATCCTCCACTAGAGTTTCCTGCCTCTTTTGTTTTTTTGATGGAATCATTGTTTCTTTTGTGATTTTAAGTCTTTTTTCTTTATCATGATTTTCAATAGTCTCAGAGCAATCTACGCGTTCCTCAGTATTTCCGTCCTTCACTTCATTCTCCGTCTGTTTTTTATGCGGGCAAGTAAATCTCTTATGCCCCAAATCTCCGCAATCAAAACAACGCATACTCTCCGTTGTTGCGAAAATCATGTACGAACTATCGCCGTGCTGTATGCGAAAAGAGATTTCCAAAGTCTTAGACGGTGCATTTAAAAACATGAAAACATGAAAACATGTCTTCGAAAAGACAACACATGCTTCAATGCAGCATTTTTGCAACCAAGTGGCACTGCTTTGATGGAACTGGCAAACTTACCAAACCGACCAAGTTCTTTGGCAATTTCTTCATCAGATATGAATGGGGGCACGTTCGAAATCGTAACTTTAGTAGCCGGTGCGCGCAACGGCGTTACCTGCACCAACGTGTCAGACACAACAATTCCGTTTTCCACGAGCTTGTTCACTAGATTTTCCCCTTTCAGGAAAACCACAACAGCCTTATTCATTCTAGAGGCCGAGACAATGTTTTCATGTCCTACAATCTCTCCGATTGCTAGTAAGTCAAGTCAAGTCAAGTCACATTTATTTATATAGCGCTTTTCAAAATACAGATTGTATCAAAGCAGCTTCACAGTGATAACATGAAAGTAGTACAACACAGATCAATAATACTGCTAAGTAGCAGGCCAAAAGCAAGGCGACAGTGGCAAGGAACCAAAACTCCATCAGATTGGATGGAGAAAAAACCTTGGGAGAACCCAGGCTCAGTCGGGGGCCAGTTCTCCTCTGGCTTACATTTATATTGTTTATATATAAATAATAAATATAAATATTGTTTATGCATAAAACGGCGCCATAACATATCGCATTCGTTGAGTCGTCTCCTCACAGGCGTTGGTCCTCTCATCGCAGGCGTTGGGGCATCCGAATCCCCGTGAGAGGCTGGAGACAAAAGTAGAACATCTTCTATCGTAAACACTTGATTCGTAGCAATTTTACATCCATTCTTGATTAAGAAACCAGGCGTTCCCTCACCCGAGGGAGACGCCATAGTTTTCTAAATCAACAACCGTATTTTTTTTTCCTACTATTTTTTCCCAAAAATTATAAAGTGTGATAAAGAAAAAGAAAAAAAGAAAGAGAAGAAAAAAAAACACCCACCATATAAAGAACAAATTAAAACCGGAAAAAAATTTTAACGAATTCAAGCGCACCGCTCTCACACCCCACGCCACTCCACACCCTCACTTCCCAGCATGCAACACAATGCAACACACACACGAGAGAGAGAGAGAGAGAGAGAGACGGAAAAAAATTGAAACGAATTCAAGCGCACCGCTCTCACACCCCACGCCACTCCACACCCTCACTTCCCAGCATGCAACACAATGCAACACACACACGAGAGAGAGAGAGAGAGAGAGAGAGAGAGACTTTTAACACACTTTATTAAAACACTTCATTATACTTCACACATTATATTGCAAAATAATAATAATAATAATAATAATAATAATTTAAAAATAATAATAAAAAATAAAAATCACTCAACATAACCATCATAGGAGGAACCAATTAAACATTATTCCTCCTTCCTCAGAAAATGACAGTAAAGCTCCATTTATACCCCATTTAAACTCAAACTCAAGCAAGTTATTTGTCATTTGAAAAAATCTATGTTCCACTTTTATCCTGGATTCCACCAAAGCAATAAACAGCAGAACAACATCTACATTTCGCCCTTCAGCTGCCAGTCTGCAAGACTTCCAGATGGCTAACTTGGCTTGTCCAGTTATAAAATTTGCTACAGTACACTGCTGTCGGTGTGCTCTTGAATACTTGCAACCATATATAAATAGTGTCTTGTTGAAAACAAAGCCTAAATTCCCAAATAGTCTTCCAAGCAGCATAAATAATGGAGCCAATCTAGAACACTCAGTAAAAACATGAAACACAGATTCTGGTTCAGAACAGAAAAAACAAAACGGCAGTACATTCAAATTAAATTTAGAAACATGAGAATTAGTAGGTAGTGCACAATGTAATAACCTCCACTGTAGGTCCCCAGATCATTTAGGTAGTGGACCCTTATAAAAAAAAGCCTCCATGAAGGAGAAAGTGCTGCAGGAACTGTTAAAAAATCTCTCCATTTTGTATCATCCCTGTCTTTAATATTCTCAAAATAATCTACTTTAACACATAACTGATATAGGGCTCTTTTTCCTACCATCTGAAAATCAAGCTCTTGTAACCTGTTAAATGCCCACCGTCCTGACTGATTTAATACCAGCCTGTTTAGCAATCTCTATAATTGGCCTCCATTTTTTAGACAAGATATCAATCAAGTCAAAAACTTTTGTCAGCTTTTTTTCCAAAAAATGTTTAACCATTGTATTAGATGTACAAACGTTACCACCCAATATAGAGTTATAAAACAGGGGTTCTTCAAGGCCAAAATGATTCATTTCATTTCTAATCAATTTAACACATGTCCAGGAGTTTAACACAGAAGTATAAAATTTGACATCAGGTAAAAACTTTCCATCATAGGAAGACATTAAAAACAACTACCTATCAAGACAGAACCCATCAAAAGTTCTGAGCAGCGCCAGACCAAACGATATCCATGGCCTAAAATCCACAGGGTAGAGCAGGCTCTGAACAGTCTTTAACCTCATAGCTTTAACCTTGGCAGCCAAATCAATCAACCCTTGACCCCCTTCATTGACTGGCAAATACAGAATTGCTGGGGGAAGCCAATGGTAACCATCCCAAAAAACAACAAAAGTCTTCTGCAGACGTTGCAACAAATCTTTTGGTGGGTCAAGCACATTTAAACGATGCCACATCATGGAAGCTGCTAAATTATTAATAATGAGCACTCTTCCTCTGTATGACAGTTGCTTTAGTATCCATCTCCATCTTTGTATACGCCCAGAAACTTTCTCAAACATTCCATCCCAGTTTTTCTGAATATATTGGTCAGTCCCAAGGAAAATTCCCAGCACTTTAAATCCCTCTAGACTCCAGGAACAGTTCTGAGGAAGCACTGGAGGCCCTCCATTCTCCCATTCACCCAGTAAAAAGGATGCACACTTTTGCCAATTTATTCGAGATGAGGAAGCTTTTTGATAAACCTCCAAATTCTCTCAAAGTCCTGACATCCTGAGCAGATCTAATAAAAACAGTGACATCATCAGCATATGCACTAAGCTTAACAGTTTTCAGGTCTGAGGTGGACGGACACGCTGTAGATATGCCACATAACTTGTTTCTCAGTGCTACCACAAAAGGTTCAATTGCAATTGCATACAGGATACCTGAGAGACCACACCCCTGCTTTATGCATCTGCTTACTCTGAAAGGTCTTGTACCATTAATTTTCAGCATGCTGTAGGTGTCGGTATACAATAGTTTAATATAAGCAATAACAGATGGACCAAAACCAAAAGCCTCAAGGCACTTAACCAGGAAACCATGATCGACCCGATCAAATGCTTTTTCCTGATCCAAAGACACAAATCCAATGTCGAAATTATGTATTTTTGAAAAAAGAAATCAGGTCCCGAATCAAGAAAAGGTTGTCAAAAATAGTCCTTCCTGGAATGCAGTATGACTGATCAGGATGAATCACTGAGGAGATGTACAATTTAACTCTGTTAGTTAAAGACTTTGAAAAAATCTTATAGTCTACTCCAAGTAAGGAGACCGGACACCAGCATTTAATGTCTTCAAGATCCCCCTTTTTAGGTAATAGGGTGACCACAGCTCTTCGTAGACTCAAAGGAAGTGTACCTCTGTTAAAACTCTCCATGAAAACAGCAAACAAGTCCTTTCCGATGACTGGCCAGAATGTTTATAAAACTCTGCATTAAGTCCATCCGATCCTGGAGATTTGCCTGAAGACAGTTCATTTACAGCAACAGATAGTTCATTAAAAGTCAAAGGTTTATCAAGCTTGGTTTTCTCTCCTTCTGAAAGATGAGGTAAATCCTTAAACAGAACTTCAGCCATCTCTTCATCACAAGGTTCAGCTCTGTAGAGATCCTCATAAAAAGATAGTGCGTAATCGCATGAGCATCATTAACTTTCCTCCCCTCTGGAATCTTCAAACAGCCTAAAATCTTCTTATCCACAGTCTTCTTCTCAAAGTTAAAAAAAGAACGAAGTAGGAGAGTCCATGCTATTAAAAGATGCGAATCGTGCACGAATCAGCGTCTCCTGGGCTCTTTCTTCCAGTAGATTCCCCATAGAAATTTATTCTGTTTCAAAGACTCAGCGTCACTGTCCCCTTCAAAATTGAGAAGTAGTATTTCCTGTTCAAGCTATTCCATCTTCTTGTCCAAAAAACTTTTATTGTAAGCAGAATAACTCAGAATAACTGGCAAAACAATTTAATCTGAGTTTTGCCAATATCCCACCACTGGCTCAGGGAAGTATACTTTGTTTTACTCTCTCTCCAGATCTCCCAGAAATAAGTGAAAGAGTGCACAAAATTCTGATCTAAAAGTAGCCTGTTATTAAATTTCCAAAAAAAAAAAATTCTTACATGTGCTCTCTGCAGTAAAGAAAGCAATAGATAGGCAATTGTGATCAGACAAAGCAGTAGGAAAAATACAGCTATTATAGAAATGATCTCTTTTACTTTTTTGTACATAAATCCTGTCCAACCTAGCCCCAGATACCATATTAGAATTTATTTTCACCCAGGTGTATTGTCTAGTCTGAGGAAATGATTCTCTCCAAATATCTACATGATTGTGGTAAACAATTAAAGACCGAAGCACGTCTGCAGATTGACTATGGGGCTCATCATGATTCCTATCTAAAGTATGACTTAAAGTGCAGTTAAAATCTCCTGCCAGAACAATGGTCCTATCATGAGAGATGTCCAGGGCTTGAAATTAAAGGCCAATTTATACTTCTGTGTCAAGGGTACGCCGTAGTGTACGGCGTTGGCTACGCACGTAGGCGACGCCATTGTGAGCATTTATACTTCTGCGTTCAGGTCTTGGTTGCTCTGCAGTACTGCTCCGAAACGCTAGTTGGCGGCAGAGGGTTTTAATGTTCCACTGTGTTTAGATTCCTCGCAGCTAGGTTACTACAAGCAATAGCGACTGAAAGAGAGCTGATCATGTTGGAGTTGGAGCTTATTGAGGTGGAAAAACAGTTAATTTTTGTGAAATTACAAAAACTGAAAGGCAGAAATGAGAGAAGACTTCGGAGAAGATGGTACGTGTGGAAATGCGTGAGGTACGTGCAGAAATGCGTAGGAGGAAATGTGATGCTACCAAGCCGACCAATCACCGCTCTTGCGGTCCGCGTCGTCGCGACGTGTAGTTACATTTTTGAAGAGGTGCGCGTCAGGCTACGGCGAAGGGTACGCGATATGGGACGCGTCTGTGCGTATGCAACGGCGTACCTACCACGCCCACCCTATGTAGAAGTATAAATTGGCCTTAACACTATGGAAAGTCTTTAGGGTCAAATACACGCAAATTTTGATTATGACGCGTTGATTATGTCACGCGTATTTTACGTACACGTAAAATACGCGTGAAATACGTGTGACATAACGCGTATTTCACGTGTATTTTATACGTAAAATACGCGTGAAATACTTGTTAAAATTTGCGTGTATTTGGCCCTAAAGGCTTTCCATATAACACCCGCCAACCCGCCAAATGCGGGTGGATTTCACGCGTGGCGGGTAACATAGACACCCCCACTAGCCACTTTGGCGTGTTGAAAAATTGTAGTCTTGTCAAAATACATCTGACATAACAAACATATTGCTATCGATCACTATGACACTACAACTCCCATGAGTACCTGCATACAGTCTAGTGTTTGCTCTTTGTGTCCGTTCGTGAATCCTCTTGAACGACATTAGACATGCGGTCGCGGAGATTAAACTCACGGACTGGCCGTCGGACTGAGGGCTGTTTTAGTCTGCCCTTAATAACCCTTAATAATGCCCTTAGTGATGATATAGCACTCTTTTTAATAGCAGGAGAATCCAGAACATATGCGCGTCTCACGCTCTCCTGCAGTGCCGCTGCGTGAGGGTGCGCGCGCCAAATATGATATCGCAACATTATATCCAGAATTTTGTCAAACGTTCATCGCGCGACTGGTCACGTGCACACACACATCAACACAACGTTCAGTCAGTTCGTGAGTGTGTGTGGCCGATATATAGAAAAATAATCTTCATGGTTAAGGGACACGGTAACTGCCCTTATGTCACGTCATATCACAACTATCTTTCCAGAGTTAATTCTATGTTTTGATAAAGTTAATCATGCCATGAAAGAAAGCAGGAGATGCGTTTTTGGGAATAATCTAGAAAATAAAGACCTGTGTGTCTATACTTGTTGATAATTAATAAGTCAGAGCTCTGAGGAAATGCTGATGCAAAACAAACATTCCTGTAATGATCCACAAGGAACAGAGGAATCCATTTGCAGCTTTTATTAATCAGAGTCGTACAGGCAGGGTCGAGACGGGGCAGACAGAGCAATGCAGATAAGACAACAGGAAAATCCAGGAAACAGGCAGAGATCAAGGCAGGCAGCAATAATCGTAATCAGAAACAGTCCAAGTTCAGGCCAGGCAGACATCAATCGGGAAGTAGGACCAGAAACCAGAAAACCAGAATCAGGGAATAAACGCTCAGAAATGATCACCGGGGCAAATCAAGACTTCGCACTGGTGTGGTGTGTGAAGGTGTCTTTTATGGGTGTGTGTAAATGCAGTGCAGGTGTGAGGTGCAATCAGTCCCAGGTATGAGGCATGATGGGAATTTGAGTTTAAAGCCAATGATCAATATTCCGGGGAAGGCTCCCTCTGGTGGCGGAGAGGAGGCGGAGCGGGAGCCTCCACTGTAACAATTCCAAAGTCCCCAAACCTGTCAAATAGGCTATATAAAGTTTTAATCCCGTTGCCTTAATTGTGGATTTTTTCTCAGAAAAAAAAATATTCTTTGCTCGTTGCTCGATGATTGTTCTACTCTTTATTACAGTATTTACTGCTGTAAAAAAAAAAGATGCAGCACTTTTATTATCTTCTGCTCGCCGCCGAGGACGCCCCCCTGCGGCTCCACCCCCTCCCACGCGGCCCCAGCAGCAGCCTTCACCCGGGTCGCGGCGTGGAGGAGGCCGCAGGCAGGCGTCACAGCCCCCTCAGGCCGCACGCCCCGCTAAACGCCAGGCAAAGCGACGTTCCTGAGACGGGCTGCTCAGTGGTGAAGTCGAGTTTTTCCCAGGAGGCGGTAGCAGGCCCCCTCCTTCCCCCGGTGGAGGGCCGGGGGAGAATCTTTTGTTCTCAGCTCCCCGCTGCCCACCCATGGGTGGGCAGTACCCTGAGTTGGTTAAAGAAAGACTTGACATAATCACTGAGCACACAGACAGGAATGAGTGCGCTCGACGTCCCAGTGCATCAGCCCACCCATTCCTCTCTGTCTCTGAGGGTGCGGAAGGGAGCGTGTGTCGTCCCTCGACTACGCCGCTCCCCTCCCCCTTTATCGCCAGACCCCCGGCAGAACAGAGCCCCGTGGAACGCTGGTCCTTCCCTGGTCTCTTCTGTCGGGGAGCAGGCTTCCACTGTGCATCCGGGCGGGGTAACTCCTGCGCGCATGCCAGTCGACCCGCCTCGCTGCCCCTCCGGGGGGACGTCTGTGGTTCGCATGACCCCGCTGGTACATTTTCTGGAAGCTTGGCTAGAGCTTCCCGGGCTGTCCCGCTAAGTCATCAGAACGATCAGATTCGGCTATGCGATTCAGATCGCACGGTCTCCTCCCCGTTTCAGGGGAGTTCGCTCCACGATGGTCGGTGGCAATGCCCCGGTCATGAGCAGTAGCGGTTCTAGGCACGGGCGAACCGGGCAGTCGCCCGGGGCGGCATTTCTTCATGTCACATGGGGGGCGGCACGAGCAGTTAAAAAAATCCTCTGTGCCTCGAAGGTTTTCTATTTTTTTACCATTTCGATTCAATTATTGGCAATGGCGCCCCTAATTGCTGAGAAGGTGCCTTGCACAGAAGCGATGTCAAGGGGGTCTCTTGATTAGTTCACGTATCGCGTCTTTTGCGCGCTCGAGGTCGTTATTTCAAATAGGCGATTAGGCGCACGGGAAGCGCGCTCATTATGCGCTCGCGGGAGGCGCGCTCATAAAGTTTTCAGTATGGGAGTGCTCGTGCACCCAAACACTTGGGTGTTTTTTCTCTTCTCCATAAAAAAATCTTTTAGCAGAGCTTCAGCAAGCGTTTTTCTGTGGTGGAAATACATTAGCTACTAAAACTTGTTTTTCATTGAGGAGAGCCCAGTGCATGGTTGTATAGCAACGACAGCCATGGACAAATCGGTCCGAATTTTACTATTAATAATAAAAGATAAGCTACTGTGCATTATAAATGTCAGGAATGTATCTTTATTGACTCATTCTTTTTATAGAGATGATTGAATGCTGAAATATGAGGTATATATTTTTATAAAATCTCTTTTTGTGTTAACCTTTTTTAAGTTTAGTAGGTAAGATAAAAGACACTGCTTTAAAACAAATCTTTAATGTTATTAACTTGGTGAATTGATTGTGTATTAGGCTTTTTGTGTATGTGATCATGTTGGTCACTATATTCATGAAATGAAAATAATTTACATAATGATCAACTTTGTCTTTTTACAGTAGCCTATATGCAAAGTACAATTTTCTATTTTCTAACATTCTAACATTTTAAGAGTGACATAGGGCTACAAAAGCTATTTTAGGTCTATAACATTTTGGATAGTGTTTAATATGAGAGCTGTTCAAAATTATTTAAGAGATAAGAGATAAGTATTGTGTTACTAAATAAGTATCACTCAGACCCTTTTACTTTTAAAAACTCCATTTCGTGACAAATATTGTTTAACAAGCTATAACTAAAAGTGTGCCATGCATATAATTTAAGGCAATAACCAATGCGCCGGTTACTTCAGTTCCTCTCTTTAAAGTTAGATTAATCTAGCAAAATAACTGGATTCTATTAACTGTGTTTTTCAAATGAACGGTATGTGATTTTATTGTTGGGTTTTTTTTGAAGGGGGTCTCGCCCTGGGTGTAATTCTGAGTAGAACCGCCACTGGTCATGAGAGCGGAGATTGCAACCCTGCTGGCGAAGGGTGCAATCGAGACGGTCCCTCCAGCCGAGATGAGGTCCGGGTTTTACAGCCCCTACTTCATTGTCCCCAAGAAGACCGGTGGGTTACGACCGATCCTGGATCTGCGCATTTTGAACCCTACTCTCCATCGACTACCGTTCAAAATGCTCACAGCCAAACGCATTTTTTAATGCGTTCGGCTTCAGGATTGGTTTGCAGCGATCGACCTGAAGGACGCGTTTTGCCTCGTTTTGCCTCCATTTTGCCTCGACACAGACCGTTTCTTCGGTTTGCTTTCGAGGGCCAGGCATATCAGTACACGGTTCTCCCATTCGGGTTAGCTCTGTCCCCTCGCGTCTTCACGAAGATCGTCGAGGCAGCCGTTGTTCCCCTTCGCGAACACGGGGTTCGCATCCTGAACTATCTAGACGACTGGCTGATACTGGCACACTCTCGAGAACAGGTTTGCGAACACAGAGACCTGGTGCTCCGGCACCTAGCCCATCTGGGCCTTCGGGTCAACCGGGAAAAGAGCAAACTTTGCGCCGTGCAGAGGATCTCTTTTCTCGGCATGGAGATAGACTCGGTCGCCATGTCTGCGCAGCTCACGAACGAGCGCGCGCACTCACTGCTGACTTGTCTTCGACAGTTCGTGGGCAAGAGTGCGGTTCCACTGAAACTGTTTCAGAGGCTCCTGGGGCATATGGCATCCGCAGCCGCGGCAACGCCGCTCGGTTTGCTTCATATGAGACCGCTTCAGCTGTGGCTTCGCGATTGAGTCCCGAGGTGGGCATGGCATCGTGGCTCGCTCCAGTGACTCCAGCATGCCGCCGAACCTTCTTCCCGTGGTCGAACCTCAGCTTTTTGCGGGCCGGTGTCCCTCTTCAGCGAGTTTCCAGGCATCTCGTCGTCTCCACGGATGCATCTACCACGGGTTGGGGTGCCATGTGCAATGGGCATGCAGCCGCGGGTTCCTGGACAGGACCCCAGCGCCTCATGCACATCAATTGCCTCGAGCTGCTGGCAGTACGCCTGGCCCTGCACCGCTTTCGAGCGCTGCTCAGGGGTCAAAATGTACTTGTCCGTTCAGACAACACCACTGCAGTAGCGTACATCAACCACCAGGGTGGTCTACGCTCACGCCGGTTGTCGCAGCTCGCCCGCCACCTCTTGTTATGGAGTCAGAAGCACCTGAGGTCCTTCGTGCAGTATACATTCCAGGAGACCGGAACCTGGCAGCCGACGAGCTGTCACGGGTCCGCCCTATCTCCGGCGAATGGCGACTTCATCCCCAGACGGTCCAGCTGATTTGGGACCAGTTCGGGGAGGCACAGATAGATCTGTTCGCCTCCCGGGACTCATCCCACTGTGCCCAGTTTTATTCCCTGAATAAAAGGCGCAGAGCTGGCCACGGGGCCCACGCAAGTATGCGTTTCCCCCAGTGAGCCTTCTTGCACGGGTGTTGTGCAAGATCAAGGAGGACGAGGAGCAGGTCTTGCTGGTAGCCCCCTATTGGCCCACCAAGACGTGGTTCTCCGAACTCATGCTCCTCGCGACAGCACCTCCTTGGCCTATTCCTCTGAGACAAGATCTACTCACTCAGAGACGGGGCACTCTGTGGCACCCTCGTCCCGATCTCTGGAGGCAGGTTTGAGTTCGCTGACACCTGCGGTGGCGGCAACAATCACTCAGAGCCGATCCGCCCTATACGCTCACTACGCAAGCTGCGTAGGGCCCCGCAAATTACTCAAGGCCTCCCCCTCCTCATGTCATAGCGCGTCAATTAATGTTGACAAAATGAAGCGAAACTATCCCTCTGGTCACGATAAGAGGAAGAAGAAAAAACATGAGAGTGAATTGCGGGAACAACATTCAGGTAAACTTGTTGCCTCCTCTCCAAATTTGCTGTCAGTCAGCAAAGTAAAGTTAAGTTTACATTTCTATTGTGTTTTTTTCGGTCTTGCTAACCTAGCTGGGCAGACAGGCAGTGCATCTCTTGCATCACTTCTCTTTGTGCCTGACTGACAAAAGTGAGAGTAAAATACAATTATTTATTACGTTTGTTTTTGATAAACAACAAAGTGCAAGTTGTGCAACGGTGTTTGTTTACTGCAGCTCGGAAAAGATGATTGCATGTGTTATTATGATATCATGCATTCATATGCGCGTGCACGAAATGAAACGCGCATTTTTTCAAGCAGAAATATATGTGGACATACTGTACAATATATGGGCGGGAAATGATGGCACTCATCATCAAAGTACACATTGTACATACATACTTTTAAAACAAGACACTGATTAGTCTCAGTCAATGTGTAGTTAAACATTCTAAACAACTGCAGCAGCACTAATTATGCAAAATGGAAAGCAATATTGACAATTTGACATTGATTGACTATTGATATATATTGAATTTAAAATGTTGATTAGCTGGACATACTGGTCAATATGGATGCACATCCCTCAGTAAATAATTACCATAAATCAAAAATTGCTTCAACATGCATAATAAAAAAAAAAACACAAGAGAACAAAAGTTAATCCCAAAAGCCAAAGCTCAGGGTTATAATTTATTATGTTATTCTTATTTATGTTTACGTTAATTTTCACTTACTTAATAATATTCACTTGTTATCTTAATATTCTATGGAAAATACTCTATTCAATAAATATTGTTTGTTTGAACCTCATTCTTTGACTGTTTTGTTTAAAGGAGGGAGGATTGTATTTGGAGCACTGAGTGTCAGGTGTGACTGTGTAGCATTGGCAAATGGTTTACATAGCTCACGTCACGGCGTCACGGGTCAGGTAGAGGGCCCCTTAGCAGAATTTTGCTTAGGGCCCCAGGGAGGTCAGGATCGGCACTGCAATCACTAGAGCGTCGTCCACGAGACACCTTTATGCGTTGAAGTGGAACCTCTTCGTCAGCTGGTGCTCTTCTCGCGGAGAAGACCCCCGGAGATTTTCGATCAGTGTCGTGCTTTCCTTCCTGCAAGAAGGGTTGGAGCGCAGGCTGTGCTGCCTCTCATGAAGCAGTAGAAGGTAAGTCCTTAGGGAAGCATGACCTGGTCATCAGGTTCCTGAGGGGAGCGAGGAGGCTACATCCGCCTCGTCCTCCCCTCGTACCCTCTTGGGACCTCTCAGTAGTTCTAAGTGCTCTGCAGAGGCCTCCCTTTGAGCCTTTGCAATCGGTAGAGTTAAAAAGTTTCTGTCCATGAAGACAGCACTCCTGGTTGCACTGGCCTCCATCAAGAGGGTGGGGGACCTGCACGCATTCTCCGTTGACGAAGCGTGCCTGGAGTTCGGGCTGGCTTACTCTCACGTGATCCTAAAGACCCCGCCTGGATACGTGCCCAAGGTTCCCACCACTCCCTTCCGGGACCAGGTGGTGAACCTGCAAGCGCTGCCCCTGGAGGAGGCCGACCCAGCCTTGGCACTGCTCTGTCCGGTACGTGCTCTCCGCACCTACGTCGACAGAATGCGGTGTTTCAGGACCTCAGACCAGCTCTTTGTCTGTCATGGGGGGAGCCAGAAGGGAAGGGCTCTCTCAAAGCAACGGCTGTCTCACTGGATAGTGGACGCCATTGGTTTGTCTTACCAGCAGCAAGGCCGTCCGTGCCCCCTTGGTGTGACGGCCCATTCCACTCGGAGTGTGGCCTCTTCTTGGGCTCTAGCGCACGGCGCCTCGCTAACAGACATTTGCAGAGCTGCAGGCTGGGCGACACCAAACACCTTCGCAAGATTCTATAATCTGCGACTTGAGCCGGTGTCCTCTCACGTACTCGCTTCCGCCAGTACTGGACCCGCTTAGGTGTCTTTGCTTGCTCGCCATTCCACTCCTCGGATTGGATAAGTGCGATATTCCTCAGTGTCTTCCGTTGAAGCCTTGAGTCCTCCAGCACCGATGATGCGGGCACCACTGCTGTTGCGCTGGATGCTGGCTAGGTGCCTCCATGTGCACGGTTCCCTATGGTAACTGTCTCATGTGTATTTTCCACTGTAAGCCTCTCTGAGCATGTGTCTTCCCTTTGCAAGCCATCTGCCACCCCTGGAGTTAAATTCTAGTAGCCACCTGCGGTTGGTGCTCCAGTGATCTCCATATGCGTTCCTATGCGGCCATATGTGTATTTGTAAGTCCTCCTTCGGTAGGCATCTGGTAGCATGTCCCTCCCGGGATATGTTTCCCAGTGTACCTTGGTAATCCTGTGTCAAAGTGGGAACCCTGTAAAAAATAAAAATAAATAAATAAGGTAAGGTTCAGGGGTCCAGACTTTCGCAGGGCACTGGAAGACAGCTTGAAGATGGCGTGATGGCACTGACCCCCATTCTCCGTCACTTCTGACGTAACTCGAAGTGACTACGAAAGTTACGTCTCCCTGCCACTTCAGCTGTATCGCTGGGTAGACGCCGGAGTTCAGCCTTGGCTCCTCAGCGAAGACATGCTGCGGTTGCGTTCACTTCCTCCTTTTATACCCACTGCGTGGGGCGGAGATACGCTATGCACATTCCGCAGCCCCAAGGCATTTTCATGCCATTGGCTCGTTGTTAAATACTTGAAGAGGATTGGCTTTCTATGCGAAACCCCCATTCTCCGTCACTTCTGACGTAACGTCTCCATTCCCTACTCAGGGAACGAGGGTTACATCCGTAACTGAGACGTTTTATATGATTAAAGTTGACAATGGGGCTTGTCAACTTTAATCATATAAAACCTAATTTTCCAACAACAAAAATGTGGCTAGTAAAAGTTCTGCGTGGCTAGTAACTGTGGAAAACCACTAGCCACATTGGCTAGTGAGCAAAAAAGTTAACGTCAAGCCCTGGAGATGTCACTTAGAGCAGTTTTAAGTTTTTTTTAAAAAATTCAACACGTTCTGACCCAATACTGGGTGCATATACATTGACAAAAGAACAATTATTACCTTGAACAGTTATATCAACTCTCGACCAGAACGACCAGAAATGATTTCAAGCACATTAACAGGTTGCTCTTTATATTCAGGTGTCAGCAGTATAGCCACCCCTGCACTGACATTAGAACCATGACTCAAGATAGCCTGAGCCTTCCATTCACTCTGCCACTGTATCTGATTGTTCTCATCTGTGTGCGTTTCCTGCAGAAACACCACACTAGCGCTTTTCATCATCATATAATCAAAAAGACTAGCCCTTTTAATCGCATCATGACACCCATTAACGTTCAATGAACTAATTCTCAGTTCATCTCGATAAGTCGATCCCCGAACGCCGTTCATACAGTTCAAAAGTTCGCTGAACTTCAGTTCAGATCACTCAGCACGACGTTTGTGGTTTGACTTATCGAGACTATTTTTTAAGATGGCTCCTGTCTGTATACACGAAGTGAACTGTCTTCATAAAGTATCTTCTTATTAAACGGTCTGTACACTTACAAAGTTCTCAATGCTTCGTTTTGCATGTATGGAGCCTCATTATGTTACTGAGTTAATGTGGGGCTATTTTGAGCCTTGTTAGTGGTATAAACTAGCGATTTCTTTTTACTTAGTCAATGCCCCCATTGCTACCATTATACGCTAAACAGTTTTTAGAGATAAAACTCTTTACATTCGATTATCATGAAAACAAATCTCAAAGAACGGTTGACTATGTACCGATGTTTTATTAGACCAAAGGTTCATTGTTCGCCGGAGTTCTCCTTTAAGACGGTACCGTTTGGGTTTGTCAAGCTCTTCCAAGGAAGCTTTTTTCATCGCCATGGAACCAGACAACAAAAACAATTTTAAGTCTGGAAAATATATCTCAATTTTCGGTTTACGGTGTCCTTTCGTTGTATCTAAAAAATGATTAATCTGCTGAGTGGAGTAAAGTTTTGTCTTACCAGAGACGAACTCCAAATCCTCCGCGTCATTTCCCATCATCTCTGTGTAGTCATGTTCATTGTCAGAGTCATCCATTAAATCCACAGATTCTTGAGATAAAATATCCTCTTTACTTGGTTTTAAAGAATCATCAGTAGGGTTAATTGTATCGTTCTCAATTCCATCAGGCTTTGTTTGTTTTCCAACAAAAATCAACTCATTTTCAGACATTGCCGGCAAACACACCTGTCCGGGCCAGACTCTGTCTGCGTTACAGCGGGAGCATGACTCGGGCCGGTCTCCTCCTCAACAGCCGTCTACAGGCCGTCTCCAGAGGCTCCCAGCACCGGTCCCCCCTCGGGCAGGTCACCGGCCGCAGAGATCGCTCCGTCCAGCTGCGGATCTGACGCCACAGCTGTCGCAGCAACATCTGTGTCGGCCGCCCTCTCGCTGTTCTCCGCATCTGCAGCCGAAGCTGGCCTGTCTCGCCCCGGACAAGTTTGTCTGACATGTCCAAACTCACCACGCACAAAGCATTTCATCGATTCCGAACTAATAAAAACAGTGTAGTCTTTGCCATCAATGCTCAATTTCACGGACAGATTCAATGGAGTTTAAAATCATTAAAACCTGACGCTGGAAAGACATAACATGTTTAATCTCTGGATTTTTACATCCAAGAGGGATCATTTTAATAGTGCTCACTAGTTTACCATACCTCTGAAGTATTTGTTCTAATTTTTCATTTTTAACAAACGGCGGTATGTTTGACAAAATAACTTTCTTGGTCGGGCTTGACAAAGGCAATACCGGCACAAAATTGTCCTTAATTACCAAACCAGTTTCAATCAAATTCGTCCACCATTTGACTTTCACTGAGAAAGAAAACAATGGCTTTATTCATACGGGAGGCTGATTTGATGTTTGCACCACCGATCGCCGCACTCACGGCTATCACTGACACCGCGGCCTCAGGCATGCATTTACAACCATGTTTGATTGTTAACCGTGAGAGATCCCCCGTTTCCGACCCCATAATCCCCACTCTCTGACCGAAGTCAGGGGGAAAAAACCTAAACTACTATTATCTAACTAGAAAAAAAATATAAATAAAGAAAAACGTAAAGAAATCTCAGTCAAACAGAGGGACACTTTCACTCCAACAACCTGCTCCTTCCACACTCACTTCCGCACACGCGCACAGAGAGAGAGAGAGAGAGAGAGAGAAAGAGAGAGAGAGAATTTTGACTTTAAGATCACTTTATTTACAAAAACATTAAAGGTATAATATTTTTAGCAATTTTTTTTCCAATTAAAAAGAGAGCACAGAAAAAAGTAAAAAAACCCACAATTGATAGACATACTGGCACCTCCGTTTTAAAAATAGAGACTCCTTAAGCGGACTATGCTGTGAGCATTTCTAGTTTCACAATGTGCTGCACACTGAAAAAAAGAAAGTCTAATTGCAGCCCTTCTGGATATACGAAAAGTCTTGTTGAAAAAGATTATACATACATTTGGAGACTGTCACATATGAGAAAGAGGACCCAAAAGCAAAGGGCAGTCAATGAGTGATTTAATGTTTCAGAAGAGTTAACACAGGAGCCGTCAGGCGAGTAAATCCAACAAAGGGATCTCAATGGTAATGGACAGACAGAAAGTCTCTTAATAACAGAACAGAAAGCTGCCGTCTGGATCAGCACGGACGGTCACTCAGAGGAAGAGACAGGCTGGGTCCGTAGCTGGCACGGGAATGCCAATCCTGAACCACTCACGATGCTGGAAGTGTAGCAGAGTAGAGTCGAGGTAACACAGAGTACAGAACAGCTAGTACCAGACAGGACACGACGGGATCAGGAGCGATATGCACAGGTATGTAACATAGAGCAATAATCTGACAAAGAACAAAAGAGAGAGAAGCCAAGAAATAGAGAGTCTAATCAGGGATAGTGAGAAACAGTTGGGAAGGTAACGAGGAGGTAATGAGAAGATGAGCCACAGCTGAGGGTGACCGGGATAATGAATGAGTAGTGTGTGTAATGTAATGTAAGAGAGTGACCAGAAGAGGGCAGAAAAGGAACAGAGAAAGAAAGAAAGAGCCAGGATCATGACAGTACCCTCCCCTCAAGGAGCGCCTCCTGGTGCAACGGAGGAGGACTGGCATGAGCAGTAGAAGTCATCGATCAGTGAGCGGTCCAGGACGTCCCGGGATGGAATCCAACATCTCTCCTCCGGACCGTATCCCTCCCAATCGACCAGAAATTGATGACCACGACCCCGGGGGCGAACATCGAGAAGTCTGCGAACCCTATAGACGGGAGCGCCCTCGACGCGGACAGGAGGAGTGACAGGCCGAGGGGGAGCACGAATGACAGGTTTAATACATGACACTTGAAACACCGGGTGGACGCGCCGAATATTGGCAGACAACTTGAGACGGACTGAGACAGGACTGTGTATCTTAAGAATACGGAAAGGCCGATGAATTTAGGGGCCAGCTTGCGAGAAGTGGACTGGAGAGGAAGATTAAGGGTAGTTAACCAAACCCTCTGACCCACAGAATAACGGGGACTCTTGGCCCGACGTATATTAGCGGCCCGCCGGGTACGAGAACAAGATTTAACTAAAGCGGACCTAAGCTCTCTCCAAGTACGCTTAGCACGTTGAATGAAGGCTTGAACGGACGGCACCTTAGATTCAGTCTCCTGAGACGAAAAGAGTGGAGGCTGGTACCCGAGACAGCACTGAAAAGGAGAAAAACCTGTGGCAGAGGATGGAGCGGAACTGAGAGCGTACTCTGCCCAGGGAAGCTGTTCTGACCACGAAACCGGATTGCGAAAGGCGAGACTATGAAGGATGCGACCGATGGTCTGGTCGGCACGTTCCGCTTGACCGCTGGTCTGTAGGTGAAACCCGGAGGAGAGACTAGCCGACGCACCAATAAGACGACAAAACTCCCTCCAGAACAAGGAAGAGAATTGGGGGCCCCTATCGGATACGACGTCAGAGGGGAGACCGTGGATCTTAAAAACTTGGTCGACGATAATCTGGGCCATCTCCCTAGCAGACGGGAGCTTGGGTAACGGAATAAAGCGAGCAGTCTTAGAAAAGCGATCAACGACGGTCAGTATCACGGTGTTCCCCTGAGAGGAGGGAAGACCCGTGATAAAATCCAAGGCGATGTGTGACCAAGGGTGGGACGGTAATGGGAGGGGACGCAGCAGCCTGGCCGGAGGCGAATTGCCCGACTTAGTCTGGGCGCATACCGTACACGAAGCGATAAAACGGCGGACGTCGCGCTCACGAGAGGGCCACCAAAATCTCTGGCGGATGGCGGCGATGGTGCCCCTAACGCCGGGATGGGCAAATAGTTTGGATGAGTGGCCCCACTGAAGAACCGCGAGGCGAGCAGACGGAGGAACGAACAGAAGACCCCTGGGACAAAGACGAGGGGTAATGGCGTGGGCTAAAGAGCGCTTGACCAAACATTCTATTCCCCAGACAGCTGCCCCCACCACCATGCCCTGAGGAAGGATCTCCTCCTTATTGGGAACAACCTCTGGGGAAGTAAACTGTCGCGAAAGAGCGTCTGGCTTGAGGTTCTTAGACCCGGGCCGATAGGAGATGGATAAATTGAAACGCGTAAAGAATAGCGCCCAACGAGCCTGGCGCGCGCAAAGCCTCTTAGCGGAGCGGATATACTCAAGATTCCTGTGATCTGTCTAGACCACGAACGGGACCGCTGAGCCCTCTAGCCAGTGACGCCACTCTCCGAGAGCTAGACGAATGGCCAATAAGTCGCGGTTGCCAACATCATAATTTCGTTCGGCGGGAGAAAGGCAATGTGAAAAGTAAGCGCAGGGATGAACCTTCTCATCAGAAGATGAGCATTGGGAGAGAATAGCCCCAACGCCCACCTCTGATGCATCAACCTCTACAATGAACTGTCTAGAGACATCAGGAGTAAGCAAAATAGGAGCAGAGGAAAAAAGAGACTTGAGACTAGAGACTTCAAAAGCGGTCTGAGCCTCCTGCGTCCAGGAAAATTGGACCTTAGCGGACGTGAGAGCTGAGAGCGGGGCGGCAATCTGGCTAAAGTTGCGGATAAAGCGACGATAAAAATTCGCAAAACCTAAGAACCGTTGCAGAGCAACACGCGACTCCGGCACGGGCCACTCCGTGACCGCACGGACCTTCGAGGAATACATGCTAACTACCTCCACGGAAATGACTGACCCCAGAAAAGAGATGGACTGAGCGTGGAAAGTGCACTTCTCAGCCTTAACAAACAATCGGTTCTCGAGAAGACGTTGGAGGACCTGTCTTACGTGCTGAGTGTGAACTTGGAGAGGGGGAGAAAATCAAAATATCGTCAAGATAGACGAAAACGAAAATATTCAACATGTCTCTGAGCACGTCATTTATTAACGCTTGGAACACGGCTGGAGCGTTGACCAACCCGAAAGGAAGATATTCAAAGTGCCCAAGAGGCGTATTAAACGCAGTCTTCCATTCGTCTTCCCTCCGAATGCGGACAAGGTAGTAAGTGTTACGAAGATCTAGCTTTGAAAAGATCTTAGCTCCCTGCAAGACCTCGAAAGCTGAAGACATAAGTGGCAAGGGATAGCGATTCTTGACCGTTACGTCATTCAAACCTCGATAATCTATGCAGGGTCGCAACAAACCATCCTTCTTCTTAACAAAGAAAAAACCCGCACCAGCAGGGGAGGAGGAGGGAACGATGGTACCCGCTTCGAGCGAGTCAGACAAATACTTCTCTAGGGCTTCGCGTTCTGGCGCGGAGAGCGAATAGAGTCTCCCACTGGGAGGGGTGGTGCCAGGCAGGTGATCGATGGCACAATCATACGGCAGGTGAGGAATGAAGAGAGGTGGCCCTGGAACGACTAAAGACCACTCGAAGATCATGGTACTCCCGGGGTACCCCAGCCAAATCTCCCGGCTCTTCCTGAAAAACAGAGACAGAAGAGACAGGAGGAACAGCAGACATCAAACACTTAACATGACACGACAAATTCCAAGACAAAATTGAACCTCTGGCCCAGTTAATCTGGGGATTATGTCGACTAAACAGATGTCCAGGATGTCCTAAAATTACTAGACTAGAAGGAGAATGCAAAAATAAAAAAGAAATTGTCTCTCGATGCTTGCCTGAGATGGTGAGACTCACCGGGGCAGTGGCAAAGCGGGCTCTAGTGAGGATACTACCATCAAGTGGTTACGTTCTATCAGGGCGATCCCCTGTTCTCTAGCCCAACCTTCATCCACGAAATTTCCCTCGGCTCCAGAATCGATCAAAACCTGACAAGAGGTGGAAAACCCAGGCCAGCAGAGTAGTGCGGGAAAAGCAGTGCGCGTGCGTGTCGGAGGGTCCAGGACTGACGCGCTCACCAGTAACCCTCTCTCTACTGGTGACCGTTGGCTTTTACTGGACACGAGGCGACACGGTGAGAAGCAGAAGCACAGTACATGCAGAGGCGAGCCATAATTCGGCGTTGACGTTCGGCTGCGGAGATCCGTAAACCTCCCAGCTGCATGGGCTCAGAGTCAGAGGTGGGAGGCGGTGCAGAAGAGGAAGCCGGAGTTGTGAGTGGTACCCTCTCCAGACCGCGGCTGCGACGGCGCATCTCAAGACGCTTCTCCACCCGGATGGCCAAGTCGATAAGAGGGTCCAGTCGAGTAGGTGTCTCCCGGGCAAGTATCTCGTCCTTAATGTCCGCATTGAGCCCTCTCTCCCCATGTTATGTTTCCCCATTCCCCTATTTAAGCCTGAGTTTTCCCTGTGTCCCTTGCGAAGTCTTGTTACACTGTAAGCGTGCAATTCCGAGCGTTATTCCCTGTTCAGTTTCTCCGTGTTTTCCTGGACTCTCGACCCTTGCCTGTATCCTGGACTGTTAACGAATCTGTGCTGCCTGCCTCGACCATTGCCTGTTTAGACCACAAATTTCTGGATTGCCCCTTGCTTTGTTTGTGTGCCTGCTTGATTTCAGTTTATGTTCAAGTATAATAAAGTGCTGCACATGGATCCGACCGTCTCTGTCCGTACGTTATAGAGGACTTCGCCACACGAGGATCCAGCAGACTTTCAGCATCTATCCGCCGTGGTCAAGACCCGAGCTTCAATGCTAGCCTCTCATAGTTCACAGCTGGCGAGACTAACTTCTCTCCTTGAAGAACTAGCAAGCTCCGTGCAGTCATGGTCTCCGCAGAGCACAAGCACAGCAGCTAATCAAGCCCAAACTCCCGCTGCACCTGTTCCACCGCAACTCAGTGTGAGTACCGCATCCAGTGATACTAATACGCCATTTCCCAAGAAGTTTAATGGCTCACCAGAAGTGTGTGAAGGATTTTTTCAGCAGTGCAGCTTGTATATGAATCATCAGCCCCTGTTTTACGCCTCGGATATCGACCGCATTTCTTTCATCTGTTCACTGTGTAAGGATTTTGGCCAGGCGAATTTCTGAAACACACACACACACACACACAAACCTTTCACTTCCCCCACACATCGGAATGTGTGGAATGTTTTTGAACAAAGAGAAGGACTTTTGGTGTTTAAAAACATTCAACAAAATGTTTTCAATGGTTTTTATGTATATGTGTCTTCCCCATGTCACAGTGAAATAACTTTGTTTGGTCACAGTTTAAATAGGAATTAAAAATACCTTCGTCATGCATTTGAAACATAAGTGTATATTCCTTTGATATAACATAATGTTCCTTGATATCTCTAGAATGCTTATTGAATGAAACACTCGAATATGCATAGAGATGTAAAGTAAAGTGTATTTTTAATTCGTTTTACTGCCAATGAAGATCAAATTGTTATTGCAAAACCCTCATCGAACACACCCCCTTCCACGAGAAGCGCGCGCTGAGGAACAAAGGACCATAAAAGAAGGCTTCCGATTGGCTCAAGCCAACAGGAAGGGGATGGATTTCTCCAAGGTGATAAATGTGAGAACGCAGGTCCGCCCTCGCTCTCCTCTGAACTTTCCAGCGCTCAACATGTAAACCTCACGGGACTCTGATCCAACCATGGATCTTTCCTTTTGTTCGTCTAAAAGTTTCATCTTTTCCTCAAGTGGACTACCAAGTTCGTCTTCCAGGAAAGGAAGTGGACTTTGCCGAACTATCTCCTCGGGTAACGTCACCTCAAAGACTCTCAGCCTTTCAAACACTGGCGCTAAATGCCGACGAACGCCACGTGACTCCCCACGGAACAAAGCAGCCATGAACGAGCCGGGACGGGCCGCGCAAACACGCCGCGGCCGCGCTTCACGGCGCACCTCCAGCCGACACGTGGCCAGAACGGGCCGAGCAACGAGCCCGCGACTCACACAGACCAAATGTGCCCTGCAAGTATACCTTCTTTTAGAGCTTCTAAGAAGCATTAAAGTGTTTTCGTGGTGTTCAGAAAGGTTAACTGACTGTGTGGCAAACAACCCACTCTCTCTCACTTGCTCTACAACTCACTCTATCTCACTCTCTCTCTCTCTCTCTCCAACTCACTCAACTTACGCGTATCCATTGTCTAAACGCTCTGCGTCGTCTTAGTTTGTGTTTAATGTTTGTAAATACATGTATCATTGTAACGTAGTAAATGCTTAAGTAGTAACTTTATTAAATACAAAATATGCTTACCTTGACTGATTGTCTTGCTCATAATACGGGTCAATGAAATGTCAATTTAAAGCTACACGCTTTACAGAACTATAAATACCTAAGAGGGTATTTGGTTATAGAGCAGGGAAGGCAGATTCTAGTGGCCACAGAATTTGTTTTCACAAGCTATATAACTTAATTGAGCTAATTGATTTTGCCTGTCTTGTAAAACGTGGTCCTTGCAATCAATAACAATTAATTTGTGGTTGATTGCGGGGATGCACATGTATGCATATGGGTAAAATTAATAAATTAATATGTAAGACCGGTCTGATCCAAATCTGTATGAATAATTATTAATTATCAATTATTAATTATGATATGCAAATTCCCCCCCTGATCAGAACCGACCCAGGGTCTTTACAACTGTTAACTGGAAAGGCTCTGGAGTGGGCAGGTGCGTTTTGGGAACCAGGTCAGATGTCGTTTCCTTCTTTCGGCGTGTTAACCGCCCTGTTCAGAAAGGCTTTTGAACTCCCTGCAGAAAAGGAGTCCCTGCGCCGGGGAGGTTCGTATGCGGCGGATTTCTCTCACTCACTCCACACGCCACCTAAGCCTCAGCTCGCTAAACTGTTTGATCCTCCCTTAAGGACCATCAGAGGAGCTTCTAAGCATATCGTTCCTGCCAAACCCACTCATCGCGTCGGACCCCTCGAGCCCGTATCCCGCACTGGCCCTGTTAAAATTGCTGTTTTCAAAGACAGCGGAGGTGTCGCGGGTCGAACCGGAGTTTGAGCGCGTGCCAGCCGACTCGAGTGAGTCAAGTGCCGAGCCAAATGAATCGAGTGCCGAGCCAAGTGAACCGAGTGCTGAGCCAAGTGACTCAAGTGCCGAGCCAAGTGAATCAAGTGAGTCAAGTGCAGAGTCAATGCCGAGTCGAGTGAATCAAATGCCGAGCTGAGTGAATCAAGTGTGTCCAGTGTTGAATCTAGTCTGTCCAGTGTTTCTTCGAGTCAAGTGAGTGAATCATCCAGTCAAGTGAGACGGCGCCGCAGGAGAAGGAGGAATTCGTTTGATTCGCCAGGCTCCAGTGAGCGTACCCAGACTCCTCGCCCTGCCGGTCCTGCCTCTGCGCCTCGCCCTGCCGGCCCCGCCTCTGCGCCTCGCCCTGCCGGCCCCGCCTCTGCGCCTCGCTCTGCCTGCACCCTTTAAGCTCCGGGAGGCCTTTCCTGAACCCGTTCAACACCCAGAGGTTCCTCCCGTGAATTTCCCCAAGTATTTTTTTTTGGGGGGGGCAGTAGGTACTCTGTGGGGGCCATGGAGGCGATCCTGACATGGACCTCGTCTGAGTCTGTGAGAGCCATGGAGGCGAAGCTGTCATGGACCTCGCCTGTGTCTGCTCCGCCCTCGTCTCTGTCTGAGTCTGCCCTGTCCAAGTCTGCTCTGCCCTTGCCTGAGTCTGCTCCATCCTGGTACCCTTCCAAGCGTGCTTCCCCATAGTCTCTTGCCCTGCTCTGGTCCCCAGGCCCCAGCCCTCTCCATGGGCCTGGCCCTCCATCCCAGCCCCCGTTGACCTCCCCCCGGAGCTCTTAGGAGCGCCTGGAAGCCGCTCCTTAGAGGGGGGGGGGGGGGGGGGGTTATGTGACAGCAGCTGTGGTGCCCTCGAGAGCCACTAGAGGGCACTCTCTCCCCATGTTATGTTTCCCCATGGACCCTTTGTGTTTTATTATGTTCAGTTGTGTTTCATTATTGGTTATTGAGTTCCTTATTTAAGCCTGAGTTTTCCCTGTGTCCCTTGCGAAGTCTTGTTACACTGTAAGCGTGCAATTCCGAGCGTTATTCCCTGTTCAGTTTCTCCGTATTTTCCTGGACTCTCGACCCTTGCCTGTATCCTGGACTGTAAACGAATCTGTACTGCCTGCCTCGACCATTGCCTGTTTAGACCACGAGTTTCTGGATTGCCCCTTGCTTTGTTTGTGTGCCTGCTTGATTTCAGTTTATGTTCAAGTATAATAAAGTGCTGCACATGGATCCGACCGTCTCCGTCCGTACGTTACAGGGTCAAGGTGTGCTCTGTGACTGTTTGTGGCTATTATCCCATGCACTACTCTCCACTGAAGGTCTCCAGACCTTTTCTCTATTGGAGGCTTGTACAGTGACCTCCAGCAGCCTTTGGGGGAAGCGCCTGGCCCAAACACCTCCTGCCACTTGGACTCTCTCACACTCTCAAGTGAGTGCGGATGTGACACTTTCACACACAGTGCATACAGAGCTTTTTTCCCAGTGTTGCTAAAAAAGTCCAACTGGGGGTCTTAAAAAAAAGCAGGCCTCCCTCAGTCTCTTGCCATATTCCAGTATTTGCTGAAAAGCACAATTCTTGAAAAGTAGAAGTCCCTTCCTCCCACACCAGATGACAGTCTATAGTCCTGGGGCAAAAACTCACGTATTTGAGTCAGCATTCTCTCCACCACTCGAACTGATCTAATGTCCAGCTTTTTAGCCAAATTTTCAGCAGATATCCAACCATCCTCAGAGATCAAAAGTCCAATTTTTTAATATTTGCAGTCCATAAAGCTCTTCTGAGGACATTTGAAATGTCCACTGCCAGTGCTGGGTTAAATAGCAGAGGTTCTTCCCTCTTCCACAGTTCCAGCGCACCATTTGGCTCTCGAGATATCTTTAACAGTGTACACGCTCTCATTACTGACCGGTAGAATGCTGTCAGTCCTGTTAAGTCCAGCTTTTCGATGTCCATAAGAAACAAGTGACGGTCTAGCCCCATGTTGCCTGCTCTCCTCAGAAGGGCACAGCCCACCTCGGCCCAGCTCACGTCCTCCCCGTAGAGTAGTCTCCGCACCGCCTGCAGTCTGAAAGCTCTGATCCTGGAACCAATGTCGATTAGCCCCTGCCCTCCTTCTTGAGTATAGGCAGATACTGTACGGGCGCCCTCAGCCAATACTGTCCCGACCAGAAAAAGTTGATCAGGCTCCAGAATCATCATCCTGTGCCATAGCGACGAGGCCACCAGATTATTGCAGACCAGGACCCTCCCCCTGTAGGACAGCCGAGGCAGCAACCATTTCCAGTGAGACAACAGACCACACACTTTCTCCACTAGGCCCTCCCAGTTTCTCTTTTTATACTCCTCTACTCCTAAAAACACCCCAAGATATTTAAACCCTGTTCTCCCCCACTGTAATCCACCAGGAAGTGATGGACTATTCAGCCCAAGACCACACCAAAGAGCCTCACTTTTACCCCAGTTAACTCTAGCCGAAGATGCCTTCCCGTAACTCTCTAGAGCTCCTTTTAAAGATTGAACCTCACTCTGATTACTGATTAACACTGTGATGTCATCTGCATATGCAGAGAGTTTAATAGGTTCTTTAAACACCATTGTATTGACATTTAAAGGCACACAATGCACTCTCCGGTTTTTTTGTAAAACAGTGACCTCTAGAGCCACTGTGGTGTACTTGCACTGTCGTAAATAACCGTTATTCCCCTGTTACTGCATACTGAACTACTGTCAATTCTTTGGAATAAGAATAAAGTTGCCTATCGCGTTTGCTGGCTTATAAAGTTTTTACATGATTTCTGCTAAATCACAAGTAAATAGCCTATCGTGTAGGACTAATGTAAAATTTCATTTGTGTTTTTGATTGTAATGTAAACATTACAAAATGTCAGATGACATCAATAAAGTTAAATGTACTTCGCATTATTTCATAACATTGGCCGTTATGATTTCATTAGACACGATTATTACAATTTATCATAATAGTTAGCAAATTCTGTTCAATTACACTATTTACAACCTCTAGGCTTATATGTCCTAATAATAATGTGAGATATTGACTATGCTCTTTCTACTCCTCTGTTATGCCATACGGAACCGTTTGCCACTGAAACTGCTTAACGCACCAGTGGGGCTCGACAGCCTCTTAGACAAATAATAATAATAGGTTGTAATACGTTGTTGTATTCACACTAATTGGTAAGTCCAGAAAGTCTTTCCAAATGTATAAACTCTTAACTATTTCTATTGGCAGCAGAGCATGGGCAAATCATCAATTTGGAGACTAAAGGGTTTGCTTGTAAGTTTGTAGTGTTTTTTTCTCCTTATAGGTATTTTGGCTGTGTTTACACTAAAATCCAATCTTTTACTCACATCTGACACACGAGATCTGGATTTTGTATACATTTGGAAAAACTCTCTGGACATACCAATTAGTATGAATACAATAATAATAGCAACAATAACAGTTGTAATACGTTGTTGTAATGAGGTTGTCATAAAAAATATAAAAAGTTAATTTTCAATTTTTTTAATGCATGACAAAATATAACTACACAAATGTTTAATAAATGGTTTACAGATTTACTAAGAACAAAACCCCAAAAGGAAAGTATTTGAAAGAGCAAAGCTTCAGTCTCATTGTTTGTTGCTGAGACTCTGAAAGTCTAGAGTGCATAATCTTCAAACAAACGGAAACTCCAAAAATAAACGCAATCATGCTCAATGAACAGATGTACATTCTCGGGCAACAGATAAAATATTTTGCGAACACATATACAAACATCTGGTATTTAGGGTTCAGCTTTGCGCATTTATTTACTTTCACAGCATTTTTTTTAAATATATATTCTACAAAAGATCATCTCTCGATAAGAAACACTGGGTTTTAATGCAAGTACACAACAATTTTCAAACTTTTAATCTCATAGGCAAATGACAATTAAGTCCAGTCTAATCCATAATAAAATACCTGAATTGCTGCAAGGTAGTTCTTATTAAAGTCAACTTCAGGATCAGCTATTTATGTGCTGGCCTCAGTTTGCCCTGAGAGAATGTGGGTCATCTGCTGATCTGAGACCTGCTCCTGCTGGCACAATCCCATGGCCTGACTCAAGCAGGCCGCCAGGAGGTGCTTACACTAGAGAACACAGATATAGAAAACACATTTTAATAAAATGGCACTAAATAATGGTAAGAGAAGAGCTTAGGTTTGACATAAATAAACATGGAGGTTATACAACTGAACCATTCTTTCACCAGTTTGGTTATATAAGAATGACACTGTATAGGCTCAAGGTCAGATATGTTTCAAACTAATATTTATTGTGTGTAATGAATGATAGTAAATGCACAAAGCACCCATCTGTTCTCAATTTACAGTCACTGGCACTGCAGTCATAAAAAATGCATCAGCGGGATGAACAGTCAAAGGATCACAATGAAGGAGAATATTAGTGCCGCCCAAAAAGATAGGATTGACAATGAAATGGTTGAAAGGGGAATAAAACATGCACTTAACAGGATGTATTACCGTGGCGGCATTATACAATGAAACATTATACTGTACTTTCATTATTATTTACATTCATGTTGGTCTACATGCTTGACTGCGCCTGGAATCTCTCCCAACACTCCAGACCTCCGATATAGAGCCTCACTAATAGCCTGGGAAAACCCAGACAACTTCCGGCAAATTTAGATTAGCTCTGAAAGTTAGTCTGGCAAAGAGCTCATTAAAGCCCATTTCCAATCCGTCGAAATCAAGGCACCAATCAGAAACGTTGGGATGGGCTTTACATGATGACGACAGCGCTGGGATTTTGAAGCAGATTTTGTAGCCTACAGTACATTACAAAGATGGATGCCGCCTTCGAACATCACTCGTTCGAATCAGCTATCGTGTCTGTTTTAAGCGTTTTGAACGTTTCCTTTTTGTTAAAAACCGAGCAAAGAACAACACTCGGAGATGTTTCTCCGCCGCTCTGCATACGTCATCTCCTTCACTGGTCTGATTGGTTTTAGGTCTATCCGCGACGTCTGTTGGTGACGCCCCTCTGGAAATGATTTGTATATGACGCTTTGTCAGACCATAACTCTGTTACGATTGAGAATGGTCTGGTTTTTAACCAGGGTACCTCACCAACCCACAACTGATGAGAATCCCACGTCATGTTCTTCTGGAGTTTGGCAGAGAAGGCAGGTTTATCACATTAAGACGTATTCTAGCGCATCAACTAAACTCTATTGCATTACACAGAGGACTATAAATAAACAAGGAAACCATTCTTCTCAGATCACATGGGTATAAAATGCATTTATATTTTTTTTCCAGCTCGATAATAAAGGGAGGTCATGCTATCAGAGTGAGGGTTGTCTCTGGTTTTTGTTTCTCAGACTGGAGAACTAATTTTAGTCTCATTCCCTCCCCTGGGCTCAAAAGCAGGCTGATGCACATGCAACTGTGTGACAACAGATACTGGGGTCTCCTTTTGAAACAGACAGTCAATGGAGAAGACAAAATGGTAACACTTTACTTGAAGGGGTGTGCATAAGACTGACACATGTCAGGAATATGAAGGTTTCATGCATGTTTATGACAACTGTCATTAAGTGTCATTCGCTCAATTATGACATTTCTAATGCAAATAGGACATTGTTTAAGATGTCTTTGTCATGCCAACTTGACAAACCAATACATCATAGCCTATGAGACTATGAGGCTGTCAGTCACTGTGCCGGTGTGGATACTGTCATTCAGAATCACAGATTATTATTTTTGGAAGTATGACCAACAAAAGAATTTTCACCGGAAAATGTCATCTGAACTAGTAAGAAACATCCACCTTTGTTCTGGTTCTGACATTGGAGTAAATCGCGCTGATTAAATCTAACAATCGCTTATAAGTTATCATATCACGCAAAAAAATGCAAATTATACTTTGTCCTCAAATTGTTAATGTTAACAACGTAAGCATTGCATGACTACATGTAATGTCCTTCCGATATGTATCCTTGTGTATCCTATCCTGTTTTCGCATGGGTCCGGTTGCGGTCTCTTTATTTCTGAAGCCACTCCGCAGTCCGAACGAAGTCTTTTGCATTTTACAGTGGGTGAATCTCTAGTTGTCACTGGTGATTGTCGTTTGAACCTCTCTGGATCCACCATCAAATTGCTAAGTTTAATTATATCAAGTGCAGTGAGAAAAGGCTATAAATCTCCACCTCCAGCATCCTCGCACGCAATATAGCCAAGACTCCTTTATGTCGACAGATGTGACGTAATGACGCAAAGACATGATCGAATCTCCCATGGAAATCCACCAGTAACACTGGAGTTAAAAAACATTATTACAAGCTGACCGCTTTGAATCGAGCTAAGGCAAGCAGATAGTTTTGAACACTGGCTGGTTATGTATTTTCTCAAATATGTATTCTGGATAATTTTTAACCACAAAAGAGCTACGGACTGCAGCTTTAAACTGTCAGGTAGTTGATTTTGACATTGGCTGTCATGAGGCCAATATAACTGTGTCATGAATATTTTTCTTGACCTCAACTACAGTGGTGCAAATTTAATTTGTCATTAAAACGTTATAATAGCCTAATGACAGCCAAAGTCAAAACCAACCACCTGACGGTTTAATGTAATGTTAACCAATAAAGGTGGTTTCTTAAGTTTGATAATTAATCTGCCATGTCATGTTTATGACAATTTATGTTGTCTTGATAATGTCAAGTTGTCATTACCAAGACACTGACAGGTTATGGTGTATTGGTTTATGTCAAGTTGTCATAACAAAGACATCTCAAGCAATGTCATATTTGCATTCAAAATGTCATGATTGAGCGAATGACACAATGACAGTTGTCATAAACATGCATAAAAAACCTCTTTCATATTCATGATATGTGTCATGTCATGATTATGAAGGTGTCATGTCAGTCTTATGCACACCCCTTCAAGTAAAGTGTTACCGAGAAAACCAGCAACAGGGAGCTGAAGAAGAGAGTAAAGGAAGACGCTTAGGTTGAATCCTTTACATATTTGTACTGTGATTGACAGCCGACTGTCCTTTGCACAACATATGAACTTCCTTTGCACAACATGTGAACTGTGTCTGCAAGAAGGCTCATCATTGTGTATTTCTTCTGAGATGGTTGAAAGGATTTAATGTTAGACAGAACATTTTGACAACAGTGTGTGGTTCACTTATGGAATCAGTCATGACATTCCACATTGTTTCTTGGTATAGCTTACTTTCAGCTGAAAATAAGCTACAATTATCAAGAATTATTAAGCAGGCATCTAAGATTATTGGGATCTCACAGCTTCTCCTCTCAGACCTTTATAATAAGGCAGTAAAGAGGAAAGCAGCTTCTATTATTATAGACTCCACCCACCCTCTTCTTTTCATCTACTTCCATCAGGTTGCCGGTTCGGAACTCCCTTAGCTAGGAAGAGGGAATAGGAATTTGTTTGTGCCCAAAGCAGTGACTATATTAAAGGGTTAATTCACCCAAAAATGAAAATTCTGTCAGTATTTACTCACCCTCATGTTGTTCCAACCCCGTAAGACCTTCATTCATCTTCGGAACACAAATTAAGATATTTAAGATATTAAGATCGCTCCTGCATAACTAGTCCATAGGCTTCTTGAGGGAATGACTCTTGCTTGCATCGAAAAGTCATTAAAGACATCGTTAAAATAGTCCAAGTGACTACAGTGGCTCAATTTTAACTTTATCAAACGACGAGAATACTTTTTGTGCACAAAAACAAAAATAACGACTTTATTTCAACTATTTACTTCCTTCTCCATGGGCCTGTAGTCAGTTAACGTAGTGTGATTGCGTAAAGCTACGTCACACGTAGGCTCACTATTGGCTGACGCTGGTCATGTGTGTGATGCGTGTGACGTACAATAACAGAAGCTTACGCTATTAAACTAGTAACCTGACTCGCGCAGAGGGAGAAATAAACGAATAGTTGAAATAAAGTCGTTATTTTTGTTGTTGTTTTTGCACACAAAAGTGTTCTCGTCGTTTGATAAACTTAAGATTGAGCCCCTGTAGTCACTTGGACTATTATTCCCTCAAGAAGCCTATGGACTAGTATGCAGGAGTGATCTTAATATCTTAAATATCTTAATTTGTGTTCCGAAGATGAACGAAGGTCTTACAGGGTTGGAACAACATGAGGGTGAGTAAATACTGACAGAATTTTCATTTTAGGGTGAACTAACCCTTTAAACAAGGTCAAGTAAATGTGTGTGGGTTTTAGAAATGTGCATAATTGTAGTTTCCATTTACATTTTTTTAGATGTCCGTTTTAATAATGAATTGCATGTTTATGCTTATTGTTGAATTGTATGTGTTGTTGATTTGTATTGAATAAGAGCTTTTTAACCTAAGAAAAATGTATATTACCAGTGTGTGATAGACAATAAAGTTTTTCTAAATTCTAAAAATCTATTTGATGACCAAATTGTTAACTTTGATAAACAAATTAATAATTATTAAAAAAAATCCATATCTTTTCAAACGCATGTTAAATAATGTAAGTGCAAAAAGGTTTTTAAACACAATCGCTAGTCAACTAATTGGTAATAATATAAGTTGTCAACTATTTTTTTAACATCAATTTCCCTGTTGTCTTAATGATTATGGTTTGATATCAGCCCTACAAGCAGAAAAAGGATGAGGGTCTTGGGGGTCTGTGAATGCAGCTGTGTAGTTGTGTGTGAGAGCAGAAAGAGGAAGTGACCTCACCATCAGACTCTCATTTCTCCTAAGCACAGAGAAAGTGAAGGCGGGGCATGGGCAGTAGTGACAGGACGTGAAGCACGTGTACAGATGCCCTGATCCACCTAATACCTGTTGGAGAGATAACGGAGAGAGACACAAAACTGAAATGTGAGATGAGTATTATGCTGAGTATTATGCACCATCACAGCTGCATCTCTAGAGGATTTCGTCTTCCAAAAATACTTACTTTGATTTTACAGTGTCAAACAATACAGGCAGACAGATAGCCCTGTTAGGTCTCTATGGGGTGAGTGAGTTACATGTATGTATGTATGCATGTATGTATGTATTGCCATACCTTTTCTACTTTTATCTAGGTCCATTTAAGGAAAAGTGTATGTTTTATGTGCTGTAACTATCACAGGTTCACCCAAATTCTTCACCCATTTCTGGATTACTCTTGGATTTTTAATTGTAGACTTGCGGATTTCCTGTGTATTGAAACTGAGCCAGAATTAGACAACTTCTTTGTCTTTTTGTCTTCTTATTTATGACATTAACAAACTGCACATGGATCCTACTTCTAAGACTCATTGTAATTACATTGTTTAAAGTTCCACAGAAAGAAAGTCAAAGTATTTGAATGACTTGGGTGGACTATACTTCCATGTAATAGTCCTGCATAGTGACACATTTTTAGAGAACAAATATTTCATGTAGTCTCTCAATATGAAATAATAAAAAAAATAATGATAAAATAAACAAATAAAAGAATTAGAACTAATTAGAATAAGAATGTCAAGCTTGACATTTCAATAAACCATTTACTGCAAACTTAATGCAGAACTGCTCTCAAAAGGATCATTGCACTGCTGATTCCCTTCGGGGTCTGTCAACAGATCTGGGCTGCGTTTCCCGATAACGTTTGAATTTGAATTTATTTATTTTAAAAGGGACAATGCACATTAACATGAGAACTCAAGTCCATCATGTAAATGTGGCAGATTTAGCAATACAGGCTATTTTTCATCTGTAGTCCCTGAAGCAACTGTGTGACGTTGTCTCTTAGTGCGCTACGAAGACTCTTATGGTATAACTTAAATAAAGGTTTACCATTTCTAGGCGTGCTCCCCGAACCATACCTTAGGAAGCTGCTTAAGATTTGCAGCTTCTTGCAACACCTGGTAACGTCGCTTCTTACGTGCGACATTACCAGGTGCTGTCCATGGCGATGGTGCTGAATTGGTTGATATCGATGGCTCAAGAATCAATTATTCACTCGTGCAGGTGCTAAGTGGTGTTATTTATAAAAGAAGCACTTCAAAATTAGTTGAAATTGCATTTATTAAGACTCATGGCATATTATAAAAAATAATCCAAAGTGTATATACTGCTGCAACAATAACCATTTCAATTTTTTACGTGCTTTCTTGTCTTTACCATTTTTGTTCGCTGAGGTGGAGCTGCAATGAAATATTGTTCTTGTAAATACTTATCAGCATTTCAGTAATAAAAGTGTAGCCTACATCTTACTACGGTTCTCGGCCCGACCTGCTTGTCAAAAAACAGGTAATTTGGTCAGGGATTTTTACACGGGTAGGGTGAGAAAAAACACTCACATTATGTATTAGGATGGCAATAAAATCACTGACTTACAGTACCCCTGTAAATGTTTAAAATACCATACAAGCCCATGAGAAACAATTAGCGTCCGAATAGGACTTAACTGACATTATGCTTTCACTGGCCTTTGAAAGTGCTCCGCAGACGGCGCCGTCTTTTGGAACAACTATTCGCTTTCCCTTTAAATAGACTATTAAGCCTTTAAATGTACCTTTGCCAGCTGATGTACCTTTGGATAATATAATAAAAAAATCAGTGTAATGACAATCTTATTATTTGCATGAAAACACTTGAATTAGCATTATTGAACACTGTCTGAGTGTATTAAAACTTCAGAATTATATTCGTATAGACCTGCAACAGTGATGAAGTAAAGTTAAGAGTGGTCCAGACCAACCTTCCGAACATATGACTAAAAGAAGGTAGGCTATATTTAACTAAGAACGTTTCGGGAAACGCGTATTAACTATAAGGTACAGCTTAAGGTAACTTAAGAACGACGTAGCGCTAAGAAGGTTTTCGGGAAACCCAGCCCAGCCTCGGTCATTAAAGTAAGTAAAAAAAAATTCTCAAAAAAGTGTAATAAGAACTAACAAAATCTAACAAGTAGGACATGCAGAACAGCTTCAATTCCTTCTTAAAACGCTGACATTGCATGTATTGGGATACATCTTTATTTTTATAGAGGAAAAGGCTCCAGTTGTTTGAGGTATGAAGTAGTTGGAAATCTCATTTGCATTCTGCACTCAACGTTGGATGTTGAACGTTCCAGAGAGATTTAATGGTGTGTAGATCTGATGACCGGCAAGGTCATGAAATGTGTATGATTTGTTTAGCAGTGAATATGGGATCACTACAATCCTGGAATATGGGGACATATTAAAAAAAAAATAGCTACATATTTCTTGTTTGTCATACAATCATACAGCTCTACAATCCAGTCCAACAACACCTACATGATGGGGCTGCATGATTAAACAAAATAAATCCAAAAATGCGATATGACTTGTGCGTTTATCAAATCACAAAGGTTTTGATTTCATTAAATAAAACATTTGTTTCATTTGTGTTTCAAAGTGCTGATGTTCATCCACATGAGCAGCTCCCAGCTACCAGGGAACGTTCTCAGAACTTTGGCTAACATTCCCTACAAGTTTGGTTAATGTTTTAAAGAAAACATTTGAATGTAATTGTTACGGAGCAGGCTCCCGCACCGCCTCCTCTTCACCAGCAGAGGGAGCCGTCTCCAGAATACTAACTCTCCCTAGAACTCCGTTTACCATAATGCACCATTGCTGGGACTGATTACACACACACCTGCACCTCATTCAGACTGCCTATTTAAGCCACACTCAAACACAGACTCAGTGCGAAGTATTGCATTGCCACGGCCTGTAATGACTGAGCGTTTATCCATGGTCTGCCTGTTCTGTGTACCGACTTTGGATTGTGATATCACCTCTGCCTGTTTGCTGCCTGCCCTGATCTACTGCCTGTTATCTGACTATTCTCTGTGCCTGCTCTCTGAAAACCCTACTTTGCTGTATAAAGCTGCAAATGGATTCCACTCCGTCTAGAGTCTCGTTACAGTAATGTTTAAAGAATGTTTTAAGGATGTTTTCTAATTTAAAATAATGTTGCTATAAGGTTAAATGTAAACTAAGATATTACGTTTTAACTGTAACATTTTACGGATGTTTTGGGAATGTTGTTGAGATAACAGATTATACAATGTTCTCAATAAAACATTAGCACAATGTTCCATAATAACAGAAGAGGAACATTATTAAATTACCGATGTAAAATGTTATGAGGATATCATTGAGGCCTGAGATGACGGAATGTTTTGTTATAAAATGTTCTTGTAATGTGGCGTGTTAACAAAGCAAGAACATTTTAAATGTACCATTTTGAACATATTGTTGAGATAACAGATTATACAATATTCTCAAAAAAAAAACATTGGCACAATGTTCCATAATAACAGAGGAGGAACATTATCAAATCAATGTTCGTAAAATGTTTTGAGGATATAATTTAGTCCTGAGATGATAAAATGCTTTTAATAAAAAATTCCTTTCAATTGACTTTAACAAAAGTAAAACAGTTTGCATGAAACATTTTGAAGATTTTTAGGCATGTTGTTCTCTTACGAGAGGTTCTCTCGTACTGCGTAATATGTTCCGCTAGGGGAAAACATCTTTTCCTCGAGATATTGAAGTCCAAAAATTATCCTAAATTTTGAATTATTGCAAAATGCATTGCGGCATCATGCAGACATAGGCAAGCAGCTAAGCGTGCCAACTGGCTGTCCTGTGGCAACTGCAGCAGCCTATCGAGAGCGGCCCTTTGGTGACGGTCCAATGGGGCGATTCACACCCATTGTGTCACGCTCCGCCAAAGCGGGCGTGGCCTAGCCCTGTAAACATAGCTCGATAGGCTGATATTACTGATTTTTCATCTCTTCAGCAAAGCGAACAGTTGCATCACTGGATCCTGAGTTGCATCACTGGATCCTGAGTGAAGAAGCCGCGCCAATAAAAAAAAACCCTCTGCAGGACGAGCCATCTTCTGAAGCCGTTGGCCTCACCTCGCCGCCTTTAGTCGCCGCTTCCTGCTAGGCTATCCGGCGTTTATATCCTTTTACACTCTGCTAAAAGAGCTGCGTCTTTTTAAAGAACCACACTCAGCGATGGGGACCGCCTCACCTGCGTTTCCTGCCTGAGTGAGTATCATGTAGCACTCGCTACACTCAAGTAGACCGTGGCATTTAAACGATGCCCAATTGGCACTAAGGGCCCTAAAATTGTGCCAAGAAAATATCCCCCACACCATTACACCACCAGCAGCCTGCATAGTGGTAACAAGGCATGATGGATCCATGTTCTCATTCTGTTTATGCCAAATTCTGACTCTCTACCATCTGAACAGAAATCGAGACTCATCAGACAAGGCAACATTTTTCCAGTCTTCAACTGTCCAATTTTGGTGAGCTCTTGCAAAGTGTAGCCTCTTTTTCCTATTTGTAGTGGAGATCTTCTGGTGGGGTCCCGGTGGGGTCTTCTGCTGTTGTAGCCCATCCGCCTCAAGGTTGTGCGTGTTGTGGCTTCACAAATACTTTGCTGCATACCTCAGTTGTATCGAGAGGTTATTTAAGTCAAAGTTGCTCTTCTATCAGCTTGAATCAGTCGGCCTATTCTCCTCTGACCTCTAGCATCAGCAAGGCATTTTTGCCCAGAGGACTGCCGCATACTGGATGTTTTTCCCTTTTCGCACCATTCTTTGTAAACCCTAGAAATGGTTGTGCATGAAAATCCCAGTAACTGAGCAGATTGTGAAATACTCAGACCGGCCCGTCTGGCACCAACAACCCCGCCACGCTCAAAATTGCTTAAAATCACCTTTCTTTCCCTTTAGGGCTGGGCGATAACACGATAACGATGTGTATCGCGATAGACACGTGATCGATATCAATAAAAAATGTGTTTGAAAAAACGCCCAATATTTTTTTTTTTTCGTCGGAAGAAACCACAGGTTGCAAAGCAAGTTTGGTTGCATTAACAAAGGCACTCACTCTCTGGTAACCTAGCGACGTAGGGAGTGACATGCTAACAGGCAATCATGTAAGTTAACGTGTCAGTTTGGTTGCGCCATATCATTGTCTTGTGCTGCTGGATTTCTCTTCAGTAACCGGCGATTGAAAAGCAGAAAATGAGTGCCCTTCATCTGCATCAGACATAAAAACTCTGTCATTTTGTTAATACAGGACATCATTCAGTCTGCAAAGTGTTTACTTATATTTGTGTAGGCCTATACTCGCAATAAAATACAGCATTGTGCTTTTGTCACACTGTATTTCTTGTCAAACTGTAACCTACAACTGTCACACACACACACACACACACACACACACACACACACACACACACACACACACACACACACACACACACACACACACACACACACACCGTTTTAAAAGCAAAACATATTTATCCAACCCCTAAATTATTTAATACGGAAATTAATTATTTATAATTCCGATGAGAATAAAGTTATGGTTACTTAAATTAAGGAAAACGAATATATTGATTGGAAATGCAGAAAATTAATCCTGTCCCACCGCACCATGCCACTGTCACCTTTTTTACTCTGAGGAGTTTGCAGGTCTGATTGTGATTTTAGACTTATGTTTACATTTTAATTACTTGAGTTTTCCATGGTTGTGTTGACATTTCTGTCTTGGGATTATAATCAGAGGAAGGTTAAGTTTAAAATAAAAATGTTTAAAAGTAATATATTTGACTCCTGGTCCTTATTTTAAATGGCTCATAAAAAAAAAAATCAACAATTATCGATATCGACCGATATGAAACACTGATATCGTGATATCAAGTTTTCAGCCATATCGCCCAGCCCTATATCCCATTCTGACATTCAGTTTGGAGTTCAGGAGATTGTCTTGACCAGGACCACACCCCTAAAAGCATTGAAGCAACTTCCATGTGATTGGTTGATTAGATAATTGCATAAATGAGAAATTGAACAGGTCTATCTTATAATCCTTTAGGTGAGTGTATATTATAAATACCTCACTATGTTTCTCTGTGAGTTTTTTTTTGTGTGTGTGTGCTGTTATGCTCATTTGTGTGGTCATACACTCATCAGTGTTCTGGCTGAGGGAAGGAGGTTCTCGTCCAAGATTTTACGGTACATGACCCGTCCATCAGCCCTTCAATACAGTGAAGTCAAGTCCCTCAGCAGAGAAACAGCCCCAGAGCATAATGTTCCACCTCCTTGCTTGACTATAGGGATGGTGTTCTATGGGTCATAGTTAGCATTTCTCTCCCTCCAAACAGGGTGACTTGAGTTGATGCCAAAGAGCTCAATTTTGGTCTCATCTGACCACAGCACTTTCTCCCAAGCCTTCTCTGAACCATTAGATGTTTATTGGCAAACTTCAGACGGGCTTCTATTTGTGCCTTATTGAGCAGGGGGACCTTGCGGGTGCTGCAGGATTTCAATCCATTGTGGCGTAGCGTGTTACCAATAGTTTGCTTGGTGACTGTGGTCCCAACTGCCTTGAGATAACAGACAAGCTCCTCCCGTGTAGTTCTGGGTTGATCCCTCACCTTTCTCATGATCATCCTTAAACCGAGGGCGATTGATTTTTCATTTCGTATTTATTTTATTTCTGAATAATCACACCAACAAAAGTCTCCTCCTCGCCGTGCTTCTTGCTGATGATCTTGTAGCCCATTCCAACCATGTGCAGGTCTACAATCTGGTCCCTGACGTTTGATAGCTCTTTGCTCTTGCCCATGGTGGTGGAGAGGCTGGAATGGAAGATGTCTAATGTCCACTGACATTAGGAGTACTTTCTTAAAGTGACAGGACTAATCTGAGTTCCACATGGGCACATAACCAATCTGTGGGAGGCAGAATTCTTGCTGGTTGGTAAGAGATCAAATACTTATTTCATTCGATCAAATGCTAATCAATTTATAACCTTTATATAATGTGTTTTCCTGGATTTTATGGTTGATATTCGGCCTCTATCAGTTAAAATAAACCTACGATAAAAAGTATAGACCCTTCATTTCTTTGTAAGTGGGCGAACTTAAAAAAAATCAGCAGGGGATCAAATAATTATTTCCCCCACTATATGATAAAATACAGCAGTGCAAGTTTTGTGCTCCTTATTTCTCTTTACTTTTGTCTTCCCGAAATGAATTCCCTGCCACAATTTTCTCAAAACTCAACAGCCTCTTTAATATATATATATATTTTAAAGAAAGCAATAAAATTTAATGGAATTTTTAAATCAGGTGCATTTCTACAAACTGGTCCTCTATAATCATGACTTAACATTCTATAAGCTCCTTTATACGCCTTATTCACGGCAGCGCCATCTTTGATTTTTAATGAGAATGAAAGCGAGGCTGTGAGGGATAGACTTGCATCTCTTCAATGGGCTGTACTATTATTTAATGTGTTTTCGGATTGTTCTGCTCATGAAACAATGGAAAAATATCTTTCCAAGAAATGTCAGATGACAAAAAACTCCCGACAATGTAAGCTGTGGAAAATTGTAAGTAATCTAGCCGCTTTATTCAGCTTTTTACAGTCGATGCCATTGGAAACACGGTAAGTCTATCCCTCACAGCCTCACTTTCATACCTGTCATGGCGCTGCTCTGAATAAGGTCTATTGCTATCCATGTGTGTTAGCTGAATTCTCGGTACTGAATATAACTTATGAAGGTATTATCTTGATGAATAAATCTTAGTGTAGGGGAAAACTCATCAGACCACATACTTTATTATCAGACCATGCACTCGATTATCAGGCAAACACTGATAAATCCCCTGCAGTGAAGCTGCTCCTCTGCCCTATGAAGAAAAAAGGCATCGCTTTGTCAAAGACTGACAACCTCATTGCGGTGAGTCACAGGGAAGATAATTATAAACATGGAGCCACAGGAGTGAAAGCAGTGCAAAGGCCAGAGCCGTCGCAGTGGGAGAGAGCAGGAGTCGCAGACAAAACGTAATACTTACAGGATGATACAGCACACTGCTTAATTTCACATGCTAAGTGCCTCTATTGTTAACACTGAACATTACTCCTGTCTTTTTCACAATACACTTTGTCTTGGCTTCCAGAGGAAGATTCTGACAGACTGTAAAGACACTGTTTGGGTCTGATCAAGGAGGAATTTGCATATCATAATTAATAATTGGTAATTAATAATTATTCATACAGATTTGGATCAGCCCAGTCTTACATGTTAATAAATCTCCCATTGAGGGAAGCTGTCAATTTTACCCGCATGCATGCATGTGCATCTTTGCAATTAACCACAAATTAATTGTAATTAATTAAACGGACCACGTTTTACAAGACAGGTAAAATTAAGTAGCTCAATTAATTTATAGAGTTAGTGAAAACAAATTCTGTGGCCACAAGAATTAGTTTTCTGCTCTATAAACAAGTACCCTTTTAAGGCATCTTTAAATTCTGTAGCTTTAATCGACATTTTAGGGACTAGTATCATGGGCAATAGACAATGATTCAGTCAAAAATGAGTACAGTATAATGAATTTAATAAGGCATAACTACTTAAGCACTATGTTACAATGATACATGTATTAACAAACATTAAACATGACGAAACGAATACTAACACAACGCGGGTCGTTCGGGCAAGGGAAACACGTGGCAGAGTTCGTACACAGACCATCAAAATTCTGGTCTCATTTGTTTTAGGCCTGGTGATGCTTACACCCTTTCGGTATTCATTAAAATAGACAAAAAATATGACAACATCAGCATAAAGCATATTTAATGCTTCTGCAGCCAACAGTGTTTACAACATTATATAATACACTGAAGTGCCATTGTTGGTTGTCAGCAAATGCAACTTGCTATATTCTATCTATAGAGACAAGAATCAGCTCCCTAATGGTGTGTGCATTTGAAATTTCTTGACCTTGTATAACAGTGGTGCTCAACCTTTTTATGGGCCGGCGTCCTCCTTCCATGTATCAAAGTCCCTAACTGGCCCCATCAAATAAAATGTAGTTTTTATAATAATTCTGTTTATTATAATTAGTACAATTATTATGTTTACACAACCAATCAAATGTTTGGGGTCTTTTTTAAAGAAACTGATACTTTAATTCAGCAAGGATCCATTAAAATAATGAAAGAGTCTAAATAGAGGGATAAAATATTTTACTCTGTACATTCTTCGGTTATGGCTGTAGAGCCCTTGCAATAGGGCACCAGAAGGCATAGTCATGGGACAAATCATCGCTCTTCCGTTGCGATTAGAACATCAAACACGTTCTCCCAACTCAGTGACGCACCTACTGAGAATCCTGTTGAAAGTGCCCTAGTTATTGGCGATTCTGTAACACGGAGCGTGAAAATAGAGACACCACCATAGTCAGAAGCCAGAGCACCTGACATCAAAGCAAATTTAAAAGTGTTGGCTTATTAAGATTATTATTATTATTCACGTCGCCACTAATGATGTTCGACTTCACCAGTCGGAGATCACTAAAATTAACATTTAAGTGTGAACTCGCAAGTACAATGTCAGACACTGTAATGTGCTCTGGCCTCCTTCTCGTTCGCCGGAGTGATGAAATATTTAGTAGTATTTAGTACTCATTGTTAATGATATGATAACAGATCATAACCTGTGCTTTGTTTGATAGAAAACTGGCAAAAAAACAGTTGATTTTATTTCTTTAAATGAGTCCACCCCCCAAGATTATTGTTATAAACACGAGCCATGTCAAGGAAAGGGGGAGATGTTGCTGTAATTTATAGTAATATCTTCAGTGTTACTGAGAAGTGTAGTTTCAAATATAATTCTTTTGAAGTGTTGGTGCTTAATGTAACAATATCTAGAGTAAATGATAAATCACGTTTGAGATTTGAGCTGGCTACTGTATACAGGCCACCATACAGACTTTATCAGCCAGCGAATACAAACTGTATACAGGCCACCATACAGACTATTCAGCCAGCGAAACTGACTGAGTTTCGCTGGCTGAATAGTTGGGTGTGGCCAAAGCCAGTTAACCCTTGTGCATTGTTCAAATTCACTACCCTTTCGTTATGTTCGTGGCTGAAAAAAGCCACTACTTTAAACTGCTGTAAAAATGTATCAGATAAATATTTTTTTCACTTTTTTTTTGCATAAATCTATTAACCGACCTCAGTCCTGATCAAAACTACTAATTTAAAAAAAAAAAAAAAAAACTCAGGATTTTAACTCTTTAATTGCCAAATTCATAAATGATGTCACTGACTGATTATGGGGGGGGGGGGGGGGGGGGGGGGGGGGGGGGGACAAAATGACTTATTTTCAAAATAAAATATGATTGTGGACTGGATTTTTTTTTTTTTACCTTTTATCACAGTCTTGGACATGTCAAAGATTAGAAACAACATTGGTTTTGATGCGATGCATTGTTAGTTTTTGTGTAGCATCAGATTTTAACTTTTTCTCCCTCATTTACTGTTCGTGGCTGTTTTTGCCCCATTGACTTCCATTATAACCACATTTTTTGATTGCAAAGCCATGACACCATAAAATCATGCATTTTTCATTGTTGATGGTTTTCCCTCTTGGGAAGAGGTAAAATTTGTAATTTTTACTGTTGATAACCAGGTGGAACCATTTAACCCTTTAGACAGGCCTGTGCAGAAAAAAGCTTAGTTTCTGGCTTTTACATGGAGTTATATGGAGTATAATAGCATATTACAGTGTGTATATGTGTGTGTGTGTGTGTGTGTGTGTGTGTGTGTGTGTGTGTGTGCGTGAGTGTGTGAGAGAGTGTGAGAACTCACCTTGATGCGTCTGAGAAAATAAAAATATACACTTCAGCTCTCAAAACTACATGGAGTAAACAAAAACAAAGTAAGTGTATTTATGCATCTGCTGCCTTTTGATGGTGAGAAATGCAGACTAAACAAAAAGAAAGCAAGTGGATATAAACGCTTGTCATTTGATGGTGAGAAGAGCAGCAAGCAACATGAGAGAGGGCTTGACTTGTAGTGAAGTTTTAGCGATGATTATGCAGTCTGACCCCTCCAGCGAGCTGCAGGAGGTATTGTCTTCTCACTCTGACCGCAGACTCAGGACAGTCAGATCCTGGTGTGGATGTGGCACCCTCATCATCATCTCATGCTTCCACTGAAGACGAGGAGGATTCAGAGGATCCTGGATCTGGATGGACTGGGAGAATCTTGAGAGGGACATGGTGGTTTTGAAAATCGCACGACCACTGCGATCATCCCACAGGCAACGTGTGGACTCCCCTCTGGATCTGTAGACGCTGGCCAAAATCAGTAGCCCCATGTAGGCACAGAGATCTGTGGAGTCCACAGATCCAGGATCCTCTGAATCCTCCTCGTCTTCAGTGAGCTCTAGCTTCCACTGAAAGCAGGAGGATTCTGTGGATCCTGGATCTGGGTAGATTGGGAGAAATGGTGAAGTATGGTTTTCCACCAATGCGGAGACAACTCCCTTTCTTCAGTCTGCAAGAGGCGTGAGTCGAGGGCCGACACGCTATGCTATCGCAAGGGTCCAGAACATGGATTCTGTGTTCAATCTGTTTTTTACGGAGGAGATGACTGACCTGATTGTCAGCATGACCAACCTCCATGGGCACCGCACAATGATAAACTGGACTGGGGTGGACTCCACAGATCTCTGTGCCTATATGGGGCTACTGATTTTGGCCAGCATCTACAGATCCAGAGGGGAGTCCACACGTTGCCTGTGGGATGATCGCAGTGGTCGTGCGATTTTCAGAACCACCATGTCACTCTCAAGATTCTCCCAGTCCACCCAGATCCAGGATCCTCTGAATCCTCCTCGCCTTCAGTGGAAGCTTGAGATGATGATGAGGGTGCCACATCCAAACCAGGATCTGACTGTCCTGAGTCTGCGGTCAGAGTGAGAAGACAATACCTCCTGCAGCTCGCTGGAGGGGTCAGACTGCATAATCATCGCTAAAACTTCACTACAAGTCAAGCCCTCTCTCATGTTGCTTGCTGCTCTTCTCACCATCAAATGACAAGTGTTTATATCCACTTGCTTTGTTTTTGTTTAGTCTGCATTTCTCACCATCAAAAGGCAGCAGATGCATAAATACACTTACTTTGTTTTAGTTTACTCCATGTAGTTTTGAGAGCTGAAGTGTATATTTTTATTTGCTCAGACGCATCAAGGTGAGTTCTCACACTCTCTCACACACTCACGCACACACTCACGCGCACACACACACTGTAATATGCTATTATACTCCATATAACTCCATGTAAAAGCCAGAAACTAAGCTTTTTTCTGCACAGGCCTGTCTAAAGGGTTAATGGTTCCACCTGGTTATCAACAGTAAAAATTACAAATTGTACCTCTTCCCAACAGGGAAAACCATCAACAATAAAAAATGCATGATTTTATGGTGTCATGGCTTTGCAATCAAAAAATGTGGTTATAATGGAAGTCAATGGGGCAAAAACAGCCACGAACAGTAAATGAGGGAGAAAAAGTTAAAATCTGATGCTACACAAAAACTAACAATGCATCAAAACCAATGTTGTTTCTAATCTTTGACATGTCCAAGACTGTGATAAAAGGTAAAAAAAAATCCAGTCCACAATCATTTTTTATATTGAAAATAAGTCATTTTGTGTGTTTTTTTTCCCAAATCAGTGACATCATTTATGAATTTGGCAATTAAAGAGTTAAAATCCTGATTTTTTTTTAAACATTTAGTAGTTTTGATCAGGACTGAGGTTGGTTAATAGATTTATGCAAAAGAATTTGAAAAAAATATTTATCTGATACATTTTTACAGCAGTTTAAAGTAGTGGCTTTTTTCAGCCACGAACATAACGAAAGGGTAGTGAATTTGCCCAGAGTGTACTGTTGAGTTTTTGAAAAATTTCAAAGCATTTTCCCAAAATATGTGTCAAAATAAGATTTGTCACCAAAAATCATTCCATTTGCTGAAACAAGGAAAAAGTTATGGCCAAATTAATAAAAAATACCCCTTAGTGGCTGAAAAAAGCCACAACAGCACATAAGGGTTAAAGTACTTATTCTAGGCATTTGCTAATAGTTGTTAGAAGAAGCATTAGAACAACAGGAGAGAACATCAGTCTGTGAGTGTTTTACTTTCTCATTTGATTTTAGCGCGGCTCTTCGTTACTGTGTTTACCATGGTAAAAACGTGTGTGTGTTTGTTTGCGCCCTGACAGTTTCGCTGGCTGAATAGTTGGGCGTGGACCGCTGTATTAATTGTATAAATTGGATATTAGGCGTGTATATAACTGGTTAGTGCACCGCGGCAGCGGTTGCGGCTGCCCTTGTGTGAAGCCCAGTGGTGGAGGAAGTACTGAATCTCAGTACTTAAGTAAAAGTACAAATAACCAGATAAATATTTACTTTAATAAAAGTAGAAGTAACACAATGACAACCATACTTAAGTAAAAAGTACCTTATTTTAAATGTACTTTAATTATTAAAAGTAAAAGTACTTGCATAACAATTGATTCTCTTAATGACTATTTTCTAATCATTAATAAAACATTTAATTCTAACTCATTCAACCTAATACTCCTATAATGATGTTCAATAATGATGGAAAAAAATTGTTGTCACCATTTCTGAAACAAGCTTGCAATTAGGCAATATAAACCATGCTTATAATAACTATGTTTGGCAGTAGACACGATTAATTTATGGTGTAATTCTGAACCTCTTGGCTTGTATAATCCTAACCAAACATATATTACACACAGTCTGTTTCCTATGCACGTAAAAACAAATTTTAGCGTATAAATTGCAGGATAAACACACTGCGTCCGAGACGCATTTAGTTGATGTATCTATGGCAACCAAACGTCACTTGTGAGACAAACGTGCAACGAACGGACGGTCAGACTACGTTTTGGCAGGGGAAAAACTGATCAGAAAATGTAATGAAAATGTAACCTTAGTTGTAGAAATGTAGTGGAGTAGAAAGTATAATAATTGCTGCAAAATGTAACGAAGTAAAAGTAAAAAGTATGCACTATTTATTCTACTTATGTAAAGTAAAGATATGTGAAAAATGTACTTAAGTAAAGTAACAAAGTATTTGTACTTTGTTACGTTCCACCACTGGTGAAGCCCTCATCATGTAAAGACCAAAGAGTGTAAAGACTTGTCACATCTTTCTGTTTGTGAGCTCCTTTACACTATGTTTTCAAATCTCTAATTTACTAACATACATAAATCAAATGTCACACGTCGGAGGCGGTACAATCCTAACAATCTCCGTACCCTTCCGGTGGCTTCTAATACTTTATTCTCTTTTCCTATTGGTCTCTGGAACTGCCAGTCCGCTGTTAACAAAGCTCATTTCATTTAGTCTTTTTCAAGTCATTCAGGTCCTGACTGAGACCTGGATCAGACCAGAGGATACTGTCACACCAACTTCACTTTCTCACACACTCCCCGTCTGACCGGAAGGGGTGGTGGTACTGGTCTAGGGCTGCATCTAACGATTATTTTTGTTGTCGATTAATCTATCGATTATTTTTGCGATTAGTCGACTAATCTAACAGTATAATTTCGATTAATCTCATGCACATTTTTTGGATTACCTGATTTGGATTGGCAAAATTTCCAATAAATAATAAGTACAACTTCTACCATTAGTATTTCAAACTTTTATTAATTCATTTTCTGAAAAATACATTGAAATTTCCTAGTATAAAAAATAAAGTGCCAGAATTATATTGCAAACAACACTTTAGTGCATCATGTAACAATTTCACATAAATTCTGCCAAACATAGTGCAATAAAATACATTAATATGAAGGCATTAAGTTAAGGCATTAAGCCGGCAACCGAGAAAAGGCATTCAGATGGGGTTGAAGTTGCTGGTATAGACAAATAAGACTTTGCCAGCATGGCCAAGGTGGGAAATCTTGCTTCATTTTCTTTCCACCATTTAAATGGATTTTCATTCTTTGGGATAGCCTGCTCACCAAAGTACATGAGTATCTCATTCCTTGCTGCTTCACTGTGAGAATCCTGATCTTGGATGTGACCAGTGTCGTCTTCACTGTGCACGTCTGAATCCGACACGAGCAAAGTGTCCAGCAGAGACACTGGCTTTCTCTCTGAAAGTGTTGTATCTCTACTGGCTGAGTCATCCTGTTCCCCTCCTTGATGATAACCTGTTTGCTCCCTTTCTCTTCTTTTCTCTTCCAGTGCAAGACCTTGAACTTTGTGGTGAACTTTTAAAATGTCCTCTGCTTGCAGGAATTTTAGTTTGCGGAATCTGGGGTCAAGGGCTGCTGCAATAATGCATACATTTTGTCCATCATCTCTGAATTTAGTTTCCCACTCCCATCTTGATGTCATCTCCTGTGCAGCAACAGCTTGGAAAGCCTTGACAGCTGCGTTCTCAAATAATGTGCTCTGAATGGACTTCTGTAAGCCCTTCACCAGCGGAGGTAGAGTAGAAACAGTCACATAGGACTCTCCACTCAGGAAGACAGTAGCACACTCAAAAAGCTTCAGGACTTTTTCCACTTCCTCAAGTAGGCTCCATTGATCATTTTTTAAATCCAGGAAGCGCTTCCCTTGTGGCGTGACATCAGGATCTGAAAGCGTTGCTGTCATAGGCCACCTCTGTTCAAGCAGACGGCTGATCATGTGCAAAGTGCTGTTCCATCTTACGGGTACATCTTGAATTAGCGTATGTTCAGGGGTACCCATTTGTTGCTGCTTTGCCTTCAGCCTTGTGCTGGCCAGCTCACTTTTTTTTTAAATGTTCCACAAGGCTCTTCGCAGCCCTCAGTGCCCTGCTGATCTGGACATCCTTTAGAGCATGGTTGACAACCAACTGTAATGTATGACCAGCACACCTGAGAGAAGCAATCCCATGCTTTTCTTCCAAAATTCGTAGAGCAGCAACAACATTTGCAGCATTATCATGTACAACCGCCATTACATTGGTCAAGGATCTCTCAAACTTCTCGGCTGCTTTTTCCATCCAGGTAGCAATGTTTTCAGCTGTATGCCGATCTTCAAGTGGCATTGTGGTCAAGTTGAATGAAGTAAGCTCCCAGTCTTTATTAAGGAAGTGGCAGGTGACACCCAAGTATGCATCGGTGGCAATACTGGTCCATGCATCTGTGGTTAGAGTGATTTTGGTTTTTACTTTTTTGAGTGAAGCTTTCACTTTCTCAAAATTCTCCTCATATTTTTTCTCCATCAACTTGGTGAAGTGGAATCTGGAGGGAAGTGTGTATCCAGGGTAGAACACGTTGATCATCTCACGAAAGCCCTGACCCTCTACAATAGAAAGAGGTCTCATATCCTTTACAATCATGTTCAGAATGCTGTCGGTAAGTCCAGAAGCCATGTGGGGCGTGCAAACAGTGACGTCCTTTTTATGGAAGAAATCTTGCACACAGCTTTGTCTCTTCCTGAGTAATAAAACAAGCACAACAATATCATAAACATTTTTAAACATGAAATCTATGAATGAGTAGGTAGTGCATCTGTATTTTATTTTAACATGAAATGATGAATGACAAAAAAAGTATTTCAGAAAGGGTAATGAAATATGCAAATATCTTAAACTTTATTTTTAACTAATGGTACCATTTCATAAAATGTACGATGTATACAATCACAGGAAATGCATTTATTATAGTGTGTAATTAATTACTATAGTGGGAGTATGATTTACTCAATTAACTTGTTCGAAATGCACTTGTTTTTTTGCAAAAAGGTTCACATACACTAGATTACAGCCTAAGCTACTGTTAATATGTAAATATAACGTTATCGTTTATTTTTAATGATTTCGGAATCCCCCCTTAATAATTCTTATAAAGCTGACATCTGTTATTAGCAATGAAACTGACTGCACAATGAATCTTTCATAATGCCGATTTGCCAGTACGCAGAATTCAGCACTGAACAAAAAGTCCAAAAAGCTCATTCTGTCGAGTTGGTTCGCGCGGGAGTGCAAGTCTTTAGTCTACACGTACATACATAACTTTTAAAACTAACAATTTAAATGCACTGACTGAAAGCTTCGTTGACAGATTTAAGTTGAAGTTATAAGTAAAAGTCCATTTTATTGTCGCCGAATGGGGCAATAAATTACATCTGCATTGTTAGCAATTAACATTATTACCTAGCATAAAGCTGTAATAGCTAAAAAAAGAAGGTATAACTGCAACAACTCACTGGAATAAAGCCTACTTACCCAGCTGGCTCGTCATTTTGAGTTTGCAGAGTCACAGGATGTTTCCTTTTAAGATGCTCATTCATAGCGGTTGCACTGCCATGGTATGACATTTCTGCTTTGCATAGTGAAAAAAGCACCTTTCTGTTCGGCTGTAAAGTATTCCCATACTTTGGATGATCGTGGTCTGGCTTTATGTGATAAAGCCAGATTGTCATTTCCATCATGAGCTGGAGCAGAAGCTGCCATTACTCGATATTTAAACGTAAATAATGAATGTGACGCGTCAACGTATTTTTATAGTCGACGTAATCGATGACGTCGACGCGTCGCTGCGGCCCTATACTGGTCTGCTCATCTCAAATGACTGGAAATTTAATCCTTTACCACCTCTATTTGACAACAGCTCATTTGAATCACATTCAATTACCATCAGTAGTCCTATTAAAATCCATTTCGTAGTTGTATATCGTCCCCCTGGTCAACTTGGCAGTTTCCTGAAGGAGCTTGACGTGCTACTCTCATCCTTCCCTGAAGATGGTACTCATCTTGTAATTCTTGTAGACTTCAAAATCCACCTAGAAAAACCTCAGGCTGCCGATTTCCACACCCTGCTTGCATCATTCAACCTCAAACGAGTATCTACTGTGGCTACTCACTAGTTAGACTAGCAAGATCAGCTTCCAAATCCTCAGTCCTCATCCTGCTGGATCTGTCTGCTGCTTTTGACACAGTTAACCACCAGATCCTCCTGTCAATCCTAAAGATGAAGGGCATCTCAGGAACTGCACTCCAATGGTTTGAGTCTTACCTCTCAGGAAGGTCCTTTAGGGTGTCGTGGAGAGGTGTGGCAAGACCCAACATCTAGCTACTGGGGTGCCTCAGGGCTCAGTGCTTGGACCATTCTTCTTCTCCATCTACATGACATCATGTGATTCAGAAACATGGCTTTTCCTATTATTGCTACGCTGAAGACACGCAACTCTACCTCTCATTCCAGCCTGACGATCCAACGGTAGCTGCTCATATCTCAGCCTGCCTGACAGACATTTCTGGCTGGATGAAGGACTAAACCTTCAACTAAACCTTGCAAAGAGAGAACTACTTGTGATCCCGGGCAACCCAACACTTCATCACAAATTCTCCATTCATAGGCTCATCATCCATAACTCCAAGGTCAGCTAGGAACCTTGGGGTTGTAATTGATGATCAGTTGAAATTCACAGACCACATTGCTAGAACTGCCCGGTCCTGCAGATTTGCCTTGCACAACATTAGGAGGATCAGGCCCTTCCTTACAGAGCATGCTACACAACTCCTTGTCCAAGCACTTGTTTTATCCAGACTGGACTATTGTAATGCTCTCCTGGCTGGTCTTCCAGCTTGCTCTCTCAAACCTCTACAATTGATCCAGAATGCTGCAGCCAGAGTAGTCTTTAATGAGCCAAAGAGAGCACTATGGAAGTGAAATTGATGTTGAATTGCACCAATTGAAAAAAAAAATGTATTGCATTAATCATGCTTGCATTTTAATCCATTGTATTTTTAAGGCTTGCATTTTTATGAGCTGAAATTCAACATGGTTGAATATTTAACTCTTTCCCCGCCAAACACGGAATTTTCCGTGTTTAATGAAAAAACGCATCCCCGCCAAACACGGAATTTTCCGGGTATCCGTGTTTTAGGTGGTATACGGTAAGGAAGACCCGCGCGCATGTCCTGAATGAGTGCGCAACTCTTTGATCAGAGAAACAGATTGCAATCGTCTCAAACAGTGGAGTAGTGAGAATGTATCAGACAGACAATGCAGAGGTATATGGCTGAAGTACTGGAGGTTAATGGACTCGGAGTCCGATCACTCTTTATTTGATAATTCTGAATCTGATCGGGACGAAGTAGTCAGTGAGAGAGATGCACATGTTGTCACAGAAAGTTCTAGCCATGGACGTGCCGCAGATAGATCGTATAATATTATGACACTATAATATTTATGTGTGTGTGCAGGCATTTATGTGTGGCTGTCTAAATATGAAGGTGTAATTGTCAAATTATTTCTCTCTTTGTGCACATTTACCACATTGTAATATGTATTTGTGTGTGTGTGTGTGTGTGTGTGTGTGTCTAGGCCTGTTTATTGTAATTCCAATTATTCATTATTCACAGGTAGAACACAGAGAGGCAGAAGTTTTATTGCAAAAGTTACATTTTCCCTTACATCCTGGGAAATTTGATATATTTTACATTTTATTTATGTTTTTAATTTATTTTGGAAAGTTTTATATATGAAGGAAACAACATCTGAATGTATTCTGCTTTTAAATGCACTTGTTTGATAAAAATACCTTTTTCTCAGTTTTTTGTCCAAAATGTTGTTTTTGACAAAACCTACCTCTGTTCAAGAGGCAATAAAAAAAGAACAAATGAAGATAAAATAAAAACGTTTTTTTTGCCTAAAAGCAGAGGCTCAGATCTTTATTTTTATATATATCATCTTCATATATTCATGGAAGAAAATATTCAGCGGGGCATTAAAATTTAGCGAAAATCGTCAAAAACCCTGGCGGTGGCTGGCAACTTTTTTTAAAAAACGCTGGCGGGGAAAGAGTTAAGCAGTGAATATTCCAATTAAAAACATTTCAAACACATTTTCATTATTAAAAATTTAATAATCCATATTCACCTTTCATATTTCACTTTCAAAATTTTCAAACTGTTTAAAAATACAACCTATAATATTCAACAGGCGATTTTCGGTCCATTTCATTTCGTCTTGAAAATTCGCGTCCACAAATTCAGTGGTTCAAATTCGACAGTAAATTCAACAGTGACGTCCAGGAACTGCAGGAAAAGCAATAGATTACCGAGCACACTCTCCATCTGCTGTTAGTCGGCTTTACCAGCAGGGGGTGCAAGTGCGTGTTGACAAGCACCAAAGCAACAGCAGAGGCCTTCACAAAACGTCATTTGCTGAAATGGACAGAGCGATGAGTACCAGTTATAATTTATATGTGTGTGGAAAAGGTTGATTAAGACACAAAACACACGACCCTTATCTTATCTCATATCTTATCTTGTATCTTACCCTTATCTCATAAGACCCTTGTCTTATGAGACTTATTTTTACCCCCGTGCAAAGTAAGGTGATTTGTCCACTGCTAAACTAAAGTCTCTCGCCGTTTTAGTCACTATGACGGAATACTCAATTGATGGCTGGGTTTTAGCTACATGATGGCAAAGGCAATTTTATTTATAGCATCATTAAATACAACCCAATTACAAATTATAAATAAAATTCAGCAATTGTAAATTAAAAATTACATCTCTACCATGATATCTGTTAATTTCTGTGTTATAACGTGAATTGTCTCGGCCATTATCCAGGGCTGCGTACAGTAGGGGTATTTGTCATCTTATTTTATAGGCTATTTTATTCGCTCTTTTTGTCCATTTGGAGCGCGCGTCACGTCACCTACTGTATTAGTGTCGCGCCTGCCACAAGATCTCTCACTGATTACATGAACGTGATGAACCATCACTCCGATGAGGGCACATAAAGTGCAATCCATCTCTTATTTACCATTTTTTCATCTTATTATATTTAATTCGCTCCTTTGCCTGTATTGGAGCGCGTCTCGTGGCTCTTACTAAGCGTTAGGGCAGCCACGATCTCTCACTGTTTTAATCTACAGAATGTCAGAAAATATGTTTCGAGATCACCCAAAATGTCCGGGATTCTGCTTTTATGGTTCTGCAGTCACCATTCATTATGTTTACTGTGCCGAGCCGGACGAGGCTAGGGTCGCGGGAGAACAGCGCGAGGCCAGTGGCGTGATTACCGATGAGCGACACCTGTGAGATGCACCGGTCTCGTATCTCTCACGGAGGAGCGGGAATTTTATTCTTTTCACTTGTTTAGCATTCATGTAAACACTACATTCAGGGATGCCAGAGTGATCCCTGGGAGGGTCTGCTCTGCCGGAAATATCGCGAAAAAAATTGTGGCCATTTTAGTGTATGCACCTTTTATTTTTTATCAGAAAAATGTGAAAAAATATTTTTTTCAACAAATCCTTAGTGGGTTGGGTAGGTTCTCAATAAATGCATTCCAGATACACAGAACACATGTGCGGACAACATCCACTGAAAAAATAATTCCTAAAACACATTTCTACATGATTTGGCATCAGTTTAATGCAAAAAAACTACCCACTATTTTCATCTTTACTTCATTGGCAATCAACTATTCCCTTAAGTTATGACATCAGGCAATATGCCATTCTTTTCACCAAACACTATACTCATTCCACAGAAAAAATGAAAAAAAAAAAAAAAAAGTCCAAACAAAATCAATGGATCTGTGATGATTTCAATACTAGTTGGCAATCAACAGGCTCTGAATTTCAATAGAATTTTAGACTACTCTCAAAATTCTCAAAAACATGCTGGATATTTAGCATCATGGCTTACTTACAAACACACACACACACACACACGTGATCTTAGTAATTTTTTTGAGTTTGGAACGACCAACCAACGGTTACCAACGGACTTCGAAGCTGCTCATCATTGTCTTTGGTAAGTGATGGTGACTAATATACTGGTAGGTCTGCCCCAGAGTTTTGGCAAAAGAATGGTAATATGGATATTGTAATGGTAATTAACTGAAAGGACCACACCAGTCTTCAAACAATAATATTTCAGATGATTCCTCATCCCAAACGTATCCATGTAGCAGCAGCATTCATTCTCTACTAGTTTACTTAGCTAGTGTTAGCCGTTTTAGCTAATTTCGGTGGTTTCTTTAAACGGCATTACTCCTCACAGGTATGGGGTAGAGAGTAGAGATTACTTTTTTTAAATGCTCAGAATATTATGCTCTAAGAAATGTATGTGTCTTATATGTTCAATAAGCATCGACCGGAAGTTGAGAAATTGCCAAAATTTCAACTGGACTTGTTAGGTAAAGAAATAGATATGAGAATAAATGCTGCTACAGGGATACGTTTGGAGCGAGGAATCATTGGAAATAAACTTGTATGAAGCCTGATGTGGTCCTTGAAGTGTTTTTCATGTCAGACAGATAGTAGGCTAGTAAGGGTAACTAAAGGCTACACTAAATGTTAGCTGCCATTAGCAATTAGCTACATGGCTAGTTGTTACATTTAGGTTTAGAAAGTTTAGCTAGTTAGCTTGTGGCATGAATGGCCACACAGACACACACTCACAAAATATATATATACGTATATATATATAGCTATATTGGATATCAGACTGTACACAATACTAAACAATACAAATGTTCAGTAAAATGTAAACATACCATATATTATGCATAGTTTGTTTTTGTATATAGTACTGTACAGTATATAGAGTGAGTGATTTGTCAAAAGCTAGTTACCTAGTAGTGTCAAACATCTAGATGTTGGCAGATTTGGTTCTGATCTTATTGGGTTTTCTGTGGAGGAAAAGGTAACGAGAAGAGAAGGCATCAGATGATTGGAAAGGACTGTAAAGAGGAGTGGAGGATTGAACAGAAGGGAAGAGTAGAATGAGGAGAGTAGAGTTAAGAGGACAGGGGTGGACTGAACAAGAGAGAAGAATAGTAGATGAAAAAATGTCAGAGGTCACACACCTCTGGAGCAACTAAGGGTTAAGTGTCTTGCTTACACTGGTGTCTCACAGTGGATTCAAACCCCGGCCTCTCACACCAAAGGCATGTGTCTTATCCACTGCACCATAACCACCCTGCTCAGTGATGATCAGATGTGGTTTGTTTGTGCCTTGGGGAAGAAGGGACCACAGTTGATCACAGTTGCAGGGATGGTACCTGGGATGAGAAATGCTTGGAATGATTTCCATGTAGGAGCAGTGCAATTTGTTTCCAGGTCCTCCAATAGTTTGTTGGTGACTTGGGGAAGATGGGACCATAACTGATCACAGTTGCAGGGATGGTATTTGGAATGGTAAATGCTTGGAATGAACTGCCATGCAGTGTTCGTCCATCCTTTGTGTACTCTGGGAAGTCAAGATTATCAAACTGTGTGAATTGTCCAACCTTCAGGTTCGTTGGTATGAAGGCACCATCCCTAGTTGTCTGCTCTTCAACTGCCATTGACATTGTTGTAAAATATATGTACTTCTTTGTAGCTGATGCTGTTCCTAAATCTATTTAGGAGTGACACAGTTGACTTGCTTCTGGTTTCCTTAACGGCTGTCCCAACGTGTTTCGGTGTTGGGATCTTGGCAACTGCTTGGCAGACATCCTGGGCAAGATTGAGAACTTGTTCTTGCTGCTTAGGACTAACTTTCACCCGGCCGTCTTCACCTAACTCTGGAGATGCATATGTTATCATCCATGCCAGGTGGTTATACAGGTTAGAGGTCAATCTTTTGGATGCCTCCAGGTATGATATCTTGCTGCTGTGTCGGGTCTTCAGTCATACTGCCAGCGATCTTGTGACTTCCTCTGGCTTGAGCTGTTCTGGATTGTCTTGCTTCCTTCAGAGCCTGCTTACGTTGGTCCTGGAGTTCCTTCCGTATTCTAATTGCAGTGTTGTAGGAAGAGACTATGGTATCAACTCACATTCTTCTTCATATTGTGCAAGAAGTATGCAGAGTATTAGGGTGGTGATGGCACAGTGGATAAGACACATCTGTGTGCCAGAGCATCCGGTCCCCTCGGTCAGAGAATAGAACGACTGGAAGTGAGACTTGTCCGGGGCGGTTGAGCCAAAGGTGGTGCTCCTGGACCACCAAGGTGGACATCGCCTGACCAATGGAACGTGCGGTTTCCTTCGAAGGGGGCAACACAGCCGAATCCTCATCTCCATAGGACTGAAGCTCCCCTTACGATGCTGCTATCGACATCTGATCATCAAGCGGAGCCCCAAAGGACATGGCTGGTTGTTGCAGCGCTTGTAAGGTGTGAGGGACCCAAAGAGATTGCCTCAGCGGAGAAGTCCTCACATCAATCCTCAGATTACCCAGACCATGCACAGAAGTAGGTTTATTTTGAGGTCCAAAATAAAAGCTAGATCAGGGCATAGGCGAGGGGACTGCACCTCCCTTGAGGTAAGCAACTCTCAATCTCAGCACAGTCAGTCATATTCCCGCAATGAAAACATGAACTATTCACAAAAGTTGCCTAAGTGTGCTGAATGCCTAACACGAAAAGGAACTATTGTGACCATCTGCTGGCGCCAGGGAATGACCGCATCCATAAACGCACAAGCGGAAAGACATCTTGAAAAGACCGCAGGGTCACGCTTGTGTTGCTCTTTTAGTGAAAACAAAAAAAAATAGAAATAGAAATTCTTTCAGTGCCAAAGTACCCAAGGATAGCCGCGGTGTAATCGGGGTACACTCTCAAAGAGGAACGCCCACCAACACCGACACACACACACACAAGCAATGCTGTGAAAACAGCAGTTGTGAGCTGTAAAATCCTTGAGGCCACCACTGATCGCACAGTCACAAATGCTGTAGCAGCATTTATTCTCATATCTATTTCTTTACCTAACAAGTCCAGTTGAAATTTTGGCAATTTCTCAACTTCCGGTCGAAGCTTATTGAACATATAGGAAACATACCTCTCTTAGTTAGAGCATAATATTCTGAGCATTTAAAGAAAGTAAGTCTCTACTCTCTACCCCATACCTGTGAGGAGTAATGCCGTTTAAAGAAACCACCAAAATTAGCTAAAACGGCTAACGCTAGCTAAGTAAACTAGTAGAGAATGAATGTTGCTGCTACAGGGATACGTTTGGGATGAGGAATCATCAGAAATATTATTGTTTTAAGACTGGCGTGGTCCTTTCAGTTAATTACCATTACAATATCCATATTACCATTCTTTTCCCAAAACTCTGGGGCAGACACCGGTATATTAGTCACTATCACTTACCAAAGAGAATGATAAGCAGCTTCGAAGTCCGTTGGTAACCGTTGGTTGGTTGTTCCAAACTCATAAAAATTACTAAGATCACGTGTGTGTGTGTGTGTGTGTGTTTTTAAGTGAGCCATGATGCTAAATATCCAGCATGTTTTTGAGAATTTTGAAAGTAGTCTAAAATTCTATTGAACTTCTGAGCCTGTTGATTGCCAACTAGTAGTGAAATCATCACAGATCCATTGATCTTGTTTGGATTTTTATAATTTTTTCTGTGTAATGAGTATAGTGTTTGGTGAAAAGAATGGCATATTGCCTGATGTCATAACTTAGGAGAATAGTTGATTGCCAATGAAGTAAAGCTGAAAATAGTGGAAAAAAGTGAAAAAAAAACACACCTGTTTTTTGCATTAAATTTATGCGAAATCATGTAGAAATGTGTTTTAAAGGAACACTCCGACTTTTTGGGACTTTAGCCTATTCACCTTATCCCCCAGAGTTAGATAAGTCCATACATACCTTTTTCATCTCCGTGCGTGCTATAAGTCTGTTTGACACACCCACCGCTAGCCTAGCTTAGCACAAAGACTGGATGTGAATGGTTGCAGCTTTCATACTAATCCAAATGAGTGACAAAATAACGCAAACGTTTTCCTATTTACATGTTGTGGTTTGTATAGTCACAGACTGTACAAATATCAAGGCCATATGAGACACAGACATCTTTTAACCGTATAAATACTAGGGGTGCAACGGTACAGATAGCCCACGGTACGGTCCGTACCTCGGTTTTTGGGCCACGGTCTCGGTTCGGTTTCGGTACATGTTTTGTGCAGAAAGAGACTGCTATTTCATCCCAAAAATATGTTTTATTTTTCTTATGCATTAACATAATGTCACAGTAGGAAGAACATCAATGTGTATGAAATAAATTAACACTCTAGTCTGTACTGAACAGAACTAAGTAATACAACCTCTTCAACTACCACTTATAAAATACAAAATGTAAACAAACACACTTTAGAATATTCAAGTGGATCCCAATTCCAAACCTTGATAACTGGTATATAAAGTGATCAATGTGAAAGAAAAAGTGCACTTTTACCTTTAACAAACATAAATTAGCTTGTGGTTTGAATAAAAAGAGCCGAGCAAAATAATATAATAAAAAAAAAACTTCATTCAGGATACAAAGTGCAATGTTATTTACTCATCCACTATTGAGAGATTCTTGTGCAAAAAGATACTGCAGTCAAACGTTTGACTGGGTTTGCGTTATGCATCCACTAGATGTGCTGGGAATGTAGCGAGTGCGCGGAGCCGGAGGTGGGGCGTTTATTTAGTAAGCGTGAGCGCGCTGGGGCGGGCACAACGTACATTCGCAGCCTGACTGGCGGCGGCTCGCTGCAGCAACGGCTCGCTGTTTTGAATGAGACCACCCGGTACTGTGAACGGGGAGCGTTTTTTTGAACATCTGTGACGCGCGAGCAGCGCCGTGTGACAAAGCGGGCATATGCTGGACACGAGCGCGAGTTCGCGGACGAATTTAATAACGCGGAGCGTTGTTAACTAATTCCATATATAAGGCGATCCGGATTATAAGGCACACTGTCGTTTTTTGAGAAGATTAAAGGCTTTTAAGTGCACCTTATAGTGCGGAAAATACGGGAAAAGGATCAGCACGAACTCTATGGCAAAACCGAAGTCCCGCGGGACACGAGGGTAGATTGTCCCGTGCAGGGCTGACCGAACGGTCCGGGATTTTTTCCGGGACCGTTGCATCCCTAATAAATACTATATTTTCTGAAGGCGAAGCACTGCTACTTGGGCAGAGTGATAACCATCACCTGGGACGCACCGTGACGAGGAGCAGAGAGTTCGCTCAGTGTTGGAGTAAAGAGTAAAGAGTCAGCATTTACTAACGTTAGATAGAAAAGCATAGTTTATCATGGGTGTTTGCTTTATTGTATGAGCTGTGACAATAAACAGGGGAGACCAGGTAATACAGTACCATGTTTTATTGAATTCCAACCAAAAACGCATCCAGATTTATAAATATCACAGAACATGAATAAATAATTATTATTACAGGAATCAATATATATTAATATTTTAAATGCAATTTATTAGCTGAACCAAATGCATTCAACAGCATATAATATACAGTATAATTGCATTACTATCGGATAGAATAAGGGGAAAGTAATAGCACAAATTGTTTTTGCACAATGAACTCACAGCCTATCGTACCCTTTTGCACGTTCAAGTTCGTTATTTCCATGGTTATTTCAAATTTAGGCTACTAGGCGCGCCGCGCGCAAGTTCAACACGCTCGTTTTTTCAAAGTAGCAGTGCTTCGCCTTCAGAGAATATTTCCTAGGTTTTATACGGTTAAAAGATGTCTGTGTCTCATTTGACTTTGTTATTTGTACACTCTGTGACTATACAAATCACAACATGTAAATAGGAAAACGTTTGCGTTATTTTGCCACTCATTTGGATTAGTATGAAAGCTGCAACCATTCACATCCAGTCTTTGTGCTAAGCTAGGCTAGCGGTGGGTGCGTCAAACAGACTTATAGCACGCACGGAGATGAAAAAGGTATGTATGGACTTATCTAACTCTGGGGGATAAGGTGAATAGGCTAAAGTCCCAAAAAGTCGGAGTGTTCCTTTAAGAATTATTTTTTTCAGTGGATGTTGTCCACACATGTGTTCTGTGTATCTCGAATGCATTTATTGAGAACCTACACAACCCACTGAGGATTTGATGAAAAAAATTTGATGAAAATTTTTTTCATATTTTTCTGATCAAAAATAAAGGGTGCGTACACTAAAATGTCCCAAAAAAAATTTTCCGCGATATTTCCGGCAGAGCAGACCCTCTAATTATTTGTTCTTAGGGTCAAAGTTAACAGAAAACACACAAATAAAAAGTATGGCAGACCATGTCAGGTTCAATCCATTTTATAGAGCTTTTGAGACTTTGGCTCCCCGACTACAGCTATGCTAATTATTTACCATTTTCTTTCCTGCTGTTAAAATGGCATTCGTCAGCTCCAGCTTGTATCCAGCCTCTCACGGAGACTTCAGATCCCCCAACACCTGTGAAGAGATGACTCAACACCTGTGAAGAGACGGCTCAACGCCTGTGAAGAGACGGCTCAACGCCTGTGAAGAGACGACTCAACGCCTGTGAAGAGACGACTCAACGCCGGCGATATGTTATGCCCTACATTATTACATGATTAAAGGGGGGGTTGACTGCGATTTCAATTTTTTCATTTTAAATAAATGGTAAATGGTAAATGTACTGCATTTATATAGCGCTTTCATAGACCTAATGGCCACCAAAGCGCTTTACATATTGCCTCACATTCACCCATTCTCACACACATTCATACACCGACGGTGTATGACCAATAGTGTGTAATGTTGCTGTTGGTGCATGAACAGTATCTGCAAAGTTGCAGCGCTGAAAGTTTAGTGTAATCAGAGATATCTGCTAAAGATATCTTTTAAAAATCAGGAAGTATATTCCCTACAAAAACGACTCGATTGGGACTACAGCTGGGTTTTAGATGTCACTAACCCACACATTTGCATCAACAGCTCCCTCAGAATATGCAGAAAATGGCATGCGCATATTTCTGAGGCACGTCGACTCGTCGAGTGTGTTGTTCACGCAGCTGTCAGGTCTTCTGTGTTCGGGCTTCCCATGGACGCTATACTTCCTCAACAATGGATACAATTTATGTTTGATTATGTTCCTAAAAATGACGATCGTAATTTAGCTCTATGTGCTGCGCATTTTACGGAAGACAGCTTCCAGAATCTCCACGAGTTTAACACCGGATTCAGCAAAAAACTGTTACTAAAACATGAAGCAGTTCCGACTTTAAAACAAGAGGCAGCAGTGTTGGGCCACAATCTGTAACTAGGCTAAGACTTCATCATATTAAATGTATTTGCATGTATAATTCCAGACGTAGCCTTGTGTTTTATTTTTTTTAAATGCCAGCACTGGCTATTTTGTGTCTACGACAAACGTGTATAAACATTATGGACCTGAATTTTCTATAAGTACTAATGTTTTAAACGTATTTTTCATGTATATATGCTTTATGACGTTATTTTCAATTTGATCAAGAACGTAAACATGCCAACGCTGTTGGAGTATAACATTAGTAGCCAGTCAGTCGCTATTGTTGCCAGTCAGATGCTTTTGTGTAAAATAAACGTGTATAAAGTAAAAAAAAAAAACAGCAAATTATCATTCAGAAACGTTTAGTAAGAGCCGTGTGTGGTGAGGTTCTGCTTGACTCTCTTCATCGTGGCTTTCTCGGTCTGATTATGCCTGAAACTGATACTGCAGTTCGACACATATTTACATTTACATGCCTCGAAGCAACATTAGACGCAATGGAAAAAGAGAGAGAGGCGGAAGCCGCAATGGCGGAAGCTGCAGTCATGGGAGCTGCTGTCGCAGATCTAGAGGTGAAAAATTCACATCATAGTTCAAGTATTCACCTTCCACTGCAAAGTCCTGGGCAACGTATTGATGAGTATGTAAAACAACACAGTGAACTCAGTGACACTGTACCAACCAAAGGCAATTCAAAAACTGAATTACCTCAAAATCTAGAGGATGAGAAAAACCCTTCATCTGTGTATCGTGTACTGTCCTCGTGGAATGTGAGTCAATACAGTGGCAGTGAGAATGAAGAACAGTGCAAGCCTCCTTTTCCTCAGTCTTCACATAGCTTCTCACTCCGTTCAAAGAATCCAACTGCTCCCATGCACCATCCCAAAAAAAAAAAAATACAAAGCATCCTATTCAACACTGTGGTTATGATGCAGCCAGATATGACTTAGCTAAGTTTTTAGCACGAAATCAGCTACTGACATCAGGGCTCAACAAATTTGATGACCGTCCTGAAAATTATCTGGCCTGGAAATCATCATTTCTCAATGCCATCAAGGACCTTGATCTTACAGCAGGTGAGGAATTTGATTTACTGATTAGGTGGCTGGGGGAGATTCAGCAGATCATGCTCGTCGCATTAAGTCTGTAAATGTAAGGAATTTACCTGCTGGTCTTGAACTAATATGGGAGAGGCTAGATGTAACCTACGGGTCTCCAGAAGCTATCGAAAACGCTCTCTTCACAAAAATAGAGAGTTTTCCAAAGATAACAACTAAAGATCATCATAAGCTTCGCAAATTAGGAGACTTGCTTTTGGAGATAGAAGCTGCTAAGAGAGGGGGTGATCTATCCGGGCTCACTTATCTTGATACAGCCAGAGGTGTTAATCCTATTGTGCAAAAGTTGATCTTTGGAATACAAGAAAAGTGGATGATGCAGGGTTCACACTACAAGTACACATATGGAGTTTCTTTCCCACCATTCTCCTTCTTTGTGGAGTTTTTGTGTAGTAAAGCAAGAGCACGCAATGACATAAGCTTCCATTTTTCTTCACTCTTCACAAACCCTGGTGGATTGAATCGGTATAGTGAAAGCCACACTCATGTTCATAAACCTGTCGCAGTCCATAAAACAGATGTGATGCCCTTCTTTAATCCTTCTTATGAAAAGAGTCTTCAGAGAGTGACTAATGAGATGGATAAGCAATGTCCAATACATCGTAAACCTCATCCTCTCAAGAAATGCAGAGCCATCAGAGAAAAGCCATTAGAGGAAAGAAAAAGGTTTTTAAAGGAGTTGTTCGTCTGTTTTAGATGCTGCTCATCGAACAAACATGTGGCTAAGAATTATGACGTGTCAATGCTCAGAGTGTGAGAGTGACGAACACCTGGCTGCCCTGCACCTGGGACCAGCGCCATGGCGTTCTGGTTATACACCTTTTCCACTGCATGGCGGGAAGGAAGAGGAGTCCTATGGCAAAGATGTGTCATCAAAATGCACCAAGGTTTGTGGCAAAGGGTTCAGCGAAAAGTCATGTTCCAAAATTTGCCTTGTTAATGTTTATCCTGTTGGCGACCCCAACCAAAGCAAGCGGATCTGCCATAATCGATGAGCAGAGCAATAGATCTCTGGCCAGATCTTAATTTTTTGACATGTTCAGTGTGCGAGGATCCTCTGGACCATACACAATGTGCAGGAGTAGTGCAAGCAACTGGAAGAAGAGCTCATGGGCTCATTGTTGAATCTGCAGATGGTGAGATACATTTTCCACTTCCTACTCTTATTGAATGTAATAGTATGCCAGATAACAGAGATGAAATACCAACTACTGTTGCTGCCCTGCATCATAGACACCTAAAAGTGATAGCAGACAAGATACCCCCTATTGACCCAAGTGCTAAGATACTGCTCCTGCTGAGAAGAGACATAATAAGAGCACATAAAGTCCGCCAGCAACTCAACGGTCCTCACGATGCTCCTTATGCCCAAAAATTGGACCTTGGTTGGGTCATTGTGGGAGATGTGTGTCTAGGAAAGTGTCACAAGCCCTCTCCTGTGAATTGCATGAGAACACACATCTTAGAGAATGGCAGAACAAGCTACTTCAGTCCATGCAATAACCACATTGTATTGAAGGAGATGTTCAATGAGAAAAAACTGATTCAAAAACCACCTCACTTGTCATACTTTCAAGGAAGTACATCAAGCTGCCGACTTGGCCAGTCAGTCTTTCAGCAGACCAAAGACGACAATAAATTGGCACCTTCAGTAGAGGATCGGTTATTTCTGGACATCATGGAAAAGGAATTCTTCAAGGACTCGAGTAACAGCTAGGTAGCACCATTGCCCTTTCGTGAGCCAAGGAGACGCTTGCCTAACAACAGAGAGTATGCTAAAAGACGTTTCATGTCTCTCTGTCGCAATCTTGACAAACGACCAAAGATGAGAAATGACTTCACAGAGTTCATGCAAAGAATACTCGACAACAACCATGCAGAGCTAGCACCTCCTTTACGAGATGGCCAAGAGAGCTGGTATCTTCCATCATTTGGCGTGTACCATCCAAAGAATCCAGGTCAAATATGAATTGTATTTGACTCTAGTGCACAGTTTGATGGGGTATCCCCCAATGATGTACTGCTGTCTGGCCCCGACCTTAACAATAGCCTGTTAGGGGTCCTCATAAGATTTCGAAAGAATCCTGTTGCCATCACAGCCGACATCCAGCAGATGTTTCACTGCTTCTTGGTACGTGAGGATTGTCGTGATGTTTTGCGCTTTCTGTGGCATCGTGACAATGATCTGACTAAGGAGTTTGTAGACTATAGGATGCAAGTTCACGTATTTGGGAATAGCCCTTCACCCGCAGTGGCTATTTATGGAATTCGCCGAGCTGCCAGAGAAGAAAAAGAGTATGGCAGTGATGTGAGTAAATTCATTGAACAAGATTTCTATGTAGATGATGCTTTGAAGTAATTTCCTACTGAGGAAGAGGCTATCGATTTACTTAGAAGGGCACAAGGGGCACTAGCTGCCTCAAACCTCAGGCTTCATAAAATTGCTGCAAACAGAGTCAAAGTAATGGATGCTTTTCCAATTGATGATTTGGCTAATCAAATCAAATGCCTTGACCTCTTAAAGGATGACTTGCCTGATCAACGAAGTTTGGGCGTACAGTGGAATCTAATGTCGGATACCTTCTCCTTCCAAGTGCCAGATACTGAAAAGCCATACACACGTAGAGGAGTTCTTTCAACAGTGAACAGCATATTCGATCCTCTCGGATTCCTGGCACCAATCACAATTCAGGGCCGTCTACTCTTAAGGGAACTCTCATCGTAGACACATGAGTGGGACACACCACTACCTGAAAACAAACATGAAGAATGGACTAAATGGTGTCATTCGCTGCAAGAGTTGAGAAGTCTGAACATTCCACGCATGTATGTATCCATTCCTTTTTCCGAAGCCAAACACACTGAAATATGTGTCTTTTTGGATGCTTCTATGAAGGCTATTTCAACTGTTGCGTACTTGAGAGCCTCTAATCAGATTGGCAATACAGAGGTTGGCTTAATTCTTGGCAAGGCATGGCTGGCTACAAAACCTGATCTCTCTATACTTAGGTTGGAACTGTGTGCTGCAGTCCTAGCTGTTGAATTGACTGAACTCATTACAGAAGAGATTAATCTGAAGCCGGATAGAATAAGGTTCTACACGGATAGTAGAGTAGTGTTAGGCTACATCTACAATGAGTCAAGACGGTTCCATGTTTATGTGAGCAACAGAGTGCAGCGCATCAGACAGTCTACTCAGCCTGAACAATGGAGGTACATTTCTTCTGAGCAAAACCCTGCTGATCATGGCTCTCGTTCCGTTTCATCTGCAAAGCTTGAGTCCACAACTTGGCTCACAGGACCTTCGTTTTTGCACTATCCTTCAGAGCAGCTCCCTGATAATCCAAGCATATATGACCTGATTGATGCAGAGAAAGATGTTGAAATTTGCTCTGAGGTTAAAGTCTCGTCTAACCACATCAAAGTGGATCAGATAGGTACCAAAAGATTTGAGCAATTCTCAGACTGGAGAACAGTCGTCAGAGCCGTGGCGCGGCTGCACCACATTGCTCATTGTTTCACTAAAGCGAGTGATGATAGTCAGTGCACTGGTTGGCATTTTTGCTCAAAAGGCTTATCTGTAAGTGATCTCCTGAAAGCAGAGGAAATCATCATCAAAAGTGTACAATATGAAGTGTATTCAGAGGAGCTGAGATGCATCACTTCCACGGGTGAAATCCCCTCACATAGTTCACTGTTAAAGTTGAATCCAATCATTGACAGCAATGGTTTGCTGAGAGTTGGTGGACGCATCAGACAAGCAAAGCTAGGAGATAAAGAAATGAATCCCCTCATCATCCCAGCTCATCATAATATCACAGTCCTACTGGTCAGACATTTTCATGAACGTGTGCAGCATCAGGGCAGACATCTTACGGAGGGCACCATAAGATCTAATGGCTTTTGGATTATTGGGGCTAAAAGATGCATTAGCAGTATTATCCAAAGGTGTGTTACTTGCTGTAAACTAAGAGGCAAGATGGAGGAACAACAGATGGCTTACTTGACGGCGGAAAGGTTGCAAATGGATCCACCCTTTTCCTTTGTTGGCTTAGATGTGTTTGGGCCATGGGAGGTGAACTCACGGCGCACAAGTGGTCTAGCAAATAGCAAGATGTGGGCAGTGTTGTTCACTTGCATGTGTACCAGGGGAGCTCATATAGAGGTGATTGAGTCAATGACTTCCTCAAGTCTCATTAATGCTCTCAGAAGATTCTTCTCTATTAGAGGTCCTGCCAAGCAGCTGCGCTCCGACTGTGGGACGAACTTCGTGGGTGCCTCTAGAGAGCTTAAAATGAGTGAGAACCAACAATCAAGGGTGAGAGAATATCTGCTTGAGCAAAGATGTTCCTGGGTCTTTAATCCGCCACACTCTTCTCATATGGGTGGTGCCTGGGAACGTATGATTGGTATAACAAGGCGAATCCTGGATTCAATGCTCCTAGAAAACAGGTACACACAGCTTACTCACGAAGTCTTGGTGACATTCATGTCTGAGGTCACAGTCATCATTAATGCACGGCCTCTAGTCCCAGTCTCCACAGATCCTGAATTCCCTTTCATCCTAATGCCATCTTTGCTTCTGACACAAAAAGCTGGTAATCTTCCAACTCTACAAGAAGATTTCAGTAAGAAAGACATGCTCCGATCTCAATGGAAATGGGTTCAAGCCTTAGCAGAAACATTCTGGAATAGGTGGAGGAAGGAGTATCTCGCAACACTTCAGAGCCGTTGCAAGTGGTTTCACAAACATCCAAACATCAAAGAAGGCGACATTGTACTGCTCAAAGACAAACAAGTCAAAAGGAATGAGTGGCCAATGGGGATCATTGTGAAGGCCGTTCCCAGTACGGACGGTGTGGTGAGGAAAGTGGAGGTGAAAACTGTTCAACATGGGACAACCAATACCTATCGCAGACCCATATCTGAATTAGATACCTCCTGTCTTCAGATCAGGACGTTTAGTCCAGTGGCTGTTAGTGTAAATGGTATCTTTGAGATACCAGACGGGGAGTGTTCTGGCTTTGCCTTTCTTAGCGTTTTCTTTTTTTTTTTTTTTTTTATTCTGCACTTTGAATTAGTTTTATTCAGTTTCCGGGGTTGGGTTCAAGAGAACAACACAGCACATGGTAGCGCATGTTGAATTTGCCGTCAGTCCATAACAACAAATCTTAAACGAGGCACTGCTTGTAAGTGGAGTTTGATTATTCTTAATTATGGCATTTTGTATGTTTATGAGGGAGTGCATATAAAAGTAATTGTTTTAATAGTTCTGCTTTATATTATGTAAACATTTTGTATTATTTTCTCTCATTGTAAATTGTTGGACTTGACATTTACCATGTGACCATTTATTTATGTATTCTTTTATATTTTATATTGTTTTACAGTTTTACACATTTATTCAGTAAAGCTGAACGACGACTCCGGTGTCAAGACTGTTTATTGAGTGGATGTGTTTAGCTTGCTGGGTACGAAGCCAGTACAAATGTAATTGTTTGGTTTTAGCCAAGTTTCTGTCAAACACGATACATCTAGGTTATAGTATGGAATCATATCATTAACAATAAGTGATTTTGAAGTAAGAAAACGAATATTCAGCAACCCAAGCTTTGTTGTGTATTATATCTATTTTTGTTGTTGTTGTTGAACATCAATAAAAAAAATAACATTAGATGGGTTTGGAAGTTTTTTGTATTACCTAATTCAGGGAACAGTCTCTATATGATGATATCTAGGTGAAAGAGTCTATGCGATGGGATTTATCTGACCTCAGTGACGTGAAACTGTCTGCTTCCTGACTTGAGCCCTAGTTCATGTTTGAGCTCACTCACCACGAGAGCAATCATAGCACAGTGATTTGAATCTTCTTTTGAATTCAAGTGATAATGTGAGTCCCCCTTACAGGTACATATTAGCAACAATCTCAGCATGAGTTAAAATTAAAAAAAAAAGAAGTCTCCTCATTTTAAGCCCATGTGACGTGATTCAGCAAAACAGGAATTTTAACATGTTGAAAATTTACAATAGGATTATATCAATTTGGAATAGATCGTATTCAGAAAAGTGGTTGTTACAAGATTGAAGTCAGGTGGATGGGACGGAAAGGGTTCAAGTGAAATGAATGCGTGAAGACATCCAAAAACGAGGGTTGTTTCAGAGGTGGAGCAGGTAACAATTACATTTTGATTGAAGATTATAAACACTTTTTTCTTTGGAATAATATTCATCAATGAAAGTTTTAATTTCATGCTGACATTCCATGGATGCTTCTCATGTCTTTTAAGGAATAAAATCTGTTCAAACGCATGATAACTGACTGTTTGGTGATTAGGGATGGGTGATAAAATACAATAAGAATAAGAAAATGCATTAAAAAAGTAGTTAAAATATTAAAAAGTAAGATTTTGATTTCATGCTTGTTTTACAAGTGTCCCTATTTAAGCCTCTTGAGTGTTTTTCATAACACACACTCACAAAAAAAAAAAAAAAAAAATTACAACAGCGCAAGCAAGCAGTCTTGCTCAAACTTTACTTTCACAGAAGTGACCATGTGGTGTCTGCACAACAGAGGATTTCAAAGTCTTGTGTAATTTACATGAGTAGTTGTTAATATTAAAACATATACTTGTCTAACACTTAGAAGAATATCAACTAACAACGTTGCTTTTACCAATAAAAAAAAATAACCTTTTAAAAATACCCAAATCCTCTTGCTTCAAACTACCTGCATTATCTTTCCACATTTGTCCTTCAGTGAAACATACCACCTTATTAAGGCACAACAAAAAGTCAACATAGGCTTGTAAAGCAGCCGGTGTGACAAACACTGGCCATTATTTCCCAGCGGCCCAAAGGCCAGTAGAGTCATTAGTGTCAGTGGAGCATTATCACAACAGCCTGGACTGATCTGCCAGTGTGAGCTACATTATGCAGCGGAAGGGAATTTCACCATTAGACCAATGGATAAGCTGCCCATGTCCTGTTTACTCGTTTATGGTTTAGCAGACAGTCAAAATCAGAGGCAAAGTATGACATGTAAACGAGATTATAATATCACTGAAAAATGCCAGGGACATAAATCTAAAAGTATAATAAATGATAAACAAAAAACGGACAACTGGTTAACTGTAAGCTACTTTACCAGCACCATTAAGCTTTGCCACCATATAAATAAAAGTACATTTTAAAACGTATTAAAATCGTATTAAATCGTAATAATATTTCACAATATTACTATTTTTACTGTATTTTTGATCAAATCAACACGGAAACTACCTTATGGTGTCAGAAAAACATCCATGTCTATGTTATTTCTTGACTCCACCTACGCTACTGTAGGTCAGGACTCAATAAAGATTGTAAGTGATGGTCACTGAACACTATGGCAGCTGTACTGCAGCCCCAGGCAGGACGTTATTAAGCACAGCTGATGTTAATAGATTATGACAGTCACAATGACATATTAATGAAGATTCTTTCCCCAGAGAGGGGCTGACTGACAGGATATTGGCTACTGGACCAACTGGAAACATTTCCTACCACTGCAGAACGACCCACAGGTGAATTTCTGCTACAGCAATGCATCTGGTGGATTTGTGGTCTGAGTGGACCATAGATTTACTCTTAAAAAACACGCTTTTGCAAAAACACAACCTCGAGGCTTATTTCGGAGAAAACTTTAAACATGAAAAATATATCTGGTTGTACCACACTCTGAGGTGTGCTTAAAACACAGTTTTGCCTAAATATTTACATACGGCACATTCTACCGAGTACTGTGGGTACAGATTCCTGTGTGCCTGAATATCCCTGCTTTTGTGCAGTTCCTCTTCACTAAAAGACCAAATACTGTTAAGTGTTAATCAAGTATTAAATCACATAAATTACAAAACAAAAATTCACATTCACCATGAATGTGCTCCAGAAATGAAGATGCTATTGAAAAAAAAAAAAAAAAATCCAACATTAGGTCCTTGCACACTTAGTCCGAAATTAGTGTCCGGAATTTTTGCACGTAAAAGAATAAATACGACCATGTTTTGTCAATCACGTTTACACACTGCCTCCGAAACTTTCGTCCGTCATTAAAAAAATCGGATCGGGTTAGATTTTCTGTGTTTTTCGCATCCACAGCAAGCATTTTGAAAGGTGTTTTGACAATTCAGAGCCACCGAATGACGAATACGAAAAAACGCACGGAAAATTTCGGACTCAGTGTGCAATGGATTCATTATTTGGGTGTTCACAAAGTCTTTCCACCACCAAACATCACTGTTCTTCATCTTGTATCATTAATGTGACGGCACTCTCAGACAGGGCTATTTTGAGTGATTTTTACAGTTGGCTTTCAAACCATTTTGAATTTAGGACACCACTGGGGTTGTTCTAAAGTTAAGACAGTTTTTAGGAATTTTTGTGGAGTTATTCCAATCTGTAGTTAATATAAGATTATGCATTTACAAAATGTAATTTTGTAATAGCTTTTTCCTAAATGAGATCCTAACTGAAATTGCCATGGTTACCACACAGATAAGACAGGATTTTAATGTTAGGATCTTATTTAAGGGTGCTCTGATTGATCGGTCGCTGATCACAATCGGCCGATAATTGCTTTGGGATGTGTGATCGGCGTTGTCTATAAAGGCCGATCCAGAAAGATGACTAACTCGAGACAATTTTTTATGCCCTGGTAAAAATGGCTTCAGCAGTCTGGCAATTGTACAAGGTGTGTGAAAAAGCAATTCACTAGCAATCCATCTGCAATATGTGTACCACGCCGCTGTCTGCTTGTCAAACTGTCCAGCCTCTCTGATCAACCCGTAAAATCACCGGAAAGAATAGAGTCCGTCCACAACGGCGATAGATTGAAGCGCGCGTCCGAGTGAAGACTGCGCGAGCTACAGACAACACTGTATCCACTGATCACTGCGGCAACGAGCGCTCAGCTTGAGTTCAAAAACAAACAAACACATTTTAGAGCTAGATTTCGATTTGATATTTAATCGTCTGCAAGTTAACTGCATGCTTTACTTATTTGTATTAGGTACATCCGTGCCTCAATGTTATAAAAATTGGTGGGGGACAATATCGATCCTTAAAGTGGTAGGACTACTTCACTAGCTCTAAACAAATCAATCTAACCATGTGACCAGCAGTGGTGGCTTTCCTAATCTGTTTAAAATAATTCAGCAATGGTTCTTGCAAACATATAGGTATATATATATATATATATATTTTTTTTTTTTTACCAAAATATTGATGCTTAAGTAAGCTTTGGGAGAGAAATTAATCGAATAATCTCTATCCCCACTCTCTCTTTCTCTATCTATCTCTCTCTTCCTCTCTAAATGCCCACAAAATCTAACTAAGCATCCCAGGAAAAAAAAGCAAAGTAATAGATATATATACAGATATGGAAGTTGTTAGTTATTTGTACTTTTTTTTTTTTGCTCTGCACTTTAATACATGTGGTCCTTTAAAGGGTTAGTTCACCCAAAAATGAAAATTATGTCAGTATTTACTCACCCTAATGTTGTTCCAACCCCGTAAGACCTTTGTTCATCTTCGGAACACAAATTAAGATATTTAAGATATTAAGATCACTCCTGCATACTAGTCCATAGGCTTCTTGAGGGAATGACAATTGATGGCCTCGAAAAGTCATTAAAGACATCGTTAAAATAGTCCAAGCAACTACAGTGGCTCAATCTTAAGTTTATCAAACGACGAGAACACTTTTCGTGCGCAAAAACAACAAAAATAACGACTTTATTTCAACTATTCGTTTATTTCTCTCTCTGCCTCGAGTCAGGTTACTAGTTTAATAGCGTAAGCTTCTGTTATTGTACGTCACACGCATCACACACATGACCAGCGTTGGTCAATAGTGAGCCTTCGTGTGACGTAGCTCTACGCTATCACACTACGTTAACTGACTACAGGCCCATAGAGAAGGAAGTAAATATTTGAAATAAAGTCGTTATTTTTGTTTGTTTTGGCGCACAAAAAGTATTCTCGTCGTTTGATAAACTTAAAGGGGGGGTTGACTGCTTTTTTTCTTTGCATGATTGTGTTTATGGGGTGCAATATAACATGTATTCGTGGTTTTTCTTTTTTAAAAAGTCTTATTTTTCATAAACTTCACCTTTATTGTCAGCCGCGCTCTCCTCTGTCCCTGAACGAGCTGTTGACTTCCTGATTCTATGAAACCACTCCCTCAGAAATGGTCAGTGGGCTCAGATTGGTTAGCTTTCCCCGGTGTGTTGTGATTGGCCAAACTGTCGCTCACGTTGTCCGGAAGGTTAACGCCCATTACCTTTACGGGCGAAACGGGCATGCCAAAGGTGTATACCATAGACGGTGGATACACGACACGTAAATAATGATGTCGAGACTGCAGTATCAGTGAGGCAGAATCAGACCGAGAAAGCCGCGATGAATCGAGTCAAGCAGAACCTCACCACACACTCTTACTAAACGTTTCTGAATGATAATTTGCTACATTTTTTAACCATATGCACTTTTGTTTTACACAATAGCATCTGACTGGCAACGATAGCAACTGACTGGCTATTAATGTTAAACACAAACAGCATTGGCAAGTTTACGTTCTTGATCATATCAAAAATAACGTCATAAAGCATATATGAAAAATACATTTACAACATTAGTACTTATACAAAATTCAGGTCCATAATGTTTGTACGCGTCTGTCGTAGACACAAAGTACTAGCATAACTAGTAGCCTAGTGGCTATATAGAAAAATATTTTGGACGTTTTCCCCCATGTGCACCGACGGGTGAGTTAAACTCATTATAATATGCAAAACTATTCTCCACTCGCAGCAGTGGGCGTTAACTTCCAAGTCTTCAGTGCGATACGCCGATAAAAACCGACTGTTTTTTAGGTAGGCTCACAACCTGGGTAATTTTGTACCCTGGTTGTGAGCCTACCTAAAAAACAGTCGGTTTTTATGGGCGTGTCGCACTGAAGACTGCACCCACTGCTGCGAGTGGAGAACAGTTTTGCATATTATAATGAGTTTAACTCACCCGTCGGTGCACATGGGGGAAAACGTCCAATGTTGTAAAATGGCAACCGGATTCGCCCATACATGTTCGACCCAGTCCGTGTGTTGCACAATATTCCTGTCAGATCCAATATAGACGGCACAGCACGTTCTTTACTCTTAATCGGTCTGCAAATCCAGTCTTGTTGACAAAACAATCCTCAGTGAAATGAAGCGAACAGACGACGATGTTTTACCTCATCAGCTGGAACGTCATTAAAAATAAATTTTATCCATGCAGTCCTATTGGAATCCAGAGGAAGCTTATGCAGCGACTGTCTTCTTCCACAACCAGGCACTGCACAATATTCTGTATTGCTCGGTAGCGATCCAGTTTGTCATCACGAGGTAAGCACATGTATGTTACTTAGCTATGTGTGTAATGCGCAAATCGGTGGGCGGGGCTAAACCTGCCGTGGTGAAGCAGGCATTAATCATCATCTGCGGGGGTGGTGTTTTATCCTCTTTGTCGTCATAGTTCCCCACTTTTAAAAACGAGTCGTTTTTAGAGGCTGTGTCAATAAAAGCTTTTATTGGACTAACAAGGACGTTTTCAGTTCTGAAACTTACAGTATATTCTTATAATATGATGACCTCTTAGATGTCAAAAGCTCAAGGAAAATTTGATTTCTCAGGTCATCACCCCTTTAATGACTTTTAGATGCCAGCAAGTGTCATTCCCTCAAGAAGCCTATGGACTAGTATGCAGGAGCAATCTTAATATCTTAAATGTCTTAATTTGTGTTCCGAAGATGAACAAAGGTCTTACGGGGTTGGAACAACATGAGGGTGAGTAAATACTCACAGAATTTTCATTTTTGGGTGAACTAACCCTTTAAGTGTATTAGAAAAACTGATGGCTGTCTGACTCAAAACATTATTTTGGCTATAGCCTTTTTTTGGTTGCAGTTTTTAGTTTAACGTGGTCTAAGGTTAAATTTAAAGACTCAGATGTTCTGTCTTTTAGTTATTCTATTTTATATTCTACAAGAAAGTTGTATGTCAAGTCCTAAGCTGCTCCCAATAACCAAGCACAAGCTGCCAAGATAATATGCTGGACAAGTAGCTTGCAAATAACTACACAGGTGTAAATTCATGATACATTGTCTTCTCTTAAATGTAATACTTAATGTACATTGTTGTTAAATGTAATACTTAATGTACATTGTTGTTAAATGTAATACTTAATGTACATTGTTGTTAAATATAGTTCAATAATAATGCTACATGATAAATAGAAGGCTTCAAATAGACCCTGCAATCGGTGATCGGTATCGGGTGATACAGCTTCCAGTAATCGGTGATCGGCCCCAAAAATCCTGATCGGAGCACCCCTAGGATCTTTATGTAATGCGCCCCCTGATCTCTGCTCAGCACAAAATGTTGCAATTGGCTCTACATAATAATCACTCAGTTTGTTCAGATATTAACATAACACAGTTATGAGATTAAATGCAGGAAATATCCCAATCACCCTCATATTTCAATCACCCTAAAAATTACTGTGCCACATCTTTACACCAAAACTAAAATAATATTTTAGATGGCATACTAAGGTACTCAATACATCCCTCTCACATTTCATTGTTCCTGTATTTTACTTCAGTCACTTTAAATTCAGTGAGGCTCATCTGGCATGAGAAAATGGAGTTTAAAAACATTGCTGTCTCACCACAGCACGATAAAGAAGATATTGAAACATGTCACACACACATAAAAAAACATGACATTGTAATATTTCATTCTAATAATTATATAATACTTTTTCTCTCAGATCTCCCCAAACTTCAAACGTTTGATAAGAGTCATGGCCTGAACACATCTTCATGATAATATTTAGTTACAGCAATAGCGCCACCTACGGGCAACAGGAAAGGACATTAACACTGTTTTGGACTCCAAATACACATATAAAAAGTGCCACCAAATGATAAACATGCTAACAACATACTACAATGCTAACAAACACTTAGCTAAGTGCTAACACATACTATACATGCAAGAGGAAGTTGTTGTAACTTAAGCATGCAATTTCCAATGTGCTCCAAATTTAACATGTTTTATAAGTGTCATACTACATATTACACCTATATTTGCCTAAATAAAAGCACATTGCCCACCGTGCTCTGTCTTCCTAAAGCCACCGGGTGGGAATAGCACAGGTGCGAGGGCCCTTTTCATCGCTGCTTGCAGTTTTAATTCCGGTATGTTTCCTTTCAATGTACTGTGGTTGAACAAACAAACGCAACCTAAAATGAGTGTCCGCAATATGATTTAAAAATTTGGCAATTTTTATTGACTCATATAAACGCCAAAAGATCATGGGGCACTAACCTTGTTTTAAGATAAATCCCTTTTAAGATAAATCCCTGAAACTGAGAGTGAACACGACAGTTCACGGAAGCTGTCGCATTAATAAGGGGCTATGCAAGACAGTGGTTGAATCTGCAAAATTATCATTTGGTATTCTTTATTTAATTTATGTCGGCAATGTTTTTTCTCTTGGTCTTCTACTACTGCTAACAACTTGTACAACATATCCACGTTCTTAGAATTAGCTGCGTGTCTAATCAAATCTGGCCATTGAAAAAGAAATCCCAATCATAAAAGATGAGGTTATTAAGATCTTTCAGGACATGGAACCAAATAGAACGGTTTTGCTATAAAATGAAAAGGTAAATATCAAAATGTAACTTGTACAGGACCATATAGTTATAGGCATCTAAAGATTTATATGCCCTCAGTTTCTCTTTACGATCGGTTTCTCCATAAGGTAGGTGTAGAAGTCAGGCCACTCAACCGAGGTAACTTAACGTTAATCCTGTCAGATCGTCCATGCATTGAGTGAGCGTGTGAAGGCTACGGGTCGGTCAATCTGGTTCTGTCCGTTAAAATTAACTTTTGAAAATAACAATCGCGGTCCTGGACAGTGAGTGACCTTACACATTAAGATAAATTCAGAAAATCATTGTTAAAAAAACAAGCTAATAAACCTTGCTAACTAGCATTAGTGAAGCGGCCAGAGGGATCGTTCTGCCTCCACCTAAGCTCCGCCCACATAAAAACGTCACCATGTTTGCCAACTGAAAAGGGGTCTATAGCCTAGCCTATTTAACATCGTTACAGGCACCTCACGAGCATTCCCTCATTCAACCATTTTTAAAAACTGGAATGAACCGGAAACTCCCGATATAGTAGTTGTGCAAGTAATCCAATGGGAGAGAAAAAAAAAAGAAAAAGAAAAACATGTTCAATGTTGCCCCATTATTGAACAAGAACACAAATGATTCCTGGAAACTACCATAAAAAACATTTAATTACAGAAAATACTTCTATTTCATTTAAAATTAAACAACTAAAGCCTAGAATTACAGATGGCAAATAGAGATGATAAATGCACAGAGACAACATTGACTATCCAAAGCTGAATCACAGCAGGTCATAAAAAGGGCCGATCATTTTTTATTACTATATTGTTGATAGTTTTCTTTATGTTTGCTTTTCTTCTGTGCTGTCTCGCAGTAGGCGTTTAACAGACTTTAATCCAGTTTAACAAACATATGTTGAGATCTGCGGTCAATCATGTAAGGAATTATGAGGAAACTGAGACAATTCCACCCACCAACTGCCTCCTGGACATTGGCTGATCATTCTAGACACTCAGGAACTGAGAGTTCAACATGACGAGTTCACTGTGGGTGGTGTTGGGATGTATGATCATGGGTCGTGGTGTGGTCACTATCAGAGATGAACTTGTCATAGCAAACTAAGGGGAGTAAGGTCACTCTGACTGACAGAACATTTGTGAACTCCTCATGGCAGTCATCATGGCAGTTGTGAAAAATGTAATAAACATTTCTGTGGTAGGCTGTGGAGTGAAGGGGAGACATAGCACAACAGCGGCTTCTAATCCAGTCACTCTTATTAAGTAAAAACATCAGCGTACTTCAAAATATGCCAGCTGCAATTCACCATAGCACACATCAAAATGAACAAATATATTAAACATGGGTTTATAAGCTCACAGAACATTACACAAATACGCATATAGTGTGATCATTTATCATTTATATATGTATTGATAATTTAGATTTACACTTAAATAAATTTTCTAATTAGAGATGCACCGATTACAGTTTTCTAGGACGATCCCCATTTCCGATTTTTCCTTGAGTTTGACCTGCCGATACAGATTTTAAGCGATTCCGATTTCATTTTTTAAACCACTTTACAGCACAAAATGTATTTTCTATCTTCTCTTTACTTGAACAGTTTGCATAGAACATTTTGAACAGATAATTACTATAAAACAGAACTATATAAATTACTCCTGGTGTGGGAAATTCACACACATCTAAAGTGCAGTCTTATGTAAGAACCATTTCCTTTTCACATCCAATAACCAACAATTTTGTTTTATATATTTAGCATTTAAATTTAAATTTAATAGCATTTTATTTAAAATAAACATAGCCTTGCAGTATATAGATATTTCTCTCTCACACACACACAGGCCTATTGCATTCACTTGTACATCAATGGCAAATTATATTTCTCAAACAGTTCTTCTCTCATCTGACACATGTCCAGCCAGGCTAAACAGGACAAGTGGAGAATGTGCAGGGGAACGATTGGGGAATAATAAAAACAGTTTAAATGGACCGTACATCTTCTATAAATATTAATAAGTCTTCATTTTCTTTTCTGACATAGACTAGCCTACTTCAGTTCTTGTTGAAACACACCAGACATGCACATTTTTGTATGAATTAAAAGCGTGCTTTCACTTTATTTGAGCGCAGCAAAAATAGACTGGGCACTGAAACAGTGCTTCAACTGCTGCTCACGCGCCGCTCCGGCTCGCGGTGTGAATGCACTCATTGATTAACATGCTCACATTCTGCTCCGGCTCCCAGTGTGAATGCTCTCACTGATTAACATGCACGCCGAACAAAAAAAAAAAAACACGCTGCTCCCGCTTGCGGTCCAATACGTCTATTTAGCACATTTATGTGAACGGAAAACAATGGATAAGCAAAGCAGTGGAATGTGAAAATGTCCCTTAGGCTGTATGATTACTTGTCATACTGGTATTAGTCTAACATCAACATCTCAAATATTCACAGTAGAAATATTCTCGACCCATGATTTTCTGGGGATATTCAAATTAAATGACCCATCATACCATTGATCAGCTCTACCAAACTTGATTGTCTTTTTTCATGAAAAAACAAACACTGTTAAGTTGTCTTGAAGTAGAGCACTGTGAGAGTACTGTGAAGCAGCTTTGATACAATCTGTATTAAGCGCTAAATTAAAGGTATAGCGGAGGATTTTCTTTTTCCGGGTGGGTAGTCTATACTATTGGTCCCCCTAAGTGTCAATCATTCTGGTGATATGTTTACGTAAGGCCGTCGTAGGCTACGTGCTCATCCCTATGTAGTTTTCACTTTCAGGTGTATTATGTCGGAGTTACGGTTTCAGCCATTCCTTTGAAAATGGCTGAGGGTCGAAAGAGAAAAAATGTTTACTAAGTGTATGATAAGAAGAGAAAGGCCGCAGAATATAGAATCAAGACCAGAGAGATTTTGGGTGAATATCACACGCTAGCGTGCGCTAAAAGCACAGGTTGGGCTTCTCACTGATGCCGCAGTCGCGAAGATTCTACCAGACAGGTAAAGTTTGTCACGCTATTTGGAGAAATCCATTTAAAATCACTAGTAAAAGTTAATGCAAGCTACAATGCTAGCCCTGGCACGAGTCATGCACCGCATAGACACGGTAAACATCTCAATTTGTCTAAAGTAGCCTTTTGTCCAAAATGGTAAATGGTATCACGCTGAAATATTCTAAAATCTTGTGTGTTTATTATTACACAAATGCAACAAGCTACTTCTCCATATGCAACTATGTATAAAAATAACGTATTAACAATGAGAGATATTAGGTTAAGGACCAACGTAATAGCACTGCGTATATGTTGCTATGTAACGTAATTGCGATTTGCAAAATAGTTTCCTCAGAACGTATTTCGTGTGATACAGGGTTGCACATATCATGTCCTCGGTCACTCAATCGATCAGTATAATAAGTAAATAAAACACGGAAGGGCATTTGACATGTTGTCTTTTTTATTAATGTTTTTTAGTTAGTTTAGAATTTGCAACATAATTGTGCAAGGCGTATAGACGTTCCCTCTCGGGAGCAAGAGTGTTGTGTTTGTGCATGTGCATTTTTTTAAAAAAATTGGAGAGGGCGGGTCTTCTCTAAAATTCGGAAAGATCCTCCGCTATACCTTTAATATATTTTAATTTGACTTGACTCAATAATTTGATCATTAAAGATGTTCACTTTTAAAAAAACTTTTGCTGATAATTTACTCACCCCCATGTCATCCAAGATATCCATGTCTTTCTTTCTTCAGTCGAAAAGAAATTAAGGTTTTTGATGTAAACATTCCAGGATTTTCTCCATATAATGGACCTCATTGGGAACCAAACGGTTCAAGGTCCAAAAGACAGAGTTTCAGTGCAGCTTTAAAGGGCTTTAAACGACACCAGACGATGAATTAGGGTCTTATCTAAGACCGTTCGAGTCATGCCTCGAAAAACGATTTGTTCATTTTGATGAAGGAGTGTGAACAGGAGAGTCACGAACGCGCATCACAGAACAGAGCAAGGCGACCATTTGGCTTATAAAACTTAAACTTTGTTATTTATTATTAAATGAGCGATCGTTTCGCTAGAAAAGACACTTATTCGTTGTCTGGAGTCGTTTAAAGCCGCACTGAAACTGTCTTTTGGACCTTGAACCGTTTGGTTCCCATTGAAGTCCATTATATGGAGAAAAAATCCTCGAATATTTTCATCAAAAACCTTAATTTCTTTTCAACTGAAGAAAGAAGGACATGGACATCTTGGATGACATGGGGGTGAGTAAATTAACACCACAAGTTTTTTTTTAAAAGTGAACTACTCCTTTAAAATCAGAACAAACTGGTATTTTAGCTAGTAATGCACAAAAAATAATTTTTTGCTGAAACACCAAAAAAAAATATACGTTTAGTCAAACCAAAACCAAAAATAAAAGTTTCTGTAATGAAGTAATTTAACTATTCTGTGCAGGGTGTTGTGTTCACAGGTGACAAACCAGTTAGTTATTTCTTCACTTCTGAAATATTCTTTTAATATTTCAGGCAAAACTGTTTTAGATTTTAATTGTCTAGCATCATTTTTGGTCATGTTGAAGTGTGTCCACACTGCTGATGTTTAACTGTTGTGTGCACGAAATAGATGGTGACATTCAAAACGAGTCACCTAAAAATCGCCGTTTCTGTAGATTATTTTGGCCCTCCACAACTTTTCTGGATGAAACCCCAAATTCTGTATTTTTGACATTTCAAATATTTTCAGTTCCCGAAATTTCAATGCATTACTTCTTCAAAATTTTTGTCACACCTTCAGCCAAACATGATTAAAGGTATAGCGGAGGATTTTCTTTTTCCGGGTGGGTAGTCTATACTATTGGTCCACCTAAGTGTCAATCATTCTGGTGATATGTTTACGTAAGGCCGTCGTAGGCTACGTGCTCATCCCTATGTAGTTTTCACTTTCAGGTGTATTATGTCGGAGTTACGGTTTCAGCCATTCCTTTGAAAATGGCTGAGGGTCGAAAGAGAAAAAATGTTTACGAAGTGTATGATAAGAAGAGGAAGGCCGCAGAATATAGAAACAAGACCAGAGTGATTTTGGGTGAATATCACACGCTGGCGTGCGCTAAAAGCACAGGTTGGGCTTCTCACTGATGCCGCAGTCGCGAAGATTCTACCAGACAGGTAAAGTTTGTCACGCTATTTGGAGAAATCCATTTAAAATCACTAGTAAAAGTTAATGCAAGCTACAATGCTAGCCCTGGCACGAGTCATGCACCGCATAGACACGATAAACATCTCAATTTTTCTAAAGTAGCCTTTTGACCAAAATGGTAAATGGTATCACGCTGAAATATTCTAAAATCTTGTGTGTTTATTATTACACAAATGCAACAAGCTACTTCTCCATATGCAACTACAGTATGTATAAAAATAACGTATTAACAATGAGAGATATTAGGTTATGGACCAACGTAATAGCACTGCTTATATGTTGCTATGTAACGTAATTGCGATTTGCAAAATAGTTTCCTCAGAACGTATTTCGTGTGATACAGGGTTGCACATATCATGTCTTGAGTCCTCGGTCACTCAATCGATCAGTATAATAAGTAAATAAAACACGGAAGGGCATTTTACATGTTGTCTTTTTTATGAATATTTTTGAGTTAGTTTAGAATTTGCAACATAATTGTGCAAGGCGTAATAGACGTTCCCTCTCGGGAGCAAGAGTGTTGTGTTTGTCCATTTTTTTTAATTTTTAAAAATTGGAGAGGGCGGGTCTTCTCTAAAATTCGGAAAGATCCTCCGCTATACCTTTAATATAAGTTGTTTTTTTTTCAGCAGCTGAGGAAAAACTTTATTTGAGTTATTTTATATTGTTGCAGACATTTTTGGGCAGTAAACTCCCTTCTACCTGAAAAGCCTTTCGACTGCTGGGAGATGACATGCATGTGACAGACCGTTGGTCCACCAGATCCAATGCCTGAAGAGCACATGGGCCAAACACAAATCGCAATCTGAAACAGAGAAAGAACAACAGCAAATATACTTAGGGCATTTTAACACCAGTAGATTGTTTGTTTTGTTCCAAAACAGGGATTACTATTGTTACAATGTTGCAATTTCCTCTAGGGGTGTAATAAACACAATAGTAAAATTTGTTAAAATTTACGGTACACAACTATCGCGATACTTGCCAAAATAAAAAAGAGCTTGCTTGCACTTATACATTATATACATTATACATTATATTCAACATATATGTAGTGGTTTAATTTAGTTTGTTGTAGTTTAATTTTCCTGTCACTGAATATCTGTAAACTTTTATTTAGTTTGATGCAGTACACTCACACTTTCGGGCATTCGTTGGATCTCTTACACAGAAAAGCTGCAGGCACACACTCTCCCGCTGCTCACCTGTCTCTCCCTCTACTAATGCACTTTCATGATGAGAATAAACTAAAATGCTTTTAAACATCCTGTTGTAAAGTCAGAAACGATTTAGGTGCAATTTAAGTGAACTTGGAGACTTATTCAGAGTAGCGAATCTGTTGCGTCAGAGGAAAAGCTACGGAAAACTGTGAAGGCCGTCGAAAACAGCCGATGAATCATGGAAGAAAAAGAGCGTGCACTGAAATATATATATATATATATATATATATATATATATATATAAAACATACACATATATACATATATATACACACACGTAAATAGTACATACATATATATATATATATATATATATATATACACACACACACACACACACACACACTCACCTAAAAGAATATTAGGAACACCATATTAATACTGTGTTTGACCCTCTTTCGCCTTCAGAACTGCCTTAATTCTACGTGGCATTGATTCAACAAGGTGCTGAAAGGATTTTTTAGAAATGTTGACCCAAATTGATAGGATAGCATCTTGCAGTTGATGGAGATTTGTGGGATGCACATCCAAGGCACAAAGCTCCCGTTCCATCACATCCCAAAGATGTTCTATTGGGTTGAGATCTGGTGACTGTGGGGGCCATTTTAGTACAGTGAACTCATTGCCATGTTCAAGAAACCAATTTGAAATGATTCAAGCTTTGTGACATGTTGCATTACCCTGCTGGAAGTAGCCATCAGAGGATGGGTATATGGTGGCCATAAAGGGATAGACATGGTCAGAAACAATGCTCAGGTAGGCCGTGGCATTTAAACGATGCCCAATTGGCACCAAGGGGCCTAGTGTGCACCAAGAAAATATCGCCCACACCGTTACACCACCACCAGCAGCCTGCACAGTGGTAACAAGGCATGATGGATCCATGTTTTGGATCCAAAATTGCTTAAATCACTTCATTCCCATTCTGACATTCAGTTTGGAGTTCAGGAGGTTGTCTTGACCAGGACCACACCCCTAAATGCATTAAAGCAAATGCCATGTGATTGGTTGAATGGATAATTGCATTAATGAGAAATTGAGAAATTGAACAGGTGTTCCTAATAATCCTTTAGGTGAGTGTGTATATATATATATACGTATACAGTGTTTCCTCTAGGATTTTTCCAAGCTGTGGGGGCAGGCCCATTTCCACAGGGGGAGGGGGCGTGGCCCACGAGTGATATTCCCTTAGGCCACGCCCCCTTGTCTCCCCAAAGTATTATAAGCGATCATGCGCATCCCGTGTGCAGAATGATGCACTTGAAGCAACACCAAGTCATAGCACGCAACGCTTCACATTGAAAAGAACATAGCGAATGGATTATATCTATGCTTAGTAGGTGTAACGGAGGCCAGCTAGTAGTTGCTGTGCGAGTAAACCTCACTCCCCGATCTCAATAGACGCTCTAGCGACAGACGCTAGAGGCTGCAGTCTTTAGCCTCCTTGCTAGAGCGCCCGACTCTCACGCCGGAGACCCGGGTTCGAGGCCCGCTCGGAGCGGGGCGAGTAGGACCCGGGTGTGTGGGGTTACATAGGGCTGCACGATTTGGGGAAAATGTCATTGCCATTATTGAGCCAATATTGCAATTGCGATATGCGATTCCGATATAATAAAATGGTTTCATGAGTCCAACTTGCTTGGTTCTAAAGTAAAATGCACACACAGATAGTGATCATTCTGTGTACTGATGTTTATTTCTCAACTTAAACTAAAAACAACAACTAAATTATTGATAACACCTATAATGATCAATAAACCATCAACCAAACCAACATTACAGTGATTCCATCATTACAATTAAAAACTATCAACTTTTTAAAAAAATTATAGGCTTAAAAAAATATAGCAGCTTTTAGATGAAGTGAACTTCAAATAATCCCCACATAAACCCATAAAAAAAACATATTTATTGTGCCCTTCCTGTCTTAACAGGTGTAGATTTAAAATCTTCGTTTCCCCTTGTTATTTAATTTAATGAAAAGACACCAGTCATTCTGCCAATATATGTTATTTATTTTACCAATTTATATAAGACATAAGGGAGAGAGAGTGGACCAGCAAAGATCGTCCTTCTGCTTCTCTGTATTTTTCCTCTCTCTGTCTCAAACAAAGAACTTACACAGTACATATAGCTGTTCCAGAGAAACATCTGCTCTTCATCAATCACTTAAATGTATATTCTGCTCCACGGAAAGAAACATAATACACTCAACTTCCCCCCAAGTCCCCCAAACTCTAAAAGTCTTCCACATACAGAATTCAGAAAAGTTTGATTCATAAAAATGTAGATTATAAATGATTATGAATATATATGAAAAGTATAAAAAATGTATATGAAAAGTGTAAATCACATGCATAATACTAATGATTATGATTGTTAATAAAAACAATAAAAAAACTAAAAACAACATTAAATGATGAGATTGTGAATCTTCAGTCCCTCCTCTGGAACTACGGCCGTCAGTTCCACACCATCATCTCCAGGTGGCCAACCTATTGAAGTGATAGTGCTGAGGAGAAATAGTAGACCAAGACATAGACATAGAAGACAAAAGAATTGAAACAGAAAAGAAAAGAAATAACAAACAAAAACCCAACCCATGTTATGTCCCCGCATACTATGTGTCATTTAACATCTATGTGTAAGCATTTAAAATGAACCCCAATCATCTAAGAAAAGAAAAACTAAAAAGTCTTCTGCCCGTGCCTGGACTCATTAATTAATTAACTCGTTAATTAATTAACTCCTCCAGTTCCGAGCCAAAATAAGAAATCAAAATAAACGTTGATGTTAAAGGGTCCTATCCCTTGGGGTTGCAAATCAGTAAGCGGGTGTTCATTGTTTGTGAGGTTGTGTTTTGTAAGTAGTGTAGTGTAAAAAATCTCCTATCTCACTCCGAATTTTCCATTCTCGGCTCTATCCATTTTGTCAGTAATAACCAATCTAAAAGGTTTGGTACTTCTCTTTCTTATCACATATATGATAAGTTTTATTACTAACAGAAACACAAAAACTCCTACCATAGTCAAAACTATCCATTCCAACCATGTTAAATTCCCTGGAATTCGAGCTAATTTCCTCTCAGACATCAATTTAGCTACTCCATTCGCTACGATAACATGACCCATTGCTTGAATTCCCTCCTCTTGAGCTGCCTTAACGCTTGCTTTAACTCTCTTGACCATTTCAAAGAGTTCATAATTCCTCTCTTCCACCAAATCATTATTCCACCACTGTGGATCTAACTGCAACAATTGTACATGTGGAACATGAATTCCACCCAAATGAAGAGGATAGAGAATCTCAACGCAAAATGGATCAGAAGGAATTGGACATAGCTTTCCTCCGTATATCATATTTTCATTTATTCCGTCATGTAATATACACCACTGTGCTTCTGACACCTGCCATGCACCTGTGGCTTGATCTAAAGGAACTACTTCCCAAACTGCAGATCCATTAAGAGACAGACTAAACATTGTAGAACATGAGCAAATTACCCACTCATGTTCCTCAATACAACAGTCTGTAGTAGAAATCATTGGTGTTTCACCTTCAGCCCAATATCCATTCCTTCCCAATCTAATTACTGAATTTCCTTGTCTAACCCCCATTGATTGGAATCGTCTAACTGTCATAATATTGCGTTTCCCATATTGAGGCCAGACCATAATCAAAGGTAATGTTCCAGAACCTGACAACGAATCTTCATTGATTGCGATTTTAACTAATGGAGCATGTTTAGCAGAAGTCAAATTAAGTTGTTTTCCAAAAACCCATAACAAAGATTCCGCTATTCGCTCAGGAACTTGCCCCATTCGAATAACCTGAATATCCTCTACCATTTGATCCTTCAAATTCTGAGCCAAAAATAAACACGCTGCACGATGTGTCTCAAAATTAGACGATTTCACTAATGCATCTGCCAATTCCCTCGCTGCGTCATTAAGATGCTGACCCGCTGCTATAATATGTAGAGAACCTTGAAGAGTCTCAGTAAGTCCTTTGCCGGTCATTGTTCCCACCCACTGAGAGTATTCACTTAATTGGTTCAGCTGAGCAGTATTACTAATTGAATTGACAGAGCCAAATACCCCCGCTATGTCTCCCCATATACTTCGAGGTTTGCGATTTCGACTTCCAAGAGGATCCTTAGAGGTATAATATTTAATTTCTTTTTCCAACCAGCTCCTAATTTTTGTGAAATTTCCACAATAGGACTGATCATAAACAGTAAGAAGAGACATCAAGTTATAATTAATGCGTTGTCGCACCATATGAGCTTCGTTTATCAAGGTTTTGGTTTCCTTTGCTAACAATATACCATGAGCTGGTGCAATAGTTGTACTTGGGCATGTTTTAGCTTTGTTTGTCTTTCCCGCAGAAAGATAAAAACACCGTCCAATTTCCCCAGTTTCTAATTCAGTCTCACAATATTCATTCGCATCTTCCGAATGCCAAACTCGTATGTAATTTCCCTTGAATCTAGTTGTCCTGGAGGTAGCATCCCATAGAAACCCCTCGCATGGTAACACTATGGGATAGATACAGCCTAGGGCTAATGAATCCCATATTGTAAGCATGTGGGTACGATTCAAAATGAAATTAATTTCCACATCAGAAGATGTTATGAGGTTTAACCCCACAATTTCACATTGTTCTTTTGAACAAATTTCTCGTCTTTGAGCACTACCGGTATACCCCCCATCTTTCACCGGCCAAATTACTCTGCTTTTGTAACATTGGTGGTGAAAGTTACATCCACCGTAGATGCCCACTCGATATTTAGCAAGGTCTTTATCATTACGTGGCACCCAATCCCATAATCCCCATCTGGAATTAAAGGGTAGAGTAAAACGTTGGCCAGATTTCAGGGTTGCATTCCGAGTAATTTCTTGAACTCGAGGAGTCCATAAAGCTTGGCTTCCTTGGTAAATGCCAAGTAAAATTAAAAACAAGCATACCATTGTCGTTGTGTATCGAGAATAACTTGCGACCATCTCTAATCAATGTCAATGGAATTGATTCCTGAAATGGAAGCAGAAAAATAATTAATCATCACTCCTTTTTCCCAAAGTTAATGAGTGAACAGTGCTCAATCTCAGGTCCTAAGCCTTCATCATTTTGTTCATTCACTAAGCAAGGTTTAACTTGTGACCAATGATACCATCTATCTGTTCCTACACCCTTCCCTTTTAGGCAGACACTTGTATCTGTTGTTAAGAGTACCTCATATGGCCCCTCCCACCTAGGTTCTAAACCTTTCCTGGGAATACGTTTGACCATAACAAAACTGCCTAACTCAGGAATGTGTGGAATGTCAGTAGTGGTATGTTTTTCATCCCATTGCTGTTGAGCTTCTCGCACTTTCTTATTATTGTCTTTGATTGCTTTGTCCAGCATTGCAAGATAGCGTCGTAGCTTCTCTTGGAACAAAGTAGAGTCTCCTCCTGTTCCCGCAGGCGGCGGAGCATCAGGAGGCAGAACCATTGCTCTTCCAGTCATCAGTTCAAAAGGAGTCAGTCCCGTTACTCTGTTCGGGGTTGCTCTCAGATTCCACAAAATTGCGGGTAACAACTTGTGCCATCCTTGGCCAGTTTGCAGAATGGCCTTGGTGAGAGCGGTTTTCAACGATCTGTTCATCCGTTCCACTAGGCCTGAACTTTGAGGTCTGTACGGGACGTGAAACTTCTGTTTAATCCCCATCAATTTCATTGCTTCCTTCATCAGTTTTCCAGTGAAGTGAGTTCCATTGTCAGAATCAAGTTCATATGGAAGACCCCAGCGAGGAAAGACTTGTTCAACCATCACTCGTGCGGCTGCTTCAGCAGTGCAGGTTTTTGTTGGGAATGCTTCCACCCATCTAGTAAATCTGTCCATGATTACTAGAATGTATTGGTACCCTCCACTGGGTGACAAAGGTCCTGTGAAATCGATTTGGAGATGTGTCCATGGACCTGTTGGTCTGGGTGCATGTGACATCCGCACCTTTACAGATTTTCCAACATTTGCTTTCAGACAGATCAAGCATCTTCTACAGTAATCATCAATGTCTCTCATCATTCGTGGCCACCACCACGTCTCGCTGATTTGAGCTTTCATTGCTTTTGCTCCAGCATGTACTTTTCCATGATACAGCTGCATTAGTTCTCTTCTTGTTCCGATAGGCATCACCACTTGTCCTGTTGGAATTCTCCAGATACCTTGATCATCCTCTTTCGCTCCCGCTTTTATCCATTGTTCTTTCTCTTCATCTGTCTCAGTTTGATATGACAGAAGGCGGAGCTCAGGATTATCTTTGCTGTTTTCCTGTACCAAGGTAACAGGAGTAAGAGGAAGTAGTGCTGCTTCTCTGGCCGCTGCATCTGCTGCCGTGTTTCCTTGACTTTCTTTGGACTTGTCAGATTGATGTGATTTTACTTTGATCACGGCTGCTTCTCTGGGTAGGTGACATGCTGCAATCAAACGACGAATTATGGAAGCATGTTGTATTTCGCTCCCATTGCTGGTGATAAGTCCACGTTTTTTCCACAGGGCAAGGTAGTCATGGACCACTCCAAAAGCATAACGACTATCTGTGTAGATGTTGACTCGTTGTCCTTCCGATAATTCGAAAGCTTCTGCAAGTGCTATGAGCTCAGCTACTTGTGCTGAAAAATGCCCAGAAAGAGCTCCTTTCTTCACGACATTTCCATCAGCTTCCACTACAGCCCATCCAGTATGTCGTTTTCCATCAACATAGTAACTGGATCCATCGACCCATAACTCCTTGTCTGGATTTTCAAGAGGTGTTGGATTAACAGGACCAAGACTTTCTTCTTCTACTTGTTTTTCACACTCATGTGGTGTTCCCTCGTGTGGTTCGATCATCATCGTTGCAGGGTTAAGGGATGTGTCTCTGATGATTTCCACTCTCAAATCCTTGTTCAACAAAGTTGCTTCCCATTTTGCTCTCCTTGCATCAGTAATGGTCTTGATGTTTGTGTTGTTCAGCAACGTCACTATACTGTGTGGAGTATGCAATATGATTGTTTGTGCTCCTATCAAATTTTCCACAGCATCCACTGCCCATGTGGCACCATCGAGAGCTTGTATACATCGTGGTTGACCAATCATTGTAACAGGAATCTTTGTGGAAAAGTATCCAACTGGTTTGTATCGATCACCTGGTTTTTGACACAGTACTGCTGAGTACGTCTCATCTCCCACCCTGGTCCACAAATGAAATGGCAATCGTCCATCAGGAAGTCCCAAGGCTGGGGCTGAAGTCAGTTTTTCTTTCATTGAAGTAAATGCTTCCTCAGCTTCCGGTGTCCAGTTTATCTGTTCCATTCCAGGCTTTCCTCCCTTGTACAAGTCAATGAGGGGGCTGGTGATGCTGGCAAAATCAGGAATATACTGACGACAATAGTTGAAAAGTCCCATCACTTTCCTCATTCCTGTAACTGTTAGAGGTTTTGGAAGTTGCCGTAATGCCTCCACACGCTCTGTTGTCAGTCTCCTTCCCTCGACAGATATTTCTTGGCCCAAGTAGATAACCTTGGTTTTGGCCAGCTGTGCTTTGTCGGGGTTGACTTTGAATCCTCCTTTCTTAAGGGCTTGTAGGACAATATTCAGAGCAAATATGTGGCTGTTTTCATCTGGGCTTGCAATTAACAAGTCATCCACGTATTGGAGGCAAACACTTCCTGAACTCTCAATTTCAGCTTTTTGCTCAGTTAAGAACTGATCCAAAGTTCTGTGAAATACCACAGGAGAAATATTAAGTCCTTGTGGGAGTCTGTTCCAGACATACTGTTTTGCACCCACTGTGAAGGCAAGTTTCTCTTGAGATTTTTCGTCAATAGGTATAGACCAGAAAGCAGACAGTACATCTAGTACTGTGAAAATCCTTGCATTTCCTGGAATATCATTCAGAATGGTGGCAGGATTGGCCACAATAGGATGCGGTTTTGGTGTTACACTGTTGAGTCTTGTGTAATCAATGGTTAATCTCCATGAGTTATCCGATTTCTTGACAGGCCAGACAGGACTATTAGTAGTTGATGAAGTTTGTCTGATGATCCCTTCAGCTTCCAAGTCTGCCACTATCTCTTCCACGGCTCGTCTTGCTTCAGGTCGGATAGGGTATTGTTTATGAGGGGCATGTGTCGGCCCTTCAATAACAACAGGGTCAATGTTGGCTTTGCCACAATCAAATTTGTGTTTAGCCCAAACTTCTGGATGTAAACTGCACAGAAGACCCCACACACCGTCTTTGGTCCAGTCTCTGATAATTGGTTTTGCTGCACCAACTGAACTCAAATTACATGTGCGATCTTCGTGTGGTATTATCCCAGCTGTTGTAGCGATTTGACGACTGTCAGTGAAGATGATCATGTTCAACAATGGAAGTATGTCCATGCCAATGAGGCTTCCTTGTGAATTCGGTCCCACCCAGAAAGATGTCCATACGACTTCATCTTCATGTATTTGTAGTGGAACTTGGATACTTTTACGAAATGTTGTGATACCTCCTCCAACTCCTTCAACTTCCATAGCTTCATCTGTTGTAGGTAGGTTCAGATCTGTTATTGAAATTGAGGCTCCTGTGTCAACCAGGATATCACATGGGTGGCCCCCTATTAATGCATTGATGAAAAGGCGATTGTCTCTTTTCTTACTAATACAGGGGGCCGCTGATTCCTATTGCGGACGCATAATCCCCTCTATGAGTTGACGGACTTGTGCGTCCGTCCATGTCTTCCCTTGAGAGGTTTCATCATGATTTTTCGCAGTGACTTGTTTAAATGATGGACCTTGACCTTCTGCTCCACCACCTTTAGCCCAGCAGTCTTTTCTTGAGTGGCCACGCTTTCCACAATTGCCACAAACAACAATCTTATTCTTTGTATCCATGTTGTATTGAGCTGTTGCCACTCCTTTTCGATTTGTCTTGTTTCCTTCTTCCTTGTTTGATCTCATCGCCATCTCTAGACGGCCAGCCCATTGCATAATTTGGTCATATGTTTCGCCTGGATTGACTCCAAGTGATAACGCTTGTTGGTATTTAGAGCTAAAGCCATCCACAAGTGTGTCAGTGAATTGTACATCATCTCTGTCAGGTTGTTTCTTAGCGCAGAGAGCCCATCTCTCATAAGTGTTCCACTTACGCAGAGCATATTCGTCTGGAGATTCATCATCCTTTTGCTTAATCAATGTCACTGAAGTGAATGGAATTTTACCGCTTCCCAAGATTTCTTGGATTTCCTTTCGGAATACATCTAATGTTTGCCAAAGACCCAGGGGTCGTCCTTGGCCATCAACCCACAAGTCTACCCATTGGGCTGTTGTTATCGACGCTGGCAGGCGTTCCCATCGGTCTCTTGGGATTTTAGCTTTCACAATGGTGTGAATGTCTCTTAGTGTCATTTGATGTGCTTCAACCAGGGAGTCTAATTCTCGCCAAAACTCTGTGTTTGGATCTTGTCTCTTCAGAGGAGGCAAGGCTGAGAGAATGGCTTGTCGTTCTCCCGGAGTAAATGGTCTTTCTTCGGTCATCATCTCAGGTTGCGACTCTTCCCTTTTAATCACAGGTGAAGAAAACTCAGGACCGATTTTGTCAATTGTAATCATGTCATCATCTCTTGTCTCATCACCCCAGTCAGATCCATAATTATGAGCTGGTGTACATCTCATCATGTCTCTGCTTGGCTGGGCTGATTTAGATCTTGTTATTATTGGAGCTGCTTGTGCAGATGCAATATACATTTTGTCAACTGGACCTCCGTTTGATCTTGAAGCTTGAGGCTGCGTCAGAGGTTTAGATGAACTTGTATATTGTTCAGGCAAAGGTGGATAAATTGGTTTGTAAGGTGGAGGCGTTACTGTTGTCGCGGATTTCACTGGTGCTTGTGAATATTTCCTTTCAGCTTCAGTTATTATATTTGTCCAATCTGGATCAAATAAATCATCACTGGTTGTGTTTTCCTTCTCTGGACATGTGATGGACATGATTTTGTTTAATTTGTGGTATGCTTCAAGCTGAGGCTTCATAACTTCAACAAGCGGTACCGGACCTCCATGTAAGTCGCAACAAATTCCACCTTGTTTCACAATCCAATTAGCTGCTAAAATTGGAAATGCTTTTGATTTTATCTTGTCTTTTTGGGACTCGAACCAGCTTAACTGCTCATTCATAGATGCATTAATGTCCAGTCCTTTTTTCAAAAGTTTAGTTAGTTTCTTGTTCTTCTTCTTTTCAAGGTACCATTCAGCTATTGTGCTGCTGGTACAGACACTTGCTGCCATCTTCAAGTGTTTCAAAGTTTCTGCTCAGAACAGCAGGAATGTATGTGTGCCTATATGTGTGTGTGTGTGTGTTATACGGGGGGGGGCTATGTATGTGCGCCTATGTTCAGAAACTGCAGCCTATGTGATGCGTATGTGTGTGTGCTCAGAGCTGCAGGCTGTCTGTGTATGTATGTGTGTGTGTGTGTGTGTGTGTGCTCAGAGCTGCAGCCTATGTGTGTGTGGAAGTATGTGTGTATGGGGCTCCCTGCTTCTCTCCCTTTCCAACTGGATGTGTGTGTGTGAAGGTACAGGGCAATTCTGAAGGGAGGGGCTGCTTCACTCTCTTTCTCCCTCACTCACAGAACAAAAGAAAAAATTAAAGAAAAGTTAACTCTAATGCTTTTCAGTATTTTAGTTTTCTTTTTAAAACTCAAAAAGTTTTAAAAGGTTCCTTTTTCCCTTTCTTTTTAAATACTTTGGATTTTATCTCAGATTAATTTCTTTGGTATTTAATTTTTTATTAAAGTTAACTCGGATCAGTCTCCTCAAATATTTGAACAGCTTTACGGTCAGGTTCAGAATGCCCACGATCCTAGCTAGTTACAAGGGCGCCTTTTATACTTGTATAACTCTAGCGTGTTACAATGTTTTAGGGATTACTCTGCCATCATTTTTAAAACAGTCCCGCCACATTTAACCGCTTTGGTCAATCAAGTATCGCTCGTGTTAAACTTCCCTCGTCTCCTTCTGAGAACGAATCTTCGGTGTGCTGGATGTTTTAGGGATTACTCTGCCTTCTTTTAAACAGTCCCGCCACTATCCAACCACGTCGCAGTTATAACCAAGCAAATTTTACTAGCTTAACCGTTTTACAGCTAATTCCAAATTTCTGACTAGATGGTCTTTTTTCTAAAAAAGATCCACCTCTATCCCAGCATTTCAAATATTGTTTGAGGTTTACTTTTCAGAGAACCTAAATAAGCCTAATTCAGTTTGATTATTTAATTTGATTAATTTTTATATAATTTTTCCTTATGTCCCATATTCATTGGCAAAACAACTGGTACTTAAAATAACACAGTTCTTTTCAGCATTTCAGTCACTGTCTCTAATCATCAGGCAGACTTAAAACTTTGAGAAAGGAAAAAAAGTCTTACCTGAAATGATTGAGACGAATGCCTGGGTATGCTATCCTTTTCGTGTGACGCCAAAAATGTAGATTTAAAATCTTCGTTTCCCCTTGTTATTTAATTTAATGAAAAGACACCAGTCATTCTGCCAATATATGTTATTTATTTTACCAATTTATATAAGACATAAGGGAGAGAGAGTGGACCAGCAAAGATCGTCCTTCTGCTTCTCTGTATTTTTCCTCTCTCTGTCTCAAACAAAGAACTTACACAGTACATATAGCTGTTCCAGAGAAACATCTGCTCTTCATCAATCACTTAAATGTATATTCTGCTCCACGGAAAGAAACATAATACACTCAACTTCCCCCCAAGTCCCCCAAACTCTAAAAGTCTTCCACATACAGAATTCAGAAAAGTTTGATTCATAAAAATGTAGATTATAAATGATTATGAATATATATGAAAAGTATAAAAAATGTATATGAAAAGTGTAAATCACATGCATAATACTAATGATTATGATTGTTAATAAAAACAATAAAAAAACTAAAAACAACATTAAATGATGAGATTGTGAATAATCCCCACATAAACCCATAAAAAAAACATATTTATTGTGCCCTTCCTGTCTTAACAGGTACAGAAATTGAATAAAGTTATCAAACAGTCTGCGCTGCATGAATCATAAATTATATATAGAATAATCCTTAGGCTATTAAAGCTACAAAAGTTCTTTAGTCAAGATCAGTCAGTAATTTTCTAATTTCCCTTTGTTCTTTGATTAACTTTACCGACAGAACGCTTTATTCACTGCTGGCGCTTTGACGCGGACCCGTTGCCGAGACGCGGATCTCACACGCGCCTCATAGCGCACAACTCTTTTCGTCCATAAGACTTTTCTTATGTTATGAAGATACTAGACAAAACGACATTTTGGCATAATTGTGTGTGCTATTGTTCGTTCAAGCTCGAAAGAGAACTGTATTCTGGCACGCGGTCAGTGCATGCGCATTATGGCGCGCGTCTTTCTGCGAGTCTCATATTCTAGGGCATTCACAAGCAGCTTTTCACTTCTTGTCGTGCAAAATGCGAAAAGGCATTTGCACGAATAAGAGCGGGATCATGTAAGACTAGTCAAAGGATGACAAAAAAGAAGAGATACTGCGTTAATAGCCCTAATTTGTTTATTTAATATAAAATCGCGGCATTTTGCGTTATAAAATTGCATAGGTTTGAGATCACTATTACGATTGCGATATGATTCATCTTGCAGCACTAATGCTTAGTGTATTATATCTATGCAACAGTTTTTTGAGCCTTTTATTTTAACAGTTTTAAATTTCAGTGCGCAAGAACAATAGCGCACTCTCTCGATTCCAGTGCTGTAATCTTACATAGCTACACCCGGGAGAAGGGAATGTGATTTAGAAAGGGCAATAAACTCCACTCCAGCAAGATAGTCATTTTATGCAAATCATAGACCTTTATGCTTTATCTACAAATAAAGTATAATATTGGGAACATTGATCTTGAAGAGAGTGTCGTCGTGTTACTGTCGCAACCGAACGCGACGCGCTGTGTGAATTCTGAATGGAGAATGACTGAGGCGAGATGACTTTCCGTTAACTTTAACTTGGAGACTAAAATATTAATTTTACCACACATTATGCTATTGAATGACTTTAGAAGTCTTGGAGTATAGTGTGAAAACTTGATTGTGCTTTACAAAGTTTTTTTATGCCTTTAGTGAGGCTTAACAAAATAACACAATATGCAGAATGTCGGACGTCACTGAGAAGCTGCAGCCATGGCGGGAGGATTTTAAGTGTGGCGGCCCGCCACGGGAGAATGAATGTAGCGGAAACACTGCGTATATATATATATATATATATATATACACACAGTATATATGTCTGTGTGTGTATATATGTATGTATGTAAATATTATATTATACATTATAAATAAATTATTATAAATTATTATATATTTACATACACACGCACAAACACGCACACACACACACACACACACACACACATACATATACATATATACATACATATATATATATATATATATATATATATATATATATAAATAACTCGACAGTTGATAACCACAGCTGACAGCCACAGCTTGCAAACACAGTTGACAATCAGCATAACATCAGTGGAAAAGTTGCTGCTGCTGTTTGAGTGTCAAGTGGATAAGTTGAAAATGGCTGAAGAAGCAGTGGGAAAACCAATAGCTTAAAAAAGAAAGGACTGCAGCAAAAATCAGTTTCACTAGACATGTTAAACATCTTTAGCAGAAAAGCTCACAGGCTAACAGAAGAGGAGTTTAAGAAAGAGTTCAAGAAGTTGGGTTTGAGACTAATGATGATTACAGAACTGGACTTCTCACCAATATGGAGGCTGATGAGAGCAAAGACGCAAGTGTGACACAAAGTTGAATGAAGTTGAATAAATGGTTTAAGATAGTCTCTGGTCAAGATATGGACCGCATGAAGTGACTGGCCCAATCTCTGCAGCGGAGAAAAACGGCGATCAAGTAGCAAGTATAGCTACTGGCAGCAATGATTATGAAAGCTATGAAGTGCAAATTGATTTTCTGACTAAACTTGTTAGGGAGACGATAGGAGCTCATGTAAGAGCCAAAAGGCATCTTCTCCGAATTCGAGTGAAAACACCAGTGGGAAAAGAAAGGCACCAGTTAGTCTGTTATGGTCAGGAAGAGGTCGCAAGAGTGCACATGAGTGTCCAGAGCGACTGAAAGGGTTCTTTCCAGAAGTGGACTTGGCAGAGCTTAGGAGGCCTAAAAAAAATAGAACAAATTCTCAGTCATCGCAATGGAAAACTTGCACAGCAAAGGGTGAAAATCGTAGAACACCTTGTTCTGTGGGACAGCCCGCTTGGAAAGATGGTGGATGGAGCTCATCTGGACTTGTTTGAGGCAGTAAGCATGACAGGGCACAAGTCAAGAGCCTTCCTCTCCATATAACCGAAGTGGAGTGGAATCAACTTTTCTGCGAACGGAAAAGCAGCTTAGTAAAATGCCTGATTGGAAAAAAAAGTCTATAATGCTCAAGTTCACAATATGATTTTCTTTTTCTTTTGTATTCTTTTAGATAGTGAATCCTGAAAGCTGGTGGATTCTCGTTGAAGTCATGGATCTGGTCTGGTCAAAGTGGGAGGTCTGTATCCAAAAAGATAAACAGAGTCTTGAAGCCTGATTCCTGAGAAAATTGTTGTACTTCCTAATTAGCTGGGGGAAGAGGATGATACGGCCCTGGGAATTAGATGCCTAACAGGGGAGGATAGGTTGTATATCATGACTTCTGTCAATTTTACCAAAAGGAAAAAAAAAACTTAAGGATGGATGAAGATCTCCTTGAAGAGGAGGTGAGGCTGAGGACACCAAATCCATTGACCAGAAGACACATATTGAGTGAGGTGGCAGGACTCTACGACCCAATCGGCCTGGTCACACCAGCTAAGCAGAAGGGGACAATTCTCATCCAAAAAAGCATTCCAGTAAGCTGGAAGCAGAGGTCTAACAAGGCATACGTGGTACACAGCAGTCTCAGAAGGAATTCGGAGAGAAGCTATCGAGTTGTTTGAGGAGTATGTATGACTCCAGAAAGTCAGGTTCCACAGAAATCGTATGCCTGTCAACTGGAGAGGAAAGCCATGGGGAGTCATGTTCTCGAATGGGAGAGACAAAACGTATGGTGCACTATCATATCTCAGTTGTAATTCAAGCCAAGGAGTGGTTGTTAGACCAGTTGAGTCTAAATCCAAACTACCACCACTTGAATTGAAGTTTGATCCCGTAAAGGCCGAAATCTGCGGCGCAATCTTTACGACACATCTAAGGAAATACTTTGAAAAGCATGGGTGGTTCGAAGTAAAGAAGTGGATAGTCTGAAGTGGAAATGGATTGTAATTCCTTAAAGCCACACTGTGGAACTTTTTGGCCACTAGATGGTGCTCAACATGTAATTTTCACATCCAACGTCCCTAGAGGCCACAAGCTCCGCAGCACTGTCGCAAATTAAAGTCAACAAACAGTCAACCGGTCAGCCTCCCGTGTCTTTAGATTGTGTGTGCTTGCAGTGTATGAGGCGGGCCGGGCAGCCTTGCCGCGCTTGATTCCCTTATAGCAGTCAGCTGAGAGAGCGAGCGAGGTGATCCACGTGGGGATTATCATGTCTGTGAGTGAATGTGGGCGCGGGACAGCGCGGACACATTCACTGCACGGAAAACACCGTCGGCCAGAGCTGACTGTAACGTTATGTGTGTTGGTTTATTTTTACAGAAACCGTGGGACATGTGGTGTGTAATGTTAGTGTTTGTGGGTACTACTGAGTCGCGGGCACGTTCACGTTGACAAGAGCCGATTTTATTAGTGCGAGCCCTGCACTGAGGCGGGCTGTATTTGTAGAAATGAACACTGGGCTGTGGGCATTTTATTGCACTCATAACACCATCGGCTGTGGCCGGAATACTAGAAAATACTACACTGCTTATCTGAATTTATCTGGGTTACCTTAGAAACGGCATTTGTGTGCAGGCAAGCGTCCGCATCGGTCGAGCACCCCTCCTCCTTTAGCTCACGCCAGCGAGTGAAGCGAAAGCTGGACCAATATGTTAATCCTTGTCCTGGCTTTTAATTTGTCACTCTCCCTATTTCTTTTTTAGTTTCCTCTGATAAAACCGTTGCCTTCTTCCTTGTAGCTGTTGTTCGGCATGACAAAAACATACGGACGGCAATCAAACGCGAGTTGAGCACTAGCGTTAGATTCTGAGGAAGTTGTGGGTGGTGGGGGAAGTGAAGTATGCCGTAAAGCGGTCAAATTTTGTAGTTCTTTTTGTGCTCGGGTTCCTACCCGAAACTCGAAGTTACAAAGTGCAAGTAAAAGTGATACAGACACCTTCAGGAGACGGCAGGTGCATCATTCAACCTATTGTAAGTCGATCTACCATCTCAATGGGTTTTGGTAATATATTATAAAGGTTGAAGAGTTCCACGGTGTGGCTTTAATGCATTAGACTGATATTAAAAGAAATAAATGATATCAAACTTAGTAAACCACCATACTAATAATGCATACTAAAGAAAAGCAGATGAACACATAATATGAATATATTCAATATAATTTTTCACGGATTATATTGCATTTAACATGCAAAACTGTGTCAATTTCGATCTTCGTGAGTATAATAGTCTAAACATAGTCGGTTTTGTCTTTAATAAGCATAAAACGCATGCCAGAATAATGAACACAGAATCCGTGCCCTAGCTCTTAAAGAGACAGCAACCATATGTCTCGGTCATTAATTTTGTCATCAAAACAACAAGTTTAAGGAATTAAAGTTAAAGGAATCAGGATTGATAGCTTATGTAGGCCTATTTAATTTATTCTAGACTAAAATCATATCCAGTGTTATTTTCCATTTGATTACTTTATTCAGTTTCTGTCTATGAAAATAGTGTGAAAATAGTGTTAGACCTTCAAAAACTTTTCTCTTTATTTGTATCTTTATTGTATTTATTTGTGCAACTTTTTTCAATTTATTTGAACTATTTAAATCAAGCTTTGTGTTGTGTAAATTCTTAACAACATTTCCCCATTGTAAAAATGCAATGAGCGCAAACATTCAGGCAAGATAAACAATAATTTTGTTTGGAAAAAAATTACGTTTTTACGTAAGTCACAGTAGTTAAATCTGTATCTGTATTGCATGTTCTAACTTTAAAATCATTCATATTAACTGCTTAATAGATTTTTTTTCTCTGGAAGTATGTAGGTTTGGAAATTTTGGAGAAATTCTAAATTCTAAATTAATGCATTACAGTAGAACTAAATCCATTATATTTTAGTCATCTGAATTGTTTTAGTTAACTAACAGCTATGGATGATAACAGCAGGTACAGAAACAAAAGTTTTATTTTGGGACGGTTGACATTCACTTTAGGACGGTTCAAATTGTCATTCAGGACGTTTCCAGGACGGAGGTTAAAAAAGTTAGTCTGGAGCCCTGGCGAGTTTAATCAAAACATAAAATTACACAAATATACAAAATCCTCTTGACTCCTGTAGCCTATGATGTCACTTGTTAAACCTCTAACTTATGTTACCTTAACGTTAAAACAGGTAACACCCAACGTTAAACATGAGTTTTATCCATAAATGACAAACCAAAACGGTAAGAAAAGAGTTTCTCCTTTTTCTTCTGTGCGACCTAACTTCCTCACTCTACCCCCAATAGAGGGCGAAACCATTAAAGAAACAGAACAGAAGTTGTACATCAGAAAACAGGAAATATCAAAATTCAAAGAAAGATACAAATATGATACTTTCAGTTAGTGCTTGCAAAATCAAAACTCCAACTCCACCACTAATACACAAAGTATAGAAATATTAAAATTAGCTCTTACACACCAGCCCCTGAATGTCTTTGTGTTCCACAAAACAATTAACAACCTATTTATACCAAAGAGCCAAACACATAACATAAATTAAAGATATCATAGTCTCAACTGAACCTCGGAATTTTTTCCTTTCAATAAAATGTAAGCCTCACTTTAGTCGATAAACCCATAACAGATTCTTCAATTAGGATTACGCATAAGAGACTATAAGTCTGCCTCTGAAAGTAAACAAAGCTTAGTAACAGGGCGTAAAAGAGTTTTTGTATTGGTTTTCACTTGGGCCTGCCGCACAAGACCCTTGTTGTCTGTGAATGTTTGTAACACACGTCCCATTTCCCAAGAGTTCCGCGGTGCAGAATTGCCAGCAACCAATACAATGTCCCCAGGCTTGAGCTTTTTCATTAGGCTTTGCCATTTTTGTCTTTCTTGCAGGTCTGGTAAGTACTCTTTGACACAGCGCTTCCAAAATAGGTCAGCCATATACTGAACTCGGCGCCACCTACGTCTAGAATACAGGTCTGCCTTGTGAAAAACCCCAGGAGACATGGACGGCTTTACTTTCAACAGCAGCAAATGATTTGGAGTGAGGGCCTCCAAGTCGTTTGGGTCATTGGACACCTTAGTGACGGGACGACTGTTAATTATTGCTTCCACCTCACATAAGAGCGTTTGAAGACTTTCTTCATCAAGAGGCTGCTATTTTACAATGAAGTTGAGAATTTTCCTGACAGTCCGTATTTGACGTACCCAAACTCCTCCATGGTGGGATGCAGTTGGGGGATTGAAAGTCCACTGTACACCTTTTGCAAGCAATGTGGTTTAAATCCTGTCATTATTCAAACTTTGAATGGCCTTTCGTAACTCCCTTTCTGCCCCAATGAAATTTGTCCCATTGTCAGACCTGATTGTTTACTTGACCCCTTCTAGAAACAAATCTCCTTACTGCATGAATGCATGAGTCAGTATCCAACGAGCTAGCAATCTCAATGTGAACAGCTCTTAACGTCAGGCAAGTAAAGATTACCCCATATCTTTTAATCAATGTCATTCCTCTTTTGATTTCAAATGGGCCAAAATAATCAATGCCTACATTTGTGAATGGAGGTTCATCTGGCAAAAGTCTGTCACGGGGAAGGTCAGCCATGAATTGTTTGCCTGTAGTGCCGAACTGGCGTTTACAAACTGTGCATTGAGATAGGATTTTTCTAATGGCCGTCTGTGCTTTTGGAATCCAGTATTTTTCTCGTAACTTTGACAACATGTGATTACGGCCGCTATGACCTACATCTACATGAATTGACCTTAAGATCAGATGTGAAACAGGATGGTCCTTTGCTAAAATAGCAGGATGTGTGGATTCCTCAGGCATAGATGATCTACTTAGTCTGCCACCTACCCTTAAGATTTTGTCTCGCAAAACTGGTGACAACCTGTAAAAAGCGCTACTACATTTTACAGCTTTACCTTGCTGGAGGGCTTTGATTTCCTCTGTAAACATGACTGTTTGGGTGTAGCGAATGATCTCTTTCTAAGCTTCTTCAGTGTCACTTACAGTCAATGTTACCCCTAATAGTGAAGATTTGAAGTTTTCATTTCTTCATCAAGTACAGGATTCACTGCTAGATTGTCCCTTAAACTGTGGCACAGCTCATTTCTTTTTTCCATCAGTGCCTTCAGAATGCTTTTGAATTGAGGAACCATGCAATGGATTTTTTCAAATGGTACCAATTTGAGTAGTGTGAAAAGAACTGTGAAGTGTAGTCAGAATTATCTGCACACACTGCATTGACGCAGATTTCCTTAACTTCCAGATCATTGACATATAACTTAAGAGTGTGACTTGGCATTTTTGGCCACTCTGATTCTGGCTTTGTCAGAAAGGATGGACCTGCGAGCCATGAATTTGCTTTTAGGAAAGCATCTACAGCAAGTCCTCTTGAGGCAATGTCAGCCACAAATGTACAGAACCTTGTGCTTTCGATGTTGAGATATTTCAGGACTGAAGTACTGTCTGTCCAAAATACAGACTCCTGAAGAATCATGTTCAATTCAGATTTTAGCATATTGTCCATTCTAGCAGCCATTGTAGCTGCAGTTAGCTCAAGACGTGGCACTAGGGCTGCACGATATTGGTAAAAATTGGCATTGTGATATTTTATTTTTCCACGATATATATTGCGATATAAAAACAATTTCTCCAGATGACTTGAATAGCTCTATTTGGAAAGAATGAATCATTCTAGAATGACTGGGGTGGTTTTGTCATGGAGTAAATCTACATAAAAACTAATTACTAATGTAGGTTTTACTAATGTAGTTAAATGGAACCTTATTGTAAAGTGTTTCCAATTGATATCTCTTGAGTTCAGTGTTGAATAGATTAGTTAACCATTCATTAAAGTGAATCGGTTCAAATGAGTCGGACTACTGCACACGTTGTGTGATTATCCAGGCAGTTTAGGACATCGCACAAAAATTTGTGTGAACACAGAAAGCATTTCATCACTGGATAATTTTTTTTTTTTATTGAAAGTGTTGTTTATGTCATCTGAATGTGTGGAACGCTTTTTAGTGAAGATAAGGCAACTTTATTTTAACACAATTCACAACCAGTGGTAGTTTTCCGACCTTTTACCGTCATGTATTCTCAAAGATATTCAGTCATCTCACTTCATTAATAAGCGCGAGTGAGAGAGAGAGCAAGTCAGTTTGAAGACGGTGAGAGTGCACGCGCGACCGGGTCACTCTCTCAGAAAACAGCGCGCAAGTTCCAGTCTTCTTGCGCTTGATGTTTAAACTGACATGACTTGCAAATTGATAAACTCTCACACTATGATGGTTAAACTTTGCAATTTATCCGCGAATCACAAGTGTTACTGCTGGCACTTAGCCTACTGATCATGAATCACGGATCAAATACTATCCCTAATTGACATCGCACATTCTTGCGATGTGACTATCGTGGATGCGCACATCGCGATATCGATGCTAAAATGATACATCGTGCAGCCCTACGTGGCATGATAACTGATTTTACTGGAGCAACAAATGCACAATGTTGGTTACCTCTGTGGTTCTCCATAAGCAAGTATGACACTGTGCCAAAACCTAGCTCACTGGCATCTGCACTGAGGTGACTTCACCAAAGTTACGTGGCTTTATGCATCTTTCAATCTGAAAGTTATCTAAGTTCTGAAGAGTAGCCATCCACAGATTCCATTGATGTCTGAGAGTTTCTGAAATACTGTCGTCCAAATTTTGTTTTGTTCTACAAAGCTCCTGCAGTATTTGTTTTGCAGGAAGAATGACTGGAGAAAGTATTCCAAGGGATCATAAATGGAGCTGACCATGGACAAGATACCTCTCCTTGTAAGAGGCTTTTCCTGTAGGGTTACTTTGAACTGCAAAGTGTCTACACACCACTAAACCCTTAGCGCTCTTTCCAATGGTAACTTGTCTTTCTCCAGATGCAAGTCTATCACCGTCTTAGCTTTGCTCTCCTCACTTATGGATGCAAGTACGGTGCGACTGTTGGACATCCACTTGGTCAAATTAAATCCTCCTGATGCACACATCTCCTTTAACCCTCAGGTGCTCTTCGGTCATTACTGACCGAAAAAATTTATGTTTTGAAATGTTAAAAATCACAGCTTCATCGGAATCTTACGAAACTTGGTGACTTTTATTCCATTGGGTATGTGAACACACAAAAAAATTGAGGTCATGATCCGAGCATGCTAAGTGGTCGTAAAAAAAATAGTCACACTTGTGCTCTTCGGTCAAAAATGACCGACCATAGGAAATGAATGGGAAATTGACAAAAACATAAAAACTTTGAGAATTTTTGTGTGTACAATCTACAAATCGGCCACGATGCAGAAAAAAAGTGCTCAGCATTGAAGGAGTGACACTCTAAAACATCAAGAGTGCAAAACAGACATACCCACCCACCCACACACACACACACACACACACACACTTTTATACACAAAAACACCAATAAATTGTGATTAAAAAATCTGTTTTGAATTTCTAAAAAATCACTGCTTCATCACAAAATTACGAAACTTCGTGACTTTTATGGCAACATGTATGTAAACACACAAAAAAATTGAGGTCATGATTCGAGCACTCTAAGTGGTCGTAAAAAAATGAGATACACTGCTCTTCTGTCAAACATGACCGACCATAGGAAATGAATGGGAAATTGACAAAAACAACAATCTACAACTTCAAACTACAATTTGCAATCTACAAATTGGCCATGATGCAGAAAAAAGTGCTCAACAATGAAGGGGTGACACTCTAAAACATCAAGATTGTGATATTGACACTCACCCACACTCACAAACAGACGCACACACGCACAAATAAACACACACCTATATATTTGTTACGGTTCAGTGACACAAATAGACATGCTCATTAAATATTATTTTACATAAAGTGTTATAATTGAATGAATTGCATTGTTTTGTTTTGTTTTTGTACAAATTCAGAATAAAAACAAATGTGTATAAAATTTGCTTCCTAGCATTCTCTTTCTAACACAATGTAAAGGTTTGACTGTAATCATAATGCAAAAACTAACACTTTAAAACATGCGACATTATGTCAAAACTCTGGTCTTGGTGAGTAACCTCCTAAAGACAGTCGGTAATGTCTTAAATTAGCATTAAACGCGTGTGACAGAAAGTTAATGAAACAGTAATGGATTCGCGCACTAGTTCTTAAAGTGAACGCAGCCATTTGTGTCAGTCATTAATTCTGTTGTCATAACAACAGAATATAGTATTAATTGTAAGCAATCAGAATTAATAGCCTTTGTATGGACTAAAAAGACTATCCAGTGTTATTTTACATTGGATTACTTTATTCAGTTTCTATAGTATTTCTGACATACCCAAAAAACTACCCCAACCTGTCTCTTAATTTGTGTCTTTATTCTATTGTATTTATTTGTGCTACTTTTTTCAATTTAATTCAAAGATTGAAATCAAGCTTCCATACATAAACTCTTAAAACAAAAATAAACAAAAAATTACATTACCATTTAGGTAAGATCAATGTAAAAAAAAAAAGTCTAAATATTTATATATTTATTTATCTATATCTATCTTAAACATAAAATAACATGATACTGTTTGATCAAGCTGTGCGACTGTTCTGACTTTTTTTGCATATTGCATCAAAATCCTGTTTATTCTCTGTATGCATTTAGTGTACCTAAAATAAAAAGAGTTTTATATACAGGTTTATGGCTCTTAATTTCCTTGTATTAATTAACCACTAGTAAACTTACGTCCACTGTTATTTTTTATAAATATAGGATTTGTATTACATCTTCATTATAGTCGAATCGAGAATCAAATCAGGAATCGAAATCGAAAATTGAATCTAGACTCGAAATCGAATCGAACTGAGAGCTTGTGAATCGAAATCGAATCGAAATTGAAATGTGAATCGATACCCAGCCCTAGTTGAAAGTGAGACATTTTGAATTGCCATGCCAAATATTGGCTCCTTTTGGATTTCATGAGAGCTACAAATTCCAAAAAAGTTGGGACAGGTAGCAATAAGAGGCCAGAAAAGTTAAATGTACATATAAGGAACTGCTGGAGGACCAATTTGCAACTTATTAGGTCAATTGGCAACATGATTGGGTATAAAAAGAGCCTCTCAGAGTGGCAGTGTCTCTCAGAAGTCAAGATGGGCAGAGGATCACCAATTCCCCCAATGCTGAGGCAAAAAATAGTGGAGCAATATCAGAAAGGAGTTTCTCAGAAAAAAATTGCAAAGAGTTTGAAGTTATCATCATCAACAGTGCAAAATATCATCCAAAGATTCAGAGAATCTGCAACAATCTCTGTGCATAAGGGTCAAGGCCGTATTGGGTCAAGCCATATCTAAACGGGAACCAGAAGCGCAGGCGTTTTCTCTGGGCCAAGGCTCATTTAAAGTGGGACTCTAGCAAAGTGGAAAACTGTTCTGTGGTCAGACGAATCAAAATTTGAAGTTCTTTTTGGAAAACTGGGACGCCATGTCATCCGGACTAAAGAAAACAAGGACAACCCAAGTTGTTATCAGCGCTCAGTTCAGAAGCCTGCATCTCTGATGGTATGGGGTTGCATGAGTGCGTGTGGCATGGGCAGCTTACACATCTGGAAAGGCACCATCAATGCTGAAAGGTATATCCAAGTTCTAGAACAACATATGCTCCCATCCAGACATCGTCTCTTTCAGGGAAGACCTTGTATTTTCCAACAAGACAATGCCAAACCACATACTGCATCAATTACAACATCATGGCTGCGTAGAAGAAGGATCCGGGCACTGAAATGGCCAGCCTGCAGTCCAGATCTTTCACCCATAGAAAACATTTGGCGCATCATAAAGGGGAAGATGCAACAAAGAAGACCTAAGACAGTTGAGCAGCTAGAAGCCTTTATTAGACAAGAATAGGACAACATTCCTATTCCTAAACTTGAGCAACTTGTCTCCTCAGTCCCCAGACGTTTGCAGACTGTTATTAAAAGAAGAGGGGATGCCACACAGTGGTAAAAATGGCCTTGTCCCAACTTTTTTGAGATGTGTTGATGCCATGAAATTTAAAATCAACTTATGTTTCCCTTAAAATTATGCATTTTCTCAGTTTAAACATTTGATATGTCATCTATGTTGTATTCTAAATATAATATTGAAATTTGAAACTTCCACATCATTGCATTCTGTTTTTATTCACAATTTGTACAGTGTCCCAACTTTTATGGAATTCGGTTTGTATTATCGTAACAGACTTTGTTAGATATTACATGACATAATCCAACAAAGTCTGTTACTATAATACCGGTAATGATGTCCTGGCGCTCGTTGTATGTGTGTATGCAATGTATTTTTCCCCTCTGGGCTTGCCATAGATGGGTCGTGCGCAGACTGCGCACTTGGTAGGCTACTGGAGTGTCGCGGGTCTGATGTGTGGTATAATAAAGTGGAGAAGAGTTCAAACTGCTATGTTTATTATTTATTCAAACTGCTACCCTTACACCTTAAAGGTTAAGTTCCCCTGCGGGCTGTTTTCTCCAATACCGATACCGTGACTAGGCACAGTTGCGCACAAATTGTCTATGCACGCGCGAGGTGTCTAGAGGATTATGCGCATGACTTAAACGCTGGCAGACACAGCAGCAGTTGTAACTTGTAGGCAGGTATATTGATCATTAAATCAGAGTTTTGTTGTCTTGAATGATTCATTCAGTCATATTCATTCATTCATTAATTTATGTCACTTGTTTAAGTAATCTAAAAAAAATAAAAAGAAAAAATAACCCCGATTAGGGGGCCCCCTGGTGGCCAGGGGGCCCTAAGCGGCTGCTTAGTTCGCTTATGCCTCGGGCCGGCTCTGCTGCTACTGCTGGAGATGAATCGGGAGAGCTCGTGCACCTACTGATCAGAGCACGTGCTGACACGGAGTTAAAGCCTGGTTTATACTCGACACGTAAGCACGAGCGCGAATGTGCGCGCGGCAAAAATTACGTGTTGGGTGCGCAAGACCAGGAAAACTGTGGCTGGCTGTGTGTAAGCCTTTTTTTTTAACAGTGCGCGCCACGTCCGGGATGAACGACTTCAAGCCGAATCTGCCCGAGCTTGTACGTCTCACCACACCGGCACCCAGTTTGCGCGTCTAAATTGCAAAGTTTTTTTTCTTAAGGGTTTGTTTACTGTGTGTGATTCATTTAATGGATAGCACATTCACTTCACTTTCACTTCCCGGGAAAAAAATCAAATGATGTGTCAGGTGGTGGTGAGACGTCAGACGTGATTATGTTAGTGCTGCTGAAACACAGCCGGTTGACGAGGCTCCGGGTGGGTCAGGAACAGGGCTACACGAGTCCGAGGCCAGAAGTGATGTTGTTCCTGTGATTGCTGTAACGGAAAAATCTGTGATTGAAAGCACAGCTTCTGGTGCTACGTTAGTTGTGTCTAGTGTTCAGGCTGGAGAAGCTGTTGTTGAGGCGGAGGAGCATTCATACAATGTTCTCGATGTTGAGCTGCAGCCTACTGTGGATGACGTCACTCCAATGGAAACGGTGCAGACAGATTTTAAAGTCCCGTTAAAGAGGAGGAAGCCTAGTAAAAAAGGGATTGGTAAAAACGCAAAAAAAATCAGATATAAGTGTTTTGATTGATGACAGAAAGTGATAGAGCTTCATCTGATTCAAGTGTTTGTCTTTCTCAGAGTGAATCTGGCCATTATGAGGTTGACGATATTAAATTATTTCTTAGAGCTACTAAGAACAAAAGGGGTGTGTGCATTAATGATTTTTTTCCAAATACTGGGCAATTTGTTGAGAACACTAAGGCGTTTATGATGGCGGGATCCTTTACAAATAGAGAGGTTTACAGGTTAAAAAAAAATTGTGAGGAAACTTAATCCTGAGTGTAGTAATGAGGACAGGGGGAAAACCTAATTCCACGACTCGTAGTGGGTTTTGTTTTACTCGTAGCTTTTTTGTGGATATTGTTTTTCTTTTTTTCCTTCTCTTTAAGTATGTGTCATGTTAATGTTGCTACTCTGAATTTGAATGGTGCCAGAGATATGTATAAAAGAGCAGCATTATTTGAAGTAATGCATCAGAAAAAAATTTATGTTATGCTGTTACAAGAGACACATACTGATTTTAAAAACGCTGCTGATTGGGCATTGGAATGGAATGGGGTTGCTGTTCTAAGTCACAATACCACAGTTAGTGGTGGAGTTGCTGTTCTCTTCACTAAGGGATTTATCCCACACTCCTATCAGGTTGAAGAGGTTATTAAGTGAGAGCCTCTTTTGAAAATGTTGTCTTTGTTTTTATTTGTGTGTATATACCAACTTCAGTTGTTGAATGCTTTTTTTAAGTACTTGACGAGTATTTCATTTTGGGTGGTGATTTTAATTGCACAGAGTCTGATCTGGACAGGAATCATGTGGAACCTCATGTACCCTCACGTCAGCGTCTTGTTCAGTTAAAAAAAAACATATGAATTAATTGATATTTGGAGGCAGCTTAATGGAGAACAAAGGCAATATACTTGGTCTCATGTTCGTGGTAATACAATTTCTTTAGCAAGACTAGATAAGTTTTATGTTTTTAAACACCATGGCAATATTGTTGAGAGCTGTTCTATTATCCTATCAGGTTTTTCGGATCATAGTATGGTGCAGTGTGGTATTTGTTTAAATTCTGGTAACGCATAAATGAAATGGATGCACCATCAAGGTTTTTCTTTAGCTTGGAAAGGAAAAATGGGCAGAAAAGAGTTATCCATGCCTTATGTTCTGAATCTGGAGCCTTGCTGACTGACCCTTAGGAAATTCGTAAGAGAGCAGCCAATTTTTAAGAGATTTTATATAAAAATGAACTGGGTCCAAACTATAGACCATTTCACAAGATGTAAACAACACTGGCCCAGAAGCACTTCCTGTTTCAGTTTTTTAACACTACATAAAAGCTGGGATAAAATACAACCAACAGAACATTTAAAACTGAATCAAAAAGTTAAACAAACATCTTTAAGATGTTTTCTTTACATGTGAAATAAAGAAAACAGTTACAAACTGAAACAGGAAGTGCTTCTGGACCAGTGTTGTTTACATCTTGTGAAATGGTCTATAGGTGTGACAGTGCTTTTTTGAAAATCTTCCTCAAGTGGCAGAAGAAGTGAATGCAAAGATCTCAGGTGCTGTGACCATGGGGGAACTGGTTAAAGCCCTTCAAGGCATGGCTTTAGGAAAAGCACCAGGGATTGATGGTCTGCCTGTTGACTTTTATAAGTCCTTCTGGTCAGAGATTGGATAGGACTTGCTAGAGGTACTGAATGACAGTTTAGCCCGAGGGCTTCTGCCGTTGAGTTGCCGCAGAGCGGTCCTGACTCTCCTACCCAAGAAGGGTGATCTGACGGACATCAGGTGCTGGCGGCCGGTCTCCCTTCTGTGCAGTGACTACAAGCTGCTGTCAAAGGTCTTAGCTAATCGATTGGCAGAGGTTATGGATCAGGTATCCTGACGAGACATACTGCGTCCCCGGGAGGTCAATCCTTGATAATGTTTTTTTGATTCTTGATCTTCTTGATGTCTCTAAGAGGCTAAATCTAGATTGTGGCTTAATATCATTAGATCAAGAAAAAGCCTTTGATCGCGTTGAGCACGTCTATTTATGGAGAGTTCTGGAAGCCTTTGGTTTTTGTAAAACATTTATAGATCATGTGAAGGTTCTTTATAGTGACGTTCAGAGCATTCTCAAGGTCAATGGTGGTTTGTGTGCTCCCTTTAAAGCCTGCAGAGGCATTAGACAGGGGTGTTCCCTTTCTGGTATGCTCTATTCTTTGGCCTTAGAGCCTTTATTACAACAAATTAGGTTGAAACTTGAAGGTATTTCTTTGCCAACTTGTAATTGTAACTTTTCATTATCAGCGTATGCTGATGATTTAGTAGTTATGATTAGTAAGCAAAGTGATGTGCAGGTTTTATTTGAAATACTTGGAGATTATAAAGCATTGTCTTCTGCTAATGTAAATTGGAATAAAGAGTGAAGCCCTTCTGATGGGAAGTTGGGAAAGTGGAAAACCACAACTCCCTTCTGGTTTACAGTGGAGAAGAGAAGGTTTTAGTAATTTGGGTTTTTTTTCTGGGTGGGGAGACAGTTGTACAGAAAAACTGTTGAAAAAAGTTTTAGTTGAAAAAGTCAAAGGACGCCTTGACAAGTGGAAGTATTTGGCTCCAATATTTGGATTAAAGTTTGGAGTCTTTTTATTGTTCAACATCCAGAAAACTCAACTTCGCTTTTTTTGGTTGCTGGAAGAACCTTTAATCTATGGTGCTCGGTTGGACTTAACGGACAATTCTTTTTTTCCTGGACTCAGTAGGGTGCTTATGGGACATGATGTTATCACTTTGAGTCAGCTACTGAATATTGTAGGGGCGGACCTCAAAGATGAAGTAGCTCTTGCTCAACGTTTGGGAATCAGGTCTATTCGTCTGGTTACCCAGTTGCTCATGAAATGGAATGCTGCCCTTGAAACAACTGAACTGGAATTGCTAACAGAATATTGTAAAGGTTCTTGTGTTGCAAATCCTAAAGACTCTTTTCCTTGTTTATCTTTGTCTATAAATGTTGAAGGGATTAATTCCCCTTTTTTTTAATTCTGCATGTAAAGACTTTTTTTTAAGTGCTGATCATTGTACAGGTCTTGTGTTTTGGTGTTTAGCAAGTGTAAGTGTTGATACTCCCTGGCGTGATGTTTTTAAACTGGATGAAGGCGTAAAGCCTGAGTGGAGATCTTTGTATAAACCACTGTTGACCAAGAGAACAGGTGATTTCATTCATGGCGCTGTTGCGGTTAACGCTTTTGTTTCAGTTTTAAACTCTGAGGTTGACTCTGGATGTCCTTTTTGCTCTACTACAGAAACTATATTTCATGCGTTCATGAATTGTTGTAGACTGCAACCTTTGTTTGAAGTTGTAAGCAATGTTTTTATGAGGTGCAATGAGACCTTTTCTCTGGAGACGTTCATTTTGGGGTACAAGTATGTGAGGAAAAAAAGTGTTGTCTGTCAGCTTCTCAATTTTGTTCTAGGCCAAGCAAAACTGGCCATTTATTTAAGTAGGAAAAATAAAATAGAACAGAATCTAAATCAGAATGTGGTTGCCATGTTTTTTAACTTGGTGAAGTCAAGAGTTATGGTAGATTTTTTATATTATAAGTCTATTGATGATTTTGTTACATTTGAATGTATTTGGTGCTACAAGGAGGCTCCGTGCTCTGTTTTTGAGGGGGAACTGATTTTTTTGCTGTGAGTTTGGTATATACTATTTTGGTGTAGGGAGTTTTATGGTAAATACTAGGTAATGTCTTGTATACTGTATTGTAATAAAAGTTTTGTTAAAAATCAAATCATGCTTCTCACTCGCGTATGAGTATTTAGTAGGGCTGAACGATTAATTGCATTTGCGATAAAATCGCGATATGATGAAACGCGATTTTGTAATCGCAAGTGCTGCGATTACACTGGTCACTTGACACGCGAGAGAAAAGCAGTCTGCAAGATAAAGCATCAACTTGCCACGCGGTCTGGCGTCCAGAAAAGAACAGTTTATTGTGTTATTTATTCTCTCCTCTCCTCAACAATCCTGGATCGATTCAGACAATTTCAGAATCGAGTTTGAGCTTAGTTTTTAAAAACGCGTGCTTTAGAAACGAACCGTGTTCTGAATCTGCTTGCTTCTATTTTCTCGCTCTCTCTCTCTCTTCTTCACTCACACACATGACACCGCTCGAACCTTCCAAAACATAGTAACGTTATTTTATAAAGGTCGGGGTTGAACCAAATTACAAGGACATTCGCGGGCTTCATTGAACAGGTTTAGCCGCTTTGCTTGATGTTATAACGTTACACTTGCAGTGCGCGTTCTCTCCTGCGGGTATTTTCTTTACAAATGCTTCACAGAGGCATTATTTATGTATTTTGGAATGCAGTTGGCTTATATTAAAACCATAAAAATCACTGAGAAGGCTGCTTTCATTTTAAAATACTAACGCGTGCTTTGTGAAGAGCGCTCGTGCATGCGGCCGTGAGCGACTCATTGGTAAGTGCATGTCAAAATGCTTTTATGACGCGAAATTGATGTAAACACGGTCAGTTATATCTTAAACCACAGGACAAACCACATTTACAATTTCAAAAGAGATATATGCATTAGTGTGAATGCAGCTTATCGTATCTAAACTGAGGGGAAATCACTCCAGCTCTTGAATGAAAAACATTCAGACAGCCTACTTCTAAATACTGAGACCACTCTTTGTTTATTGCTTGTAATGTTTTTTTTGTTTCTCTTTATTTACTAGCTTTTATATTTTGAAGCTATATTATTTTATATAGCCTATTTAAAATTCTTAACATGTAATTGGTTTAATTAAATGTTTTTTTATATTTTTTTTTTAAAGTATGTGTTTTTACACATGTAATTAAATACATATTTTAAGAGCTATTAAGATTAATTAATAAGAAAAAAAGTAGATCGGATCATGAGCTATCTAAAGATTCCCATTCCTACTGTACAATGATTTATTGCTTGTCTTTGTCGACTAATACAGAAGGTAAATAACTTCTTTTTTTTTTAAATCGCATATTAAATCGCAATCACAATATTGGTTAAAAAAATCGCAATTAGATTATTTTCCAAAATCGTTCAGCCCTAGTATTTAGTATGTGTTTTGTGGCCTTATTTCAGAAACTTTAATTTTTTTTTTCAATAACAATATTCTCTCAAAAATACAAACATACATGTTGCTCACATATTATGATAGCCCTGTTTGTGCTAAATAGAGTGTAATTTCACCTGTGACATTAATATGTTTATAATTAACTGAAAAAGCACAAATGTCTGGGCAAGTCAAAACATCTCAAGGACTCCAAAAACACCTTAGACTCCAGAAGGTTAAGAGGTACGTCCTGGTTTCTGCAGCGTTCAGTGCGGAATAACACAAAGGTCAACAATTGACCTTTCTCAACTCAAAAGGGTCAAGACCATCAAAAATATTTACCAATCATAAAAGGAACCAATATTTACCAATTAAGAGGATGAGGATAAAAAAAATTACTTACGCTATTAGTAGGTCATCTGGTACTATACGAAAGAGGGGGGAAAAAAGAGATATATTGGTTACAGTTCTCTTATGAGAGGTTCTCTTGTATTGCGTAAGCTAGCTTACGCTACGGGAAAGATTCATCTTTGCTGAGAAGTTAAAGCCAAAAAATTATTCCATAATTTGTCATCATTGTCAACGCAGTTCCTCTGAGGCAGACCATGAGCGGGCTAACTAGCAGCTCTAACTAGCAGATTGGTTCGTTCAGAGGGAAATGCACGAGCCTATGGGAGAGCGGCGCTGAACCCGCGTCCAATAAGCGGCAGGCGCTCGCTCATTACGTCAGAGCCCGCCGAAAGGGGCGTGGCTATAGTGTATAAAAAGGCTCTCCCTAGGCTGTACGTTGATTCTTTCAATCTTCAGCGAGCTACACGCATCTGCTGTCCTGAGAAGAAGCCGTCGCCATCGAGAAGGCCCCTTAGAGCGAGCTCCGGAGACTGAGGAAGCCGGCCGTCTGCCACCTTCAGCCGCCTTGCAAGCTAGCGCTGTCCAACGACGTATTCTTTTCACATTCCATTTCACAAAAGAGCTCGAGCGTCTTTATCAAGATGCCTCGAAATTTCTGCGGCTCCTGCCACTCTCCTCTCGAGGACGGAGATCGCCACCCCATCTGCGCTCTCTGCCTCGGACTCACTTCGCCGCGGAAGAAGAAACGCCGCTCCCAGAGGCCGCCGGAGCCCCCTGCGGATCTATGCGGGCCGCCGTTGCCGCCCACCGACCGCTCTTCCTCTCCACCTCAGCCGGACATGCAGTTGCCGCCGAGTGGCCGCTCTGTCGCCTCCGATGACACCACGGAAGAGAAGGACTCTTGTTCGCTGCACGCTTCTGATAGCGACGACTGATCTTCTTCAGCGAGAGAGTCTGTGGGGACCCGCGCCGGGATTGAGGAGGAATTGATGCGTCTCCTTTCACAGGCCGTCGATCGCCTGGGGCTTGAGTGGTCGCTTCCCCCCGAGCAACCACCGAACCGCATGGATGGTAAATTTCTGCACCGGCGCCCGGCCCCCGCCTGCAACCGGGCTGCACCATTCCTGCCAGAGCTTCATAATGAGCTTACGAAGTCCTGGAATGCACCCCTTTCGGCGCGAAACCGCTCCGACGTGTTCGCCTAGCTGCGCTCGGTGGACGGAGCCGCCGAGAAAGGATATACAGCTATGCCGCCCGTCGAGGACCTGGTCGCTGCTCACCTTTGCCCGCCCTCTGCTAGATGGCGTTCTACCCCCTACGCTTCCTTAGAAAGCATGCAGAGCGACCTCCACTTTTTCACGCTCGCGCTTACGCCGCCGCCGGATCGCCTCAGCGCTGCACTCCATGTCTATCCTCCAAGTGCTACAGAGCGACATCTTGTGCGAGATGGCGAGGAGCGGTAGGAACCCGCCCATCCTCACTGATTTAAGGAGCGCGACGGACCTCTCCCTTCATGCCACCAAAGCCGCCGCACAAGCCCTGAGGAGATCTATGGCCGCCCTCTGTGTTGCTGAGAGACACTTATGGCTCACGCTCGCCGACATTGGAGACTCAGAACGCGCCGTTTTCCTCAACGCGCCTATCTCCCCAACCGGCTTCTTCGGATCTGCCGTCACGGGCATCGTTGATCGCTTCTCCGAAGTACAGAAAGCCACCCAGGCCATGAACTTGTTCCTGCCCCGCCACGCGAGCACTTCTGCAGGCCGTTCTCACGAGCCTCCAGCCAGAACCCCGCAACAGCGCCCGCCTCAGCAGGCTCATCAACCCCAGCGTAGACAGGGCGGCCGCCCTCGCTCTCGCTCTGACAGCCGCCGCAGATAGCTGCCTCCCCGAGGGCCTCGACCCAAGATCACGCTGAAGCCTGATCAGCAAAAGTCTGCCTAGCACAGCTGAGAAAAAGGCGGCCTTCTCCCGGTGCGACCGGACCGCCGTCAAAGCTTCGTCCTCTGCTAGTCCGACTGCAGTAGTGCTCACCGCCACAAACAAGCCGGTCTCTTTGCCCGCTTGCGAGCGACAAAAAGCCGTTTTTACGGCTACCCAGAGAGTTCACAAAAAGAGCATAAAAGCCTCAGGTGAGCACTATAAAAAATGTGCCCACAAGCATGTGTTCACTCATACACACAAGCACCTAATGCCCCGTGTCCCCAACAGAGCCCATGCTCACAGAGCGGACACAGCCCGCTCTAGTAGCAGAAAACATAAACACGCCCACGAGCCCATGCGCGTGTCCACTCTCTGCTCGCTCTGTCTCATGGCCCATAAACTCCTCTCTGAGTGTAAGTCCCATTGCCACACACACTCTAAGCGTGCCCACACAATAGCTGTGTCCCAATGTGAAGGCTGCGTACTTCGAAGGCTGTAGACTTCGAAGGATGCAGCCTATTTGGCCTTCGAAGGACGCTTCATGTAGCCTTCGTGGGATTTCCTAATTGCGCAACCAGGTGTTCCCTATTACTGCTCCTGGCGCCAAGCAACGGAGCGAGAGTACAGCTGCCACCCTGATCATTCATTTAATGAAACTGAGTAAACAGCTATGGAGACAGGCTATTGTCATTTTGTTGTTTTATATTTTACTGGAAATTTTATGTTTCATATTTTCCTGTCTTTAAATGAGGGGAAATATATATAAAATCACATAATTTCAATTCACATAACCACTAAAAAAATATTTCGAGTCATGTATTTTCGGCTCAAGAGTTGCCCAGAGCTGGTTTAATGCTAGAGGCTGTGTCCTGAATAGCCAGATTACACTGTAAACTGTTCAAATATTGGGTGTTAATCTACGTAAATACTGTAATGAAATAGCCTAAAAAATAATAATGATAAAACATGGGCACATAGATAGCCTATATTCAAATGTTAATCGTACCTTGATGCGATTTTGTAGGGTTTTCTTTTTATTGTCTAAATGGACCATGGTGAATATATTTATACAGGCTGTCAATCCTATTTGAATATTTTAAACCAGTTGGATATAAAAAGTCCAGTGCAAACGCCGTTACTCCCGCTCGTCGTCGTCAGCTGTCAGTCACAGTTGCTAGGCGACAAGAACAATCCTCCGCAGGCTAGACCGGTCCTTTAATTTTTAAAATAACCAGTGGGAGTCTGGGAGAATGTAAGGAACTTCATACTGCGATAGTATTCATGTACAAATGTGAAGTAGCCTACTTTTTTCCCTCACAGGACAACACTACACATTTTACATTAAACGACACAAAACAAAAGTATATTATAGTTTAAATCTATCAATCTTGCAAACACTCAGAGACCCTTACAAAAATAAGCAAATATCCAAAGCCATGAATTCTCTTTTGTGTACACATTTAAAGTTGCATAAAATAATGAAATAATGAATAATAAAGAAATACAATGTACAAGAAATACAATACAAGGCTATAAAAGCCGTTTTCGCATTTCCACTTGACAAAACCATGCAATGCTGACGAATGAGTCAAGATGAATAAGAAAAGAAAAAAAACGAAAAAAAAAAAACTTTTGGCTGTTAACACTGGTTTCTCTGGCTATTTGAGTAAATAAAAACATAATACTTTTACATTTAAATGTGAATTTGCCGTCCACCACTGAACTCTCGGCCACCCTTTTTTAAATAAAAATGCTGTCATCACCCGCGCAATGATTTATAAGGTAGGATCAGGTAGGATAGTCTGCGAAGTGTCCATTTATGTATCCTTCCTTTCACGGAGAAACGAAGGGTGCATTTGGCGTCGCTTTTGAATCAGGTAAGCCTCCGTCGCGCTGCAATGACGCAACCGGCCTTCGAATACGGCCTTTGGAGGATGCATAACTGAATTGGGACAGCCTTCATCCCACCGCGATGACGCAATCGGCCTTTAAATGCGGACTTCGGAGGATGCAGCCTTCACATTGGGACACAGCTACAGTGTCCAGCCCGCTATGTGCAGCAATCAGGGCAACATTGCTATCCAGCCGCTAGCCGCATGCTTCAAAGCGTGGGAGGCCATCCCCGGCATTTCCCTGTGGGTTCTAAGCATTATAAAAGAACGGCTACCTATTACAGTTTCGTCGCCGCCCCGTCCCGTTCCCGCGTTCGGCTCGAATCCGCTGTCAGCCCAGCGGCTCTGAGCACGCTCCGCTCAGAAATAGCGAAGCTGCTGCAGAAAGGCGCAATAGAGAGAGTTCCACCATCTATGACCGAGTCCGGGTTTTACGGCCGTTATTTTCTTGTGCCCAAGAAAGACGGCGGCCTCAGGCCGATCTTAGATCTCAGGCTTTTGAACAAAACGCTCATGAGGGGACCGTTCAAAATGCTTACAGTCAAGAAACTCCTCGCGCACATGTGCCAGGGGGACTGGTTCATCTCTCTAGACCTGAAAGACGATTATTTTCAGATCCAGATAAATCCTCGTCACAGGCCATTCTTACGTTTCGCCTTCGAGGGTCAAGTTTATCAATACGCCGTTCTCCCGTTCTGACTATCCTTAGCACCCCGTACCTTCACGAAGTGCATGGATACAGCGCTCGCCCCCCTGCGGAGTCAGGGGCTGCGCATACTAAACTATCTGGACGACTGGCTGATTTTAGCACAATCCCAGACGGAGCTTCTGTCGCACCGCGCAGTTCTCCTCAACCATCTGAAAGCGCTGGGACTCTCTGTCAACTGGACAAAAGAGCTCTCTCCAGCCCAGTCAAACTATTTCCTTCCTAGGAATAGATTTGAACTCTATGACAATGAAGGCTCACTTATCCACACAGCGCGCGCGCCGTGTTCAGCGTCTAGCCGCCTCTTTTCGGATGGGTACCCACACACCCCTGAAATCTTTTCAGAGGATGCTGGGTTATAATATGGCCTCAGCCTCCGCTGTGCTACAGCTGGGTCTCCTGCACATGCACCCCCTTCAAATCTGGTTAAAGAGCCACGTATCCCACCGCGAGTGGACTACGGGCCGCCAGCTTATCAAGGTTACACAGACATGTATCACTGCACTGCAACCATGGACAGTAACCGACTGGTTTTAGAGGGGCGTTACCATGGGAACCTTTTTTCGCCGAAAAGTCATCTTGACAGATGCATCCAACACGGGCTGGGGTGTGGTCTGCGAGGGCTCACCGGCCGCCGGCCAGTGGTCGAGTCAGGAGAGTCCCTTACACATAAACTATCTGGAAATGCTCACGGTCGAGAACGCGCTTCTGCGTTTCCTCCCGCGCATTCAGGGTCACCACGTCCTGATCCTCTCGGACAACATGGCCGTGGTTTCCTACATCAACCAAGAATCTCTTCCATTTGACACGCCACATCCTAGTGTGGTCCCAGAGTCACCTGCTCTCGCTCAGAGCGACCCACGTACCGGGCCACGTACCACGCATCCGACCCACGTACCACGCATCTGAACAACGGCCCAGACATACTGTCCAGAAACCTTGTCTCCCCCGGAGATTGGTCCCTGCACACTCAAACAGTCCAAACACTGTGGCGCCTATTCGGCAGAGCAGAGATAGACCTCTTCGCGTCAGAAGAGAACGCTCACTGCCCAATATTCTTTTCGAAGAGCCAGGACGCGTTAGCCCAAGACTGGCCCCGCCGCCCGCTCTATGCCTTTCCCCCGATCCCTCTGCTACCGCAGGTCATTCAGAGAATCAGGGACACACGCCACCCGGTGCTCCTCATAGCCCCGCGCTGGGAGAATCAGATTTGGCTTATTTCAATCAGAGCAGATCTCCTCACTCAAGCTCGCGGCACGATCTGGCATCCCCATCCACAGCGCTGGGCGCTCCATGCATGGGTGACCAACGACTACGTGTGAATTTGCCAGAAGGAGTTCTGAACACGATCAAACACACCAGAGCGGCATCTACTATGGCTCTATGTTGCAAAATGGTCTGTGTTCTCTACATGGTGCACCGACAAAAACATGGACTTGCAAGGTTTTGTCTTTGCTCCTTTTCCTTCAGGAGATGCTAGATAAGGGCAGGTCCCCATCCACTCTGAAGGTTTACGTGGCAGCCGTCGCGGCGTTCGTTGAACCCCGGCGCGCCCAGTCGTTGGGCAAAGACGAGCTAATCATCCGCTTCCTCAGTGGAGCCAGAAGGATGAATCCCCCTCGCCCCCCTTCGGTTCCGGTCTGGGATCTTTCTACAGTTCTCGAAGCGTTGAAAGCCCCTCCGTTCGAGCCACACGAGTCTGTGAATCTAAAATATCTCTCGTTTTTCTGATTGCACTCGCCTCAGTAAAACGCGTGGGGGGACATTCACGCACTTTCTTCGAGCGCCGTGTGTCTTGAGTTTGGACCTAATGACTCAGTTGTCATTCTCAAACCTAGACATGGTTATGTTCCAAAAGCGATTGGTACCCCTTTCAGAGCGCAAGTGATTTCTCTATCGGCTATGCCTGCATCCGATAGCGAACGTGATGCCAATCTCCTCTGCCCGGTCCGGACTCTGAGATTGTACACTACACGCGCTGCTGTGTTCAGACGCTCAGAGCAGCTGTTTCTGTCGTTCGGTGGCCGCACCAAGGGTTTGGCCGCCTCAAAACAGACACTGTCTAGATGGATAGTGGACGCTATCGCCTCTGCTTACGCCTCTAAAGACCTGCCTTGCCCGCTGGGCATCAGGGCTCATTCCACTAGAGGCATGGCCTCATCGTGGGCATGGTCTGCGGAATTTCCATTCACGACATTTGTGTGGCCGCGGGATGGGCCTCCCCGTCCACTTTTGTCAGATTTTATAACTTGGAAGTCCCCGCCTTACAGGCGAAATTACTGGCGGTCTAGTACGATACAGCTCTCCTATAAGAAGCTGCACTATTGGGAGTAGTGTTGCTTTCGTCAACGAAAATTATGACGAAATATCATCGTCAACGAACCTTTATCACGTGACGAAAACGAGACGAGACGCAACGTAAATGCTGGTCGTGTGACGATGACTATAACTAAATGTATAATGCAATAACGTTGACGAATAAAAACGAGACTAAATGTGGTTTACAAAAATAAAAACTATGCTAAAATGTCTCTTCATTTTCGTTGACCAAAACGAGACGAGCCGAAATGTTTTTTAACGTTAGATTGTCTCGTTTAGCCTACTTGCATTATTAGTATGCAGCATTTCTGTTTCCTGTGTCACTTCAGGGGCTGCATTAGATCGCACTGTGCAAACGCATGCGACTTCAGATCCTCAAGCCCCACTCGCGGCATTATTTAGAAGAAGCAGTTGCGTGAGTTACAGCTGTTTCACACACACTCCGTGTGTAGCGTGTATGCGGTTCGTGTTGCAGTGTGTATGCAGGAGCAGCGCGCGTTATTGCTTTCACATGTGCTGCGTTTGCAGTGCGCAACTGATCTATGGCTGTACCACAATCACAACATTTATTCTCTATTTTTTATTTCAAATCAGTATTTTAGCCTACATCCATTGTGTCGCGTTGTTGAGGTACTGTGTAGATTTCTGCTCTGCTGTTATGCACGCACCCGTCCTAGAGCGCGCGGTATGAGCGCTAATCTATAACTGTTATAACTGTAACATGGGTGCGGGAAACATACGCACTGCAACTGGAGTATGTGTGAAACAGGCGTTAGCACACAACGACAACAAACAAAGTTAAGTCTGACAGAGAGAAAGGGATTCATCTTTGGGAGAAAAAGAAGAAATGACATTTGGAAAAACTTTCATTTCATCATGTGTGTAGGCTACTAACATGTTTGGTTGGTAAAATAAATATGTTGTAAATTAAATTCAGAGCGTCTTCCTGGATGTATTCTTGAGTCTATAAGCTAACAATAATACAAGAAGAAAACTATAAGAAGATATTGTTTGAAATGGGTTTGGCTAAAATAAAAAAAATTGGTTTTGTATAGGCTAGCCTACTACTAGGTAGGCTTCTTATACATTGACTGGGTTAAATAGAATTGCCTACTAAAAAGAGACTAAAATAAAATTTTCATTGACTAAAACTAGACTAAAATGGCATCAGTTTTCGTCGACTAAAACTAGACTAAAATGTCATCCGTTTTCGTCGACTAAAACTAGACTAAAATGTCATCCGTTTTCGTCGACTAAAACTAGACTAAAATGTCATCAGTTTTCGTCGACTAAAACTAGACTAGACTAAAAAGAGTATGAAGGTGACTAAAACTAACAAAAACTAAAATGTCAGCTTGACACAAAGACTAGACTAAAACTAAAATTAAAACAGGCCGCCAAAAACAACACTAATTGGGAGTTCTATCACAACCGGTTCGCCCCTTGTGCTTCCCCTATGTGCTTATCAGTGATGCGTGGGTCAATGTATAAACAACCCGCAACCGACCGACGTTTTCAACAACCCGCCCGCAACTTGGACCGCAAAAAAAAGTAAAAAAAAATATATTGTACCCGACCCGCTTCCTGAGAAATTTACTACTTTACTAAAAGTAGTAAATGATCATCGTAGCGTCATTGGGCCATAGACGTGTAACAACACAGCATCGCAAGAAGACGTAGGTCTACACATAACAAAGCCAGCACTTTGGTTATCATTTTTCATTATTTCAGCAAATGTCTTCCACACTTTTACTCTTTCTATTTGTGTATTTGCGGAGCTTCCACTCCCCAGTCTTCACCTTTTCTCTTGCCGCCTCCATCTCTCTGCAGACTGTAGTGATCATAGACATGGGCGGTTCGTGAACGAATCGTTCTTTTGAACCGGTTCTTTTTAGTGAACCGGTCGAACCAGTACACTAAACAGAACTGAATCGTTCGAAACAGTTCGCGTTTTGCGTCATTGCTGATGATCCACAAGTTACTAAAGTTACTCACTTTCAGGCATGCCTGACAGTCCCTCCGAATCGAAATAAATCAATATCCTGAATTATGTTTTACTCCAGTAACTCCAACAGTTCACTGAACCGAGACATGTTGGTGCCACTGCTGAGAAAAGTGATGAGCACGAGCAGCTGATACTGCGCATAGATACTGTGTACTACCGAATGCACAGGGACAGCGGTTCTCGAATCACCAGTACAGAACCGAGAACTGTTTTAGACTGAGCTTGTGTGTTATCTTCGTGCCAGTTATTCAGCCAATAATGTGTAGGCCTGTATATTTCATCGAAAATTGTGTCTAGTAGCCAACTATATAAATACAAAGGTTTAATTGGCATCTTCTTTCAAACGACCCGACCGACCGCGACCCGAATATCATTAAAAACATTTTTGGATGACCCGCAACTGCGGGTAACCGCAGGCACCCACTCATTTCGGATCAACCCGCGCATCACTGGTGCTTACGCATTATACGATAACGGCCCGCTATGCCGGCCGCCTTATGGGCGTATGCATTAGACTATAACGGCCGCTATGCTAGCTGCCTTATTTTCTCAGTCCACCTTTAGGATTCCCCCGGTTTTTCCCCCCTGGAATGCTTAGTGGTTACATAGCGCGCACGGCGTTGAGCAGGTGTTCCCGTAGCGTAAGCTAGCTTACGCAATACGAGAGAACCTCTCATAAGAGAACGAATCGGTTACCTAACGTAACCTCGGTTCTCTCTAGATGAGGGAACGAGTATTGCGTTCCCGGCCGTGCTTGCACCACTAGCGTTTCGCTTCACGCTGAAAGAAATCAACTTACAGCCTAGGGAGAGCCTTTTTATACACTATAGCCACGCCCCTTTCAGCGGGCTCTGACGTAATGAGCGAGCGCCTGCCGCTCACTGGGTGCGGGTTCAGCGCCTCTCCCACAGACTCGTGCATTTGAACGAACCAATGAGCTCCTAGTTAGCCCGCTCATGGTCTGCCTCAGAGGAACTGCGTTGACAATGATTACAAATTATGGAATAATTTTTTGGCTTCAACTTCTCAGCAAAGATGAATCTTTCCCGTAGCGTAAGCTAGCTTCCGCAATACTCGTTCCCTCATCTAGAGAGAACCGAGGTTACGTTAGGTAACCGATTCGTTCTATAAACCTGAAAAATGTAAAAGCACCAAGCGTGATTTAAGTACAAAAGCAACATGCACAGACACAGGTGGTCAAAAGTTTGGAATAATTTAGATTAGTCTCTTAGACTAGATAGTCACTTCTGCTCACCAAGGCTGCATTTATCCAGAAAGGAAATAAAGAAATTATCAAAGTAGTCCATGTGACATCAGTGGGGGTTAGTTATAATGTTTTGAAGCATCGAAAATACATTTTGGTCCAAAGATAACAAAAACTATGATTTTATTAAACGTTGTATTGTCTTTCAATGAATGCTTCAAAACATTCTAACTAACCCACTGATGTCACATGAACTACTTTGATGATGTCTGTATTTCCTTTCTGGACAAGGACAGTATACCATGTAGCCTATAGACCATTTTGCAAGATGTAAACAAAACTGGTCCAGAAGCACTTCCTGTTTCAGTTTTTTAACACTACATAAAAGCTGGGATAAAATACAACCAACAGAACATATAAAACTGAATGAAAAAGTTAAACAAACATCTTTAAGATTTTTTCTTTACATATGAAATAAAGAAAACCATTACAAACTGAAACAGGAAGTGTTTCTGGACCAGTGTTGTTTACATCTTACAAAATGGTCTATACATTTTCAAACGGAGGGACAGAAAACTCTGAGCTAAATCTAAAAGATCGTAAACTGTGCTCCGAAGATGAACGGAGGTCTTACAAGCTTGGAACGACATAAGGGTGAGTCATTAATGACATAATTTTCTTTTTTGGGTGAACTAACCCTTTAATAGTTAAGTACATGTTAAACATAGTAATAATAACTAATTATCAGTCATCCAAAACATCCTAATTTGGTTGTTTATTTTGGTCACCATTCACCAATGTTCTCTGGAGACCCAAACAAATACAAATTGAAACGACATCTCAATCTCAAACATACTCCAGCGATTATTTTTCCTCAAATCATTCTCCCTAGATATTTCTCTCTGGCAATGCTTGACATCAAAATTCCGGCAGAATACTCTCATTACTCATTACTACCAGATGTTCTGCATTAGGTCTTGTCTGCACACACATAAAGGTTTCACAAAAACTCTTATGAACTTATTGACATTCTGACACATTTAATACAAGGATTCAAATCATTGTCATTAGGTTCTGAGGAACATGATAAGGACATATTTTCATTAAAACAAGAAAATATGTCCATTAAGGACATATTTTCACTGAAGTCCCTATATTTTGAATGCTATAATAAAGGAACCCTCAATGCCATAGGCCATAAGAAACACATTAAAACAACCCCACAGTACATGTTTGCTGTTTTAAGCAGTTGTGAACTGCAAGCAGTGCTTGAAAGATAGATCATGGTATTAGTGCGCTCCCCTGTGTCAGTATTAGGAATTGCAGCTATTGCTGTAATTTAGTTCTTTTTAGAACTTTAGTTATTTAGTTCTCGTCTTCTAAAGAATCAAAATGTTATTGTTAAAGTTCACTAACTTCACTGTTCACTTGATACATATTTATTATTAGGCCTAAGCTACGTTTATGTCTGAGACCACATTGAAAATCTTTTACCTAAAAATAAACAAAAATTTTAGGGTCTAGGGTCTAGTTTTAGGTCAAAAGTGAAGCACAAGTTGCTCTTTGGAACCATATCAAATCGTGCTGAGCAAATAATTGTCATACCAAATACTAAACCTACTATCCAAATAGTGTAAACTCATATTTGTATTGTATTAATGAACTGAAAATCATCCCCTCAACCTGTTACACAATTTACTTTGATATAATCATTTATAAAGAAAGAAAAATTATTATTATAAGAAAAAAAATCACAATGTATGCACATGTACATTTGCGATCAAAGACTTCTGTACACTGTGTGTATGACCTGCAATATGTGTAGTACTGTGTATGTCAACTAGTTTTCTAGTGAACTGCAAATGTTTCTGTAACTCTATAGGCTATGTTTCATCAGTCAATAGCTTGAGCATAAAACTTACCTTTATTCGTCTCTGAGTAAGTTCTCTGAAGGTCTTTCAAAAGCTGCTCAGCAACAGAAAGCAGAGATGAGTCCATAATGTACCTGAAAACTAAAACGTTTCATTTGTCATTGTATAATAACGCCTGTAAATTATTTTATTTTTTTACATTTTTTCATTGGGATCTGTAATTATTTATATTATATAACGTTAGTATACTATGTAATGACTTGTCTTTAGTATCCTTTTTCTCTTGTAAAACTTTAACGTTAATGTGGAGTTAATTAACTGTTACAGGAGTTACAGCTAACGTTACTAGAATTGATCATATTTAGTATGTCATCTCTGCTTCTCAAACCTCTCCTAACTTGGGGTCTCCACCGCAGCATATTTTGCTCTAATGAGCTGGTGAGTGGACTGTACAAAATGTGCAGTGATGGGGAAGGTTTGAGAAGCACAGGAAAATGATCTTAAATTATCTAAACTACTGCCTGAAATAAACCAACCAATAAAATCAACATCTAGACATTGTATCTTAAACAAAAACTTCGAGAAGCTCCGATGGATCTACAGAATATAGATTTAACGTGCAGCGTTTAGTTACTGATATTTACAGACAGGATATTTAACTTACCGAGTTCGCGTTTCCCGCATATGTTTCCCGCAGCACTCGTTTGACGTTCTTCTTCTTCTTCAGTAGTTTGTAAGACGTAAAACATACTGTTGGTTTTTACCGCCACCTATGGAATTTGGACAGCATGGACAATTTATTTAAACCCTTTAAAAAAGAAAATATTATTTTAATATTAATAACTACTAAAAAATATAAATAATAAAACAAACCATTGAGGAGAAAAAGTTTCTCGTTCAAATTAAATTATTTAATATGATAATTTCCTCTGTAAAATGTCTCACTGAAAATGTTCTGGTGCCTGATGTAGCCTAAAAATGTTGCATATGCACAAAATTAAATATGTCACTCGTCACTCTCATTAATGGAGTTAAGCACTGAAATGTCATGAAATCATTATTATTAATAATTAAATCATATTTGGTAGGCTATTCATTTAAATAGAAATATTTCTCAGGTTTGTGCTTTATTTCTCTGAACTATAACCAGTGGTATAGTCTAGTTTTTAAAAACTTGGGTGATATTCCTTTAAAATTATTTTTAATAGATTTATTATTTTAAAAAGTACATTTTACTATGCAATTTCTTTCATAATTTCCTTGAGTTACTTTATTTATCTCTATAAACTTTTATTTTGGTGGGTTGTAAATTAAAGACATTTGAGATTTTGTGTTTTAATAAACTATTATTATTATTATTATTAGGCGTACTTGAAGTATACTCTACTGTGCAATAGTAATATATTTCTTTATATTTTCTTCAAGTTATACAAAACTTTGATTTTGACAGGTTGCATGAAGCAGTGGCATCACTGAATTTTGATCATCACTTAGGATTTTTTTCTAAAAACAAATTTAAAAAAAGTTTAGGATCTAATGCTCACTATTAACCAGTTTCATGACATGATAAGGTAGGGTTTTATAATCACTGTTGTCCTGAATGTGAGGTAGGTTAGGGGGTTCAGGGTTTCCTTCAGAAAATTTTGATTTTTCTGATTTACACATGTGCATTTTAGCATGTGTTGAAGGCCAAAAAAATTAGATAGCAACTTTAAAACCATGTCAGTGGGCAGCTGATTATTTTTCTCTCCTCATCAGCATCATCCTCTTTTTCTCTTTGTTTTTTATCTTGCCCTGTATCTTCCCCTCCTAAAGCTGAGCTTTGACTGATATAGGCTTTTGATTTGTCTGTCAGTGAAGAAAGTAAACATAAGGTCAACTGATTTTGCCTATGAATAATTTTTCTCAGACGCGTTTATTCACTGAAAGCTACTAAAGCTGGGTAATTAAGTTTATTAAATGCATTCAAAACATGTAAGCTACACATTCATTATTGATCTCATTCTCATGCCTAAAACAGGGCCGTAGACAGGGCTTTATAATCAAAGAGGTCCTGAATTTGAGGTTGGTGCGTCAGTTTTTTTCATTTCTCTGATATGTGCATTTCAAGACGTTTGAAGACCAAAAAAGGATAAGAAATGTATTTATTTTATTTATTTGGATCCCCATTAGCTTCCACAATGTGGTTCCTGGGGCCCATAAGAGTACTGAAACTTATGTCCAATTAAAATACACAAATATAACATACATAAATATAACATTCATATAAACATTACCACATGTATACATTTATCCGCATATACACAATCATACAGCATTTGATAATATCAGTACATATAAACAGTCACAAATTAACTGATGTAATACTATTAATTGTAATCTGTTTTAGAGTCTTCTTAAAATTATATATGTTTGATATATGGCTCGTTTTTAAATCCAATTTATTCCAAGCAGATGATGCTCTAGATAAAACAGTTCTTGCCATAGAATTGGACCTTGCAGATGGAACCACTAACACACCTGAGCTCACCTGACGCGTAACATGTCTGTGACAATACCCACTAAAAACCAGTTTGTCTACAAAAGATTTTGGATTGTTTTTAAATAGAGCATTGTGCATATAACAGAGAAGACTTATATTAAGTTTCGCTCAGCAGCGTCTTTGAAATAAAGCCCGCCTACTTTGCTTTGATTTGTCATCTCAAATATTCTGACATTGACGAGCAGTGACAGACCAATGAGCTCAGATGAACACGAACACACACACACACACACACATACTGTAGCTACATACACACACCCTGTCCTCTGTTTTGACGTGCTCTCTGCTCGCGCCGCGCGCTGAATCTGACTGGGGGGCCGACCAAGATGGCGGTGTGAATGGACTGAATTTTCGAGCTCTCAGCACCAACTTTAGTTAGGAAGGATAGACTCGAATTTTGGAAAGAGGTTTCGAGTTGAGCAAACCTGAATATCATTTTGAAGGTTTTTTTCTCTTTGTTGCTTCATTTTGTTAATGTAAAATGCCTAAATCGGCACAGAAACGCCCAAATGCTCTTAGCAAAGCAGCAAACATTGACGACGTTGAAGTTATCACTGATCACGATTACAAAGATGGAATGATTCACGACCTGAACAACAAAGACGAATTTCCTCCACTTGCCATAACACCCAGTAAACCTCCATTAGCCAAAAAACCGACGCTCTCACAAACCAGTGCGGACTTGAAGTCTGACGAAATCGTTGCTAAACTGGCTAATCTCATTAACACCAGAAGCGATGCTCTAGAAGAGATGGTCAAAGCTACACGCACAGAAATCAAGGATTTAAAAGAAAAGATGTGCAGTATTGAAAGACGTGTGGAGAAGAGCAAACAATCTACCCTGACTTGCATGAATCGTGTGACTGATCTGGAGCGATACGGCAGAAGATGGAACATAAAACTACACGGCATCCCAGAGGCAGTGAAGGAAAATATTCGTGAGGAAGTGATTCGCATCTGCCAAGAAGTGTTTCCTCAAGATAGGGATCAGCTGCCAGCGGCGATAGATATCGCGCACCTTGTGGGTTCCAAGCGTCCGAACGAATCGAGACCGCGAGCTGTCATCATTCGCTTCGTTGTGAGGAGATATAGGGAGGCAGTGTGGAAAGCTGCAAAAAACAATCCATTCCTTCAGAATCATGGCTTGCACTTCACTGAAGACTTAACGAAGGAAGATAGGGAATCAAGGCAGAAACTGTGGCCATTGATTAAAAAGGCAAGAGAGGATGGCAAGTCGGCATACTTCGTTGGAGGTCGAGGCTTTGTTGATGGCGTGGAAATAACATGAGTAATAGACAAACGTTATGCTACAATCCATCCGAGACGCAAGGTTTGTGCTGAGGTTCAAGATAAGTGGCGAGCAAAAAAAACCCCAAAACTTTCATGTGTTGTTGATTGGGCTATCTGTTATGCTTTAAATTCGAAAGTGAAGAAAGTTCCTAATGGAAGTATCCCAAATTACCTGTTTTAATGGGTGCTGATCTTGATTTTCGTTACCTTATATTTTTCTAAAGTTTTCATTCACTATATTTTGTATGTTCAACTTGTTCTGTTAAGTCTGTTGGATTTATCTCTTATATCTTTTAACGCTAGGGGGTTGCGTAACAATATTAAAAGAAAAGCATTATTTTTGTTTGCTAGGCAATACAGAGCTGATTTCTGTTATATACAAGAAGCTCATTCGGTTAATGATGATGTCAAATTTTGGAGTGGTCAATGGGGGTCTTCAATATGGTTTTCCCATGGTTCTGAACATTCAGAAGGGGTAATAACACTTAAGAATAGATTTAATGGTGAAGTTGTGCAGTCATTATGTGATTCAGAAGGTCACTTTGTTTGTTTGCTACTTAATTGTAATGAAATATATATTATTACAGGTAATATCTATGGGTACAATAGGAAGTCAGAAAATGACAATCTTTTAGGGGTTTTAGAGAATACATTAAAAAGTTGGTTAGAGAAATTTCCAAATGCTTATATTATAATTGGAGGGGATTTTAACATTGTGCAGGATTATGCTGTTGATAAATGGCCACCAGGACGTCCTAAATCTACAAACACTAATCTTAAAAACTGCATGGATGCATTTAATCTGATAGATGTTTGGAGGTTTAAATGTCCTAATAATATAGTCTTTACATGGAGTAACAAATCAGGTTCAAATTGTCACAGATCCATCGGTGTCAGCACCAGATACCGTCACCCCGCCTACTCGTTCCAGTTCCCCTGACTACTAATCATCATCACCTGCCCTCACCACCTGCCATCACTTATCCGGACTATCATTCACTCCATATATACTCACCTCATTCAGTCACTCACTGTCTGATCTCGTCTTTGCCATGACTACAGACTCCCTATCGCTACTTCACGTTCCTGTTGTTACTCACCTGCTTGATACTCCAGCCCGTCAGCCTTCCGTCTGTTCCAGTCCTTGGTCCCCGTCTGTCTCCAGCCCGCTCCTGCCTTCAGCCCCGATTCCGTCTCCACTGCTCCCATCTGCTCACCTGCATCCCGCTCCTTATCAGATAAGAGAACCTTCATCAGACTGTTTATATCCATCTGCAACTTCAACTACCACGCTACTTGCCATTATTCTCCTAATTCAATAAACTCTGTTCATACTCACCAGCCTGTGTTCTTCTGTTCTGTGACAGAAGACCAGACCAACAAAATGCTACAACCTCCGCCCACTACCACCTCGACGACGAGTCCCCTACCGACATCACCCATTCCCCGGACCAGTGCATCTGCGCTCGCTACTTCCACCGTAGCCTTTTCTTCTGCCTCTGCCTCTGTATGTCCCATGGCCCAACCAGCGCCCTTCTCTGGCGAGGAGGAGGAGTGCAGTGGCTTTCTTCTGCAGTGCGAGCTCTACATGGAGATGATTCCATTCTTGTTCCCCACTGAACAATCAAAAGTGGCTGTGGTGAGCAGGACGGCCGAGGGACGTGAGAGAAAGTCGCGAGGCCGGTGGTGCGATTGCTAATGAGCAGCACCTGTGAAGCACACCGGTCTCGCATCTCTCACGAAGGAGCGGAGCCATAAAGGGGGAGCGACGGAGTGGATGATCGAGAGAGGAACAGGCCTGCTTTTGTTTGTATTTTATATTTTATTTGGTAAGCCAGCAGTCGTCCGTGAGGGGCTGCTGGACGGTATTTATGTTTTATTTTGGGTAGCCAGCAGTCGTCCGCGAGGGGCTGCTGGCAGGTAATTTGTTTGTTTATTTTATTTAAATAAAGGTTTATTTTATTATTATGATCCGGTTCCTGCCTCCTTCTTCCCTGAACTTTGTTACAGTGGCCTTCTTCATTTCCCTTCTCCGTGGTCGGGCTCTACAGTGGGCTCATGCCCTGTGGAAGGATCGAGGGCCCGTAACCCGGACATTCGCCACTTTCTCCAGTCATTTCCTCGAAGTGTTTTCCCAGTCTGTTTATTCTATCTCGGTTCAAGATCAGCTGTTCCGTTTGAAACAAGGAAGATCGTCAGTAGCTTCATATGCTCTGCAGTTTCGGACTCTCGCCGCCACGCTGGGATGGAATGAATCAGCCCTCGTTACCGTATACCGTCATGGTCTGAATCCCGACATTCGCCTTCAGTTGGCCATCTACGACGACTCAGTGGGTATCGAGAACATCATCCAGCGATCAATCCGCATCGATCAACGCCGCACTGCCTGTCAGCTGGATAGCCCTGCACCTCCGCCTCCTCGTCAATCAGCCACTCACAGCCCTCCAGCATCAGAGCCGATGGAGATTGGGTCAGCCCGCCTTCCCATCTCCGAACGAAATCGCCGCATCACCAACGGCTTATGTTTGTATTGTGGAGCTGCGGGGCACATGCTATCCACCTGTCCCATCCGTCCACCACGACCTGCTGTGAGTACAGTTCAACTACCCCTACCCATTTCTAATCTGAAGTATACATCTGCTACTATCACTTATATGAACCGTTCCCTTCCAGTTCAAGTGCTAATCGATTCAGGATCCGCCGGTAACTTCATCTCACTCTCCACACTTCATCGGCTCCAAACCAGGCAACGTACCATCCCTCACACCCTTCAAGTCCAGTCCATCGTGGGAAAACCCCTTGGCCGTGGTCGGATCGGACACCGCAGCCCAGATCTAGGGTTGGAGATCGGCTGGCTTCACAAGGAGACAATTTCCTTTCTGGTGCTGGGGGATTCGACTGCCGAGATCATCCTGTGACGCCCTTGGTTAGAACTCCACTCACCGCATATCCAATGATCCTCTAGGGAGATCTTACAGTGGGGTGAAGAATGCCATCATCGTTGCCTGCCTATCATTCCCAAACCATCTAGCCGCCCTTTCGCTCCGACTAAGAAAATCCCTCTGTCCGCCACCTCCGTGGAGAGTCCCCCCACCGAGTTTCTACCTGAAATCCCCCTTCCTTACCGGGCACTCCAGGATGTCTTTGATAAACAGCTGGCAACCACCTTACCACCACACCGGCCATGGGACTGTGCGATCGACCTGCTGCCTGGGGCAGTGCTACCGCGAGGTAAGATCTATCCTCTGTCCATCCCTGAGCAGAAGGCCATGGAGGAGTACTGTGCGATCGACCCATCCATCAAGACACCATTCAGTTCCTGGGATACCTCATCACTCCCCGTGGCATAACCATGGACCAGAGGAAGGTGGACGCCGTTAACAACTGGCCACAACCCACCTCCCGGAAGGACCTCCAACGGTTCCTTGGGTTTGCTAATTTCTACCGTCGTTTCATCCAAAACTTCAGTCAGACCTGTTCTCCTCTCACAAACCTCCTCAAGGGCGGGGCCAAGTCTCTGTCCTTGAACACCAACGCCACACGAGCGTTTGAAAGCTTGAAACGGGCCTTCAGTTCCGCTCCTACCCTCTCCCTTCCCGATCCAGCTCTGCCATTCGTCGTTGAAGTGGATGCCTCTACCTCCGGGGTAGGAGCGGTTCTTTCCCAGCGACAGGGGACTCCATTGCAACTCCATCCATGTGCCTTCTACTCCAAAAAACTGTCCCCGGCGGAGCAGAATTATGACATCGGCAATCGAGAGCTGCTCGCGATCAAACTGGCATTAGAAGAATGGAGGCACTGGCTGGAGGGAGCTCAACACCCTTTCACCGTCATCACCGATCACCGGAACCTTGAATATCTCCGTGAGGCTAGAAGACTCAACCCCCGTCAAGCCCGCTGGTCCCTCTTCTTCACCCGCTTCAACTTCTCCGTCACCTACCGTCCAGGACACAAGAATGTAAAAGCAGACGCTCTATCACGACAGTTCCAGCCCAGTTATCCTCCTCTCAGTCCCGAGACCATCCTTCCTCCAGCCGTAGTCGTAAGCCCCATTCAATGGAGTATGGACGACCACATCGCCGAAGCCACACAAACCGAACCTGCTCCGCCGGGAGGTCCAGAGGGATGGGTCTATGTCCCGACCCGCCTGCGCCTGTCCCTCATGGACATGGCGTACACACCTCCCTGGGCTCTGGACACCCAGGCAGCCAATAAACTCTCTCGCTCGTCCAACAACGTTATTGGTGGCCGGGTATGGCCCAGGATGTCTCCCGATACATCAAGGGATGCTCAGTCTGTGCCATGGCCAAGGTTCCTCGTCAATCTCCCCGAAGGCAAACTTATCCCTCTACCCATACCCACTCGACCCTGGTCCCATCCGGGGGTCGACTTCGTCACCGATCTTCCCAGTTCCAATACTCACACCTGTATTCTTGTTGTAGTCGACCACTTCTCCAAGGCATGTAAGCTGATTCCTCTCCCCGGGTTACCCACAGCCTTTGAGACCGCCGAAGCCTTATTCCACCACGTCTTCTGGAATTTTGGAATCCTGGGGATGTTGTGTGATTTATCTCCCGAGTGTGGAAGGCCTTCTTTAATCTCCTGGGCGTCACCGTCAGTCTAACATCGGGGTACCACCCCCAGTCCAACGGCCAGACTGAGCGGAAGATCCAGGAAATCGGGAGATATCTACGGTCATACTGCCACGACCACCAGGACTGCTGAGTCGCTATCTGCCGTGGGCCGAGTATGCACAAAATTCTCTCCGTCAATCCACCACAGGACTCATCCCCTTCCAGTGAATACTCGGCTACCAACCTCCTCTGTTTCCCTGGTCCGGAGAACCATCCGACGTTCCAGCAGTCCATCACTGGTTCCAGACGAGCGAGAGGGTCTAGGACTCAGCCCATACTCACCTCCAGCGGGCTGTTCGGAGACACAAGACAGTCCCTCCAGGATTTCGCGGGCCTTTTTTGTGATTGTTGCGGCCTAAAATGCCTGATGTTGCGGCCGCTTTTTTAAAAAGTTGCGATAAAAGTTGCGATGTTCTTCTGCATGTTTTTATAGGTTAAAACGGCAAAGATAGATAGATTTTTACTTAAAATGCCCATATTATGATTTTTGGCTTTTCCCCTTTCCTTTATTGTGTTGTTATATTTTTTTGTGCTTGTTATAGGTTTACTAAGAGAGAAAAGTCCAAAGTCCACCCCAAAGGGACTGTCCCACAGAAAACACTGTTCATCATCTGCATCTGCTCTATTGTAGTCCAGAATTGACTTAAGCGACAAAGTCACACTCTTTGTAACACACGAACAAACTAACTAACCATTAGTAAACATAAAAGGCAAAACAAACGATTTAAAGACACAGCAAAACCTAAGCTTCTTTTTTTTTTTTTTAAACAAGATCTGCACCTGCAAAAAAGTCAATGTGCAGAACCTCACAAACATTAAGCAGCATTTATGTTGAAAGATGCCAATACTAATAAAGTGCAAAATACAGTTTTAGGAATAGCCACTAAAGTTAAATGGTGGAAAAACCAAATGTTTGATAATGTATTTTAATATAGCTAATATAATATAATATAGCCGCATATCCAATAAAGCTGTTCTCATTTGCTTTTTTTTTTTTTTGTCAGATAATAGAACGAGTCGGCTAGCTATTTTTTATGTGTAAAATTTTCTGAATTGAGAGAGTTCGGGAACTGGGTGAACTAATGCACTGTGATAGTGAGTAGCCTATTACAAGTGATAAACACAAGAAAAGAAAGGAAAATAAAATGGTCAAACTCAATTCGTTAAATATAAAACAAAAGAGAAGCAGATAAGTGATAAGTCCGTGGAAACAACACTGCTCATTCGCGTCTGTCAGCTGCCGTGCTGCTCCTCTACTGCAGCCGTTCACTGAACAGGGACGCAGAGAGAGGTGTGACGGCAGGGAGAAAGCAAACCTCGCGCTCGCAGGATTGTGCTGGCAACATTTGGTTACTGAGGTTTGTCCAAAAAGCCGCTAGATTTTTCTCTAGTCGCTTTTTTATATCACTAAATATAGCGACAAAGACTAAGTTGGCAACATTGGCCTTTTCTTTTATTTTTGTAGGTAGCCTAAATGTGAGACGTTGGCAGTCCACATCTGCTGCGTCTTCTGAACAAAACAAGTGAGTTTGCTGACGTATGACGACGCTTTGCAGGAGACCGCGGCGCGATGATTCGTCAAAGTTGCAGAAAAGTTGCGGTGATTTTTCAAAATTGCAAGGCGCACTGAATTCACGTGGATTTGTTGAAGTTGCGTTAATAGTTGCGATCGCGACATCGCGAAATCCTGGAGGGACTGACAAGAGCGAGGCCGACACTCGACGTACCTCTAATCCCCAATACCATCCTGGACAATTGGTCTGGCTCTCCACCCGGGACATCCGTCTCCGACAGCCCTGTCGTAAGCTGAGTCCCAGATACATAGGTCCGTTCGCCATACAGAGGCAGATCAACCCCGTCACCTATCAACTATCACTTCCCGCTCATTACCGCATTGCACCTACCTTCCATGTTTCCCTTCTCAAGCCATATACTAATCCTCTCACTCCTTCCTCCCCAGGGTCTGGTGCTGCGGACGTGCCCCCTCCTCCTACGGATCCGGAGGATGACAACATTTACCGAGTGCACGAAATCCTCGATTCCCGGCAACGGGGCGGCCTTTTGGAATACCTTGTGGACTGGGAAGGATTTTGTGTGGAGGAGAGGTGCTGGGTCTATCGGGAGGACATTCTGGATCCCACCCTACTCCAGGACTTCCATTCAGCCCATCCAGATCGCCCAGCACCCAGGGGCCGTGGCCGTCCCCGTCGTCGGTCCCGCCCGCCAGCTGGAGCTGGCCGTGGGGGGGGGGGGGGGTACTGTCACGGATCCATCGGCGTCAGCACCAGATACCGTCACCCCGCCTACTCGTTCCGGTTCTCCTGACTACTAATCATCATCACCTGCCCTCACCACCTGCCATCACTTATCCGGACTATCATTCACTCCATACTCACCTCATTCAGTCACTCACTGTCTGGTCTCGTCTTTGCCACGACTACAGACTCCCTATCGCTACTTCACGTTCCTGTTGTTACTCACCTGCTTGATACTCCAGCCCGTCAGCCTTCCGTCTGTTCCAGTCCTTGGTCCCCGTCTGTCTCCAGCCTGCTCCTGCCTTCAGCCCCGATTCCGCCTCCACTGCTCCCATCTGCTCAACTGCATCCCGCTCCTTATCAGATAAGAGAACCTTCATCAGACTGTTTATATCCATCTGCAACTTCAACTACCACGCTACTTACCATTATTCTCCTTATTCAATAAACTCTGTTCATACTCACCAGCCTGTGTCCTTCTGTTCTGTGACACAAATCAGTCCAGAATAGACTATTGGTTAGTTTCTGAAAGTCTTGACAAAGATGGGATCGATGTAGATATTTTACCTACTCCAATTAACAGATCACAGAGCTATTTATATAAAAGTGAAGCTGTCTCATAAAATATATAATTTTAATTCTTCATATTGGAAACTTAATAATTCCCTTCTGCTGCATAAGGAGGTCCAAAAGAAAGTTAAAGATTTAATTTCTAGTCATTGAACAAAAGCCAAGATGGAAAATGCCTTCAGTACAAATTGGGAACTTTTAAAAATGTATAATTGGCAAATATATAAGAAAATATGGTTCTTTTGTGGCCAAAAGTAAAAGATCTGAAGAAACAAAAAATAACAAATTTGTCTCAGAAACATCCAGATTCTCTTCTAGAGGATGAAAAATTAGAAATGGCTCTGACTTAACAAGTAAATTAGATGATGTGTATAAGAAAAAAGTAGAGGGTGCCTTTATTCATTCTAAAAGAAAGTGGCTTGAGGAAGGGGAACAAAACTCGCATTATTTTTTTAGTTTAGAAAGGCGGAATTTTGTTAGTAACACTATTAATAAGTTAAACATTGATGGGTTTACAACGGATGATCATACAGTAATTTCTCAGTATTTTTAAGTGAATTTTTTAACAATTTATATACCTCTAGTTACTCTCAGGTGACCGCTGATGCCTTCTTAAATTCATTGCAAATTAAACCCATTGAGAAACATGAAAGGGAATCTTGTGATAAACCTATTACAATATCTGAATTGTTGGAAGCAATTAGTCATCTGAAAAATTCCAAATCACCAGGTACTGATGGTTTGACTTCTGAATTATATAAATTATTCTCCAAAGAATTGGCTCCTTTTCTTGTAGAAGTATTTGCTGAAAGCATTGAGAGACAGTTTCTTCCACCAACTCTAACACAAGGTTTAATTACACTGCTCCTTAAACCAAAAAAAGACAAGCTATATATTGATAATTGGCGCCAGATTTGTTTCACGAGTTCACACTTACATCAATTAAACAGAGAAAAGATTATGCGTATTTGGCGTGCTGTCCGGGGGGAGGGCTCCGAGCTCGGATTTCTGCCCGAACCCAGAGTGCTCCCCCCGTTGTTGTAAGAGTATTTATGACAAGAAGTGAGGAGATGGGGTGGTGGAGGGATGCTGTTAAACTGTCAATGAATTGAGGTAAGTTTGTTGTGTATATATACACCTCTAACTTGTTGATTGGGTTGATTAACAGAGTGTGCTCCACTCATGTCTAATTAGGCTTGATAACCTGAATGTGCTCCACATGTGTTTAATTATCTGAACGTGCTCCTCCCGAACTTTGTTAATAAAACATCATTTCACGAGTTCACACTTACATCAATTAAACAGAGAAAAGATTATGCGTATTTGGCGTGCTGTCCGGGGGGAGGGCTCCGATGCTCGGATTTCTGCCCGAACCCAGAGTGCTCCCCCAAAAGCAAAAGAGCAAAGGACAGCCGCCACACTAAAGACCCCCCAAAACGCAGAAATTTGGCGGGCTGGCGTTTTGAGAGAGAGGCGGGGGCTCGTACCGTTCTTGACGAGAGCAGCTCACTGCGTCGGATGGGCGAGCCCTACCAGCCTATGGATGAGGAACAGCGTGATTTATATTGCCTGACCAGGAGGGCCCGTGTTGCCTCTGGCGGGAGCAGGTCACTGCGCTGGGCGGACGGGCCCTACTAGCTGACGAATGAGGGGCAGCAAGATCTGGCAATGCCTGACCAGGAGGGCCCGTGTAGCTTCCGCCGGGAGCAGCTCACGGCGTCGGGCTGGTGGGCCCTTCTGGCCTACGGCAGAGTGGTGCGTTTTTTGAAAACCCAGACTGGAGATTTCTTTATGTGTCCGCTGGCAAATCGATACATGTTGGATGGGATGAGGAAATAGAAGAATGCTACGTCCGCTGGGAGACCAATGCTCGCTGGACAGAGAAAGAAGAAACATAGATGCATGCAACGTCCGCTGGGAGACCAATGCTCGCTGGACAGAGAAAGAAGAAACATAGATGCATGCAACGTCCGCTGGGAGACCAATGCTCGCTGGACAGAGAAAGAAGAAACATAGATGCATGCAACGTCCGCTGGGAGACCAATGCTCGCTGGACAGAGAAAGAAGAAACATAGATGCATGCAACGTCCGCTGGGAGACCAATGCTCGCTGGACAGAGAAAAAAGAAACATAGATGCATGCAACGTCCGCTGGGAGACCAATGCTCGCTGGACAGAGAAAGAAGAAACATAGATGCATGCAACGTCTGCTGGGAGACCAATGCTCGCTGGACAGAGAAAGAAGAAACAGATGCATGCAACGGCCGCTGGGAGACCAATGCTCGCTGGACAGAGAAATAAGAAACATAGATGCATGCAACGTCCGCTGGGAGACCAATGCTCGCTGGACAGAGAAAGAAGGAACATAGATGCATGCAACGTCCGCTGGGAGACCAATGCTCGCTGGACAGAGAAAGAGGAAACAGATGCATGAAACGTCCGCTGGGAGACCAATGCTCGCTGGACAGAGAAAGAGGAAACAGATGCATGCAACGTCCGCTGGGAGACCAATGCTCGCTGGACAGAGAAAGAAGAAACATAGATGCATGCAACGTCCGCTGGGAGACCAATGCTCGCTGGACAGAGAAAGAAGAAACATAGATGCATGCAACGTCCGCTGGGAGACCAATGCTCGCTGGACAGAGAAAGAAGAAACATAGATGCATGCAACGTCCGCTGGGAGACCAATGCTCGCTGGACAGAGAAAGAAGAAACATAGATGCATGCAACGTCCGCTGGGAGACCAATGCTCGCTGGACAGAGAAAGAGGAAACAGATGCATGCAACGTCCGCTGGAAGACCAATGCTCGCTGGACAGAGAAAAAAGAAACATAGATGCATGCAACGTCCGCTGGGAGACCAATGCTCGCTGGACAGAGAAAGAAGAAACATAGATGCATGCAACGTCCGCTGGGAGACCAATGCTCGCTGGACAGAGAAAGAAGAAACAGATGCATGAAACGTCCGCTGGGAGACCAATGCTCGCTGGACAGAGAAAGAAGAAACATAGATGCATGCAACGTCCGCTGGGAGACCAATGCTCGCTGGACAGAGAAAGAAGAAACATAGATGCATGAAACGTCCGCTGGGAGACCAATGCTCGCTGGACAGAGAAAGAGGAAACAGATGCATGAAACGTCCGCTGGGAGACCAATGCTCGCTGGACAGTGAAAATCATCAATTAGGAGTTTTAACAGGCATATATTAATTCTGAAAAGTGAGGTACTGGAGAGAAGACATCACTGCTGCAGCAGTTGAGAAACTTACCTGGAGAAACGGAGCTCCTGCAGGAGCAGAGGAGACATCACTGCTGTGGCAGTGGAGAAAATTAGCCAGAGAAATAGAGCGCTTGTGGGAGCCGAGGAGACGTCACTGTTGGGGCAGTGCAGGAAATTTGCCAGAGAAACAGAGCTCAGAGCTGACCCGGCAGCAGTTGAGAGTGTTGACTGGCCGAGACTGAATCTGCAGCGCGGCTTACTTAGGGCCTGCTGCGGCGGCCTGGCGCTAGAGAAAGGCCTGTTCCTTCGCGTCAAGAGGACAGCATAGCCTTGTCGTCCATTTCTCTATGGCAGGAATTATTTAATGGTCCGGTTTAAAGAAATTCTCGGAAGCAGATTACAAATATTTCGCCCCTGGGTAAAGACCCGTTTGGTTGGCCTGACGCTCACAAGATAATAGCAGAGGATTACAGCAAAGATTCCTAATTCAGAAGGAAAAAAGATTCTTCATCAAACGAGAAGAGCTAGATTCGGACATGTTAGGAAGGTACTGTGGCGCCAAATGCTGTTAAACTGTCAATGAATTGAGGTAAGTTTGTTGTGTATATATACACCTCTAACTTGTTGATTGGGTTGATTAACAGAGTGTGCTCCACTCATGTCTAATTAGGCTTGATAACCTGAATGTGCTCCACATGTGTTTAATTATCTGAACGTGCTCCTCCCGAACTTTGTTAATAAAACATCATTTATTAAACAATGATTATAAATTGCTAGCCCTAATTTTAGCTAGAAGATTAAAAAAAGTTTTGGATTCCGTAAATGATTAATCACAATCGGGATTCATGAAAAATCGACATATAACGAATAATGTAAGATTAGTGATGGATATCCTGGACTATCCAGAACTGATTAAGGATAATGGGTTTATATTCTTAGACTTTTATAAAGCATTCGACTCGGTAGAGCATCAGTTCATCTTTGACACGCTTAAGAAATTTGATTTTGGTACTTTTTTTTCTACATCAATTAAAACCCTTTATAACAAAGGGAACTGTTCTATCAAATTATTAAATGGTACTTCCCCCAGATTCGATATTACTAGAGGAATTAGGCAAGGGTGCCCTGTCTCTCCATACCCCTTTCTATTAGTGAGTCAACTTCTTTCTTCTCACATTAAATCAAGTCCAATGAAAGGTATCACTGTATTTGATAGAGAGATCAAAATAACCCAATTGGCACATGACAAAACGCTCTTCATTCAAAACAAAGACCAGATCGTAGTGGCTACTGAATTAATATGTGAATTTTCAAGGGCATCTGGTGTCTACTTGAACGTGGCTAAATGTGAGCTTATGGCCATTAAGGAATGTTCTGAAGCATCTTATAATGGTATTCCCTTAAAATCTGAGGTTCCGTATTTGGGAATAAGCATTACTAAAGATCAGAACAGAAGGTGTTTATTAAACTTTAATCCTATTATTGAAAAGACTAAAAGGAAATTAAACCACTGGCTTATAAGAGATCTCTCTTTAAGGGGCAGAGTTTTACTTACAAAGGCAGAGGGAATTTCTAGACTGACTTATGCAGCAATGGCTTTGCATCTTAATAAAAAAATATGCAAAGAAATAGATAAAATACTATTTGACTTTAACTGGAAAAAGTCAAGTCAAGTCACATTTATTTATATAGCGCTTTTCACAATACAGATTGTATCAAAGCAGCTTCACAGTGATAACATGACAGTAGTACAACACAGATCAACAACATTGCTAAACACTAAATAACCCCAACTGAGCAAGCTCAAAGCAAGCCAAAAGCAAGGCGACAGTGGCAAGGAACCAAAACTCCATCAGATTGGATGGAGAAAAAACCTTGGGAGAACCCAGGCTCAGTCGGGGGCCAGTTCTCCTCTGGCTTACATTCATATTGTTTATATATAAATATTAAATATAAATATTGTTTATGTATAAAACGGAGCCATAACATATCGCAGGCGTTGAGTCGTCTCTTCACAGGCGTTGTTCCTCTCATCATGGGCGTTGGGGCATCCGAATCCCCGTGAGAGGCTGGACACAAAACTGGACCTGACGAACGCCATTTTTCTCGGGACGCTTAACAGTAGAAAGGCAGATGGGAAATAATAAGCATAGCTGATGTTCATAATGATTTCCATTATACGGGAGTCGGTGTTAGAAAACCACTATCTCACAAACTCTCCGCAACCCAAACTCTCCGCAACCCAACCATAAGCGCCGACCAAGTTTGTCTAAAAGGCTGTCGAACCCCACTGGTGCGTTGAGCAGTTTCAGTAGCAAACGGTTCCGTATGGCATAACAGAGGACTAATAGGTAAGCATTATGTGAATGCTTGACTAAAGAGATGCGTCTTTAATCTAGTTTTAAACTGTGTCAGCGAGTCAGAGCCTCGGACCGTATCGGGAAGGCTATTCCAGCTTAGCAATGTTTCTAAGGTGGAAAAAGGCTGTTCTTGTAACATATGAAATATGATTTTCGAAAGACAAGTTGCGGTCTAGTATAACACCCAGGTCTTTTACTGTAGTGGATAAAGTAACAGGACATCCGTCTATATTAAAGTTGTATTGTAAGAGGTTTTGTGAGTAGTTTTTTGGACCAATAAGTAATACCTCCGTTTTATCTGAATTTAATAGCAGGAAATTACGCGTCATGCAGCATTTTATATCTTGAGACACTCTGTCATTTTAGATGAGTTAGTGTTTTCATCTGGTCGTGATGAAATATATAATTGAGTGTCGTCAGCGTAACATTGGAAATTAATTCCATGTTTTCTTATAATATTACCAAGTGGCAGCATATATATTGAGAATAGACGAATCCGACGAGCGTTCTGTGTAGGCTGCCATCTTGTGGCGACGCCATTACTGAGCTGTTACACAGGCATATAGACATATGCACCGGTATGTAAACAAACCTCGGTGATAACGCGAACTCACCCTCGATGACAGCTACAGCCAGGCAGAATGACTTGTTGGGTTGATCTGTGACTGCAGTGGCCTCCAGTCACAGATGAAGGTACAAACGATCTTACAGATTAACGTTATTTATGAAAATAGCTTGGCAAGCTAGCTAGGCTAACATTTGCTAACGAGGAAACTATAAAAAGTTCTGTCCATTTGGCAACAATAAATAAATAAATGAATGAAATCAAATAAACAAATTCATGTTTTTCATTTGTGTCCATTATTTATCTCATTTTCACATTGCAACAGGCAAGGGTAAGGTAACGTTACAGCTAGAAAGTATACATAATATCGACCAATTAGTGTTTTTAAACCATGGAAAGAGGTCAATATAACAGCAGGAGAACAATTATGTCACATAACGTTACATTTAGCTCAGGAAAGCCATTTAATGACCATAGCATGTAAATTTAATAGAAAAAATAGCAAGAGAGGAGATTTTGCTGATCACTATATCACATATTTATTATATTTTTTTTACTTATGTCATTAAATAATTGTTATTATACGCGAATGTCCACGTCTTGTACTCGCCCAGGAAATCTGTAAACCGTACGGCACCAGTACGGTATTCACAGTGTTTTCTCTTCAAAATTGAAATTTTACTGCCACCATTGAAACATTTTATAACGGAAACTGTTTACCCACTCGACATTATACAAGGGATAACGTTGTAACGTTAGTGACAGTCGTAAATCACGGGCTGTTTATTCCAGTGGACGCAAGTTGCAACTAAAACAATAGATTGCAATGGCGCAACGCTACCCAGCAACAGCTCAGTAATGGCTCAGTAATGGCGCCCCGCTGACTTCCGGTAGTTTCGCCGGATTCGTCTATAGCAGAGGGTCTTTCCGATCCTTGCGGTACTACATAGTCTACTGACGTTATCTTTGATTTTTTTCCCATTTAAACAGACAAAATGATAACGGTCCGATAAGTACGATCTAAACCAGCTTAATGCCTGTCCCTGGACACCAGTGTAGTTTTGTAGTCGATCCAAGAGTATTTTATGATCTATAGTGTCGAACGCAGCGCTAAGATCAAGTAGGACTAGTATTGAGATACAGCCTTGGTCAGAAGCTAAAAGTAAATCATTTGTAATTTTAACTAGCGCAGTTTCTGTACTATGATACGGTCTGAATCCTGACTGGAATTTTTCATAGATATCATTTTCTTGCAAAAAAGAGCACAATTGAGCGGACACTACTTTTTCTAGTATTTTGGACATAAATGGAAGATTTGAAATGGGTCTGTAATTTGCCAAGTTATTTGGATCTAATTGCGGTTTCTTAATTCGCCTTATTCACTTGGCGGCCATTTTGAAAATGGAACGCCGCTGAAGGGTACACTCACCCGGAGGGATGCATGCGACGCAGCAGTACCAGCAATGAAAACTCGCAATGCGGACCACCAATCATTCTTGTCTGCCCGAATTAACGATGCAAAATGTGAAGCAAAGTGCCAGTGACTGAAACATCCCCCCGGGCTGTGTTAATTAAGGGATACAGTACCTGTATCGGAGGTTTTATCCACGACATTGAACGTAGGAATGGACGCCAATTTGCCAGTTTCTGCGAGCTTGCAGCAGCCAGAGGTAACTTAACGTTAGTAAGCTAAGCTGTAATTTGGAGTTGTTGACTGTGTAAGTTACTATGTTAGATTTTATTTAACAGTTAACATGTCTTTAATCGACAGTTATTAGGAGCTTCACATATTTGTGAGGGCTATAGGTATTTTCCCTCGGTGCTGAAAAATGAGGCACCACAACATACAGGAGCTAAGAGTTCATTGTGACTTCATATCAACAATGTACCTTTCCCTGCCTGACTGAAAATAACATATTGATTTGATCTCATTAACATGTTATCTGTAGTTAATATAATATCAAATAAGCCTCATTGATATCTACTAAAATATTATTGTTTAAAATTAGCAAAGCCAGACAGGGCTAGGTGCATGTTGCAATTGCTTGTTGACAATGATAGTGTAATGAGAAGTATAACTATCAAGCATCACAGCTGTAAACAACCTACCATTACCAGCATGTACCTGTAATATTTTCATGGCCAGTATTTTAATTTAAATGCCAGATGTACCTAATTCTTAGCGGCACAATCGTGTGTGTCACAATCATATATATATACATCATATATTTGTTAATAGCAACTCTGAAGTGTCAAGTATCTAAAGTTTGATTATGTTTTTAGGTGGAGCTGTCACTTGAGCAGTCATTTATAAGGCAGATGCAGTGCAACTGCAAAGCTGGCTTGGGACAGTGCAACCATCTCATCAGGCTGCTCTACACTCTCGCTCACTTTGCCAAGATGGGCTACACATCTGTCCCCCCAACAACAAGCAAGACATCACTGATAATCTGTTTATGTATTTAGTTCTCTTTTGTTAATGTTTTTAAATGGTTTGTTCCTAATGCAATTTCCAATGTTCTGAGCTTTTCCGGTTGTTTTTCCATACTTCTATGTACAAGGTTACCTTTACAAACCTAGACTATTCTGCCTATCATTGTTTTTTTAACGTGCAGTTGATTTGAATTGTTTTCTGATGTTCCTTTTCCAAGCTTACAGTACAAGCAGGCCATTTTACATTATTCCCCTGTACCAACTTCTATATACAAAGTTACTTTTACAAACCTTTACCAGTGTGCCTATTAATGTTTTTTTGATGTTTTCTTATACTTGTTCTGGTTCCGGTATATTAAATTATAAAGTTATGAAGGAAATCATCCATGTGTAATACAATTGTACTTTATTGTTTAGATAGATACACATCCAGTAGCTTACATACACACACATGCATGTAAAACAATCAAATCACTCACAGGTATGTAAAAGGAAAGAGGAGAAGTGATTTTAAGGTCTGACAGGGACTGATCCTGTTACACACTGACAATGATAAGCTGCTATGGTGACAATACAAGTTCACATATATGTATAGATTCATAAAGAATAAAAATAATGATGGTATGGATTTGTATAGATTCTAATAGTACACAGTCAACTTCCTACAAGCTTGCAGAAACTGAGGTAAATTGACGTCCATGCTTACGTTCAATGTCGTGGATAAAACCTACAGGTACTGTATCCCTTATTTAACACAGCCCGGGGGATGTTTCAGTGACTGGCACTTTGCTTCACATTTTGCATCGTTAATTCGGGCAGACAGGAAAGATTGGTGGTCCACACTGCGAGTTTTCATTGCTGGTGCTGCTGCGTCGCATGCATCCCTCCGGGTGAGTGTACCCCTCAGCGGCGTTCCATTTTCAAAATGGCCGCCAAGTGAATAAGGCGAATGAGAGGTTTTATTACTGCCAGCTTGAATATTTTTGGAACATGACCTAAAGATAAAGACGAGTTAATAATATTGAGGAGAGGCTCTTCCAGGTAATAGTTCTTTCAGTAGTTTAGTGGGTATTGGATCTAATAAACATGTTTGTAGCGGCTCATACAAATGAACCAAAGACCGCTAAGGAACTGAGTGACTGGAATAACTTCTGTGACGCGTTTCTTTGTACAGCTTGCATGATGTTTTATTTTTACAGGCTTGCACGCTTTACACGGTCAACAAAGATTTGTGCTCCAGCTCACCCCGTTCTTCCATATTAACACACACAAACAACAGGTGTTTTAACCACACGTAATAAACGACACACCCATTATCATTTGGTCACATGACTTTCCCATTAAATGGCTCCTACATACCAGCCCCTATAATTATTATAAATCGATAATTATTTTAAATATACATAGGAGACATTTATAAATACAAGATCTGACAATACACTTTTTTTTTTTAACAATCATAAATGTTTGCACATCAATTATTCAGTACCGAGTCCTTGTAAAGCTCATAACACAGTATCAACACCAGGTGAATTCACCATCGATGTGAAGTGAGAAGTATGTAGTGTGTCAATGTGATTAAGTGTGATAAGTCCATGTCTGTGTTAAAAAGTCAATTCCCTTTCAAGGAAAAATGTCACATATCCACCTCTTGCAGAAGGCAGATTTTTGTCACTGGTCTGATCAAACAGTTTGTCTTGGTCTTAAGTCTCACTTGACGAACAAAGCCTTGGCTATCTGGAAACGCCTGAATCACTTTTCCAGTTATCCATGAATTACGTGGTGCTGAGTCATCAACCAAAAGCACGATATCACCTGGAACGAAGTTACGAGATGGAGCTGACCATTTTTGTCGCTCTTGCAGTTGAGGCAAGTATTCCTTTGTCCATCGTTTCCAGAACAGATCTGATATATATTGTGCCTGTTTCTAGAGCCCTGCACGGGCCTCAAATCTAGGCCCTAGCCCGGCCCTGGCCCGAGACGTCCAGGCCCTAGCCCGGCCCGTGTCCGACAGCTCATCAGAATGATCAGCCCGAGTCCGACCCGAGCCCGTTATTTAAAAAAAACAAAAAAAAAAAAACACCTTACACAGCCTGCCCTGTTGCAGCAGTCATTTAAACAGATATGTTTTGTCCTCAATGGCAAAGTAGTTACCGTTTAGATTATTTTCATTTCTTTATAAAGTTAATTAAGACAAATGTTTCTTTTTATTTTTTTTTTTATGACGACCAAGCAGCCGACAGCGAGTTAAACATGTTTGATCCATTTATAGCTTCTCAAATCAACACTTTACTTGGCTACAATAAAATCCATAGATATAAAACAACTTAAACATATTCACACAGACAGTTAAAGTTAGTTTAAACGTTTGTTAAACGTTTATTGTCATTTTTAAAAAGCTGAGGCAAACTGCTCCGCTGCTCGCGGCCCACTTGACCACAGTTCGCAACAGCGCTCGTACAATACAATTTACAATACAATACAAAACAATACAGAGAATGCAATCTAAACAAATCAAATAAATTAGGCCCTACATTAAAAACAAACATGCAGGTTATCTTACCTCAAAAATCAAGTCTTCACTACAGAACATGGCCATTCGTATTTCCAAAAGTTTCCAACAGACTCATGAAACTAAAGTCCAATCAAACAAAAAACAACAAGACAACCTCCTAAACAGTCTCTTACAGAGCATTGTGCAGAAAAAGCACCATCCACCGTGGAAAGTTTTAATCCAGTCGTACTTTTTCCAGCTGCGCTGAAGTCACGCTCACTACTTCTGCTGCTGGCGGGACACTAAACAGAGAACGAGCCGGTCACGCGGATCGCGTTGCCGGGAAACCTGTGTGCGCGTGTGCGTGCCGTGAGCAGACTGCCAGTCATATATGTCAGTATGATAGGTTATAAAACGTCTTTCTATGTTTGCTTTTCAATAGTCATCTTCTCATATTTTATTTTAAGTAATATCTAAAATAGGCTATAAAAAAGATAAGCCTAAAACAGGCCCGAGGCCCGGCCCGCGTGTGAACTATGACGGTAAAATTGGCCCGAAGCCCGGCCCGAGGAGTGTAAATAAGTCGGGGCCCGTCGGGCTCGGGCTGAAATGCAGGCCTCTACCTGTTTCCATCGACGCCGAGCATATAGATCCTCCTTTTGAAAGACTCCTGGTGGCAATGATGGGGTAGTCTTTAACAGCAGCAAATGATTGGGTGTCAGTGCTTCCAAATCATTGGCATCAGTAGATTCCTTAGTAATGGGACGTCCATTAATAATTGCCTCAACTTCACATAGAACTGTATGAAGACCTTCTTCATCAAGGTTTTGTGTTCTTAAGGTGGCATTGAGTACTTTTCTTACAGACCTAATCATTCTTTCCCATATGCCTCTGTGATGTGAACCAGTGGGGGGATTAAAAATCCACTTTATTCCCTTCTGCAGAAGCATGTTGTTGATCCGAGATTGGTTCCAACGTTCAATAGCTTGCCTTAACTCACATTCCGCTCCACGAAAATTTGTACCATTGTCAGATTGCATTTCCAAGACTTGTCCACGTCGTGCGATAAATCGTCGCAGTGCATTAATAAAGGAATCAGTATCCAATGACTGCACCACTTCAATGTGAATAGCACGAATGGCTAGACATGTGAAGATAACTCCGTATCTCTTCACAATACTTCTTCTGTTCTTAATTTCAAAGGGTCCAAAACAGTCGACTCCGACGTATGTAAATGGAGGTTTATCCTCAGAAACTCTATTCAGAGGTAGGTTTGCCATCTGTTGATGCCCTGGGGATGCTTGCAAACGCTTGCAGATCACACACTTGGACAATATCTTCCTTATGGCTACACTGGCGCCGGGTATCCAATATCTCTGATGCAACCTTGATAGCATATAGTTTCGACCACCATGACCCACCTCTTGATGTATATGTTTAAGTATGATGTTTGAGATGTGAAAATCCTTAGCAAGTATAGCTGGATGTTTCGTCTCTTCAGGCATAACTGCCCTACTCAAACGTCCGCCGACTCTTATAACACCATCTTCTAGGATAGGATTGAGCTTATAAATGTGACTGTTCTTTTTCACATTTTCTCCCTTTTGCAAGTGTAGTGGACTTAGTGGGGCTCTGTGGCTCTATAATTAAATTGATGCGCTGGGGGTAGTGAGGGCCAATTACCAGGAGGAGGCACAATATAAAAAGGAATCGTTCACCCTTGTGTGCGTGTGCCGTCTGAGTTGCGTCATTGCTCGGGGACCGCCCCTTCCAGCTTTCGGTGTTGTTTCCGCTTTGAGGTATGTGCTACCTGTCTCGTTTAGTGAACACAGGTGCAGGATTTGGGATAACCGATTGTGTCGTTTATAGCTTCAGGATAATTCGCGGCTGTTGGCGGCCCCAGCTTTCCGGTTGCATGCCTCTCTTGCTGTCTCTTTGGCAGTCCCGTCTCTCCGATACTTGAGGTAATGTATGTGTGTGTTGGCTAATTAGTCGACACCTTGATTGCGATGTGTTTTAATAATAACTGTGCGGGGTTTAGTGGTGGGAATAGCTCGTCGTGTGGGCTGCGGGCGGCGGCCGCGCTCCCTGTGCATGTCCCTCTCGCATTCCCGTGCTTTGTGGATGATGATGTCCGGCGTGGTGTAGGTGGGCGTCGGCTTATGAACAAAAGGTATGTGACACGTCCATTTTTGTGTAGCGCCAATCCTGTATTGTATCGCAAATATGTTTGTTTGTATTTTAGGATTAATAAGACCTGGTGGGAAACGCTGGTTGACGCTGCTTACCTCCAGATTTTTATAACAACTCCTTCAACACGTGTGTGCCGAGTTTAAGTATTTTGTGTGTCACCTGCTTCCAGCCCGAGTCACCGTACGGCTGGAGGTTTCATTAGTTTTTTTCAAATCGTTGTTTGTTTACTGCCTTCATTCTCTTTTGAGTATTTTCTATTTTATTTTTTGTTATTGTGCTTGGTGGTGTTTTGCAAATATCTGTTGAGGTCTGTTGTCCTTCTAATGTGCTGGTAGCAAGCCAGTGAGTTAATAGGAACACAGCGGAGACGGCAAACCTTGACTTTTATTTTTTTTGTTATTTTTATGTAATTGTGTATGTATACTTGGTGTAAGTGTTTTGTGAGTATTGAGACTGGTGGTAATTCTCATTCTCATTGCAGGAGCCGAGGCTTTAGGGCAGTCCTCTATCAGACCCTTACGTGTGGTGGTGGGCTCGTCACAGAGTGCTGTGCTGGACTGGATTGTGATGTGTGTGCATTGCTGTGGTACACAGGGTGTTGAGAGTTATATAGAAGCCTGGTGCGCCCTGAGAGGTGTCTGCCTTTAAGCCTCGGTTCCCTTTTAGCTATTGTGTTTCTTTTGTGGGGAATGCTAATGACTTATTTCTTTCTTGATGTTTTTAATGGTGTGAATATTTAAATAAAACTTTTGCATATTTTGTATCCACGTCTCTGACCCTCCTTTGACAATCACGTTCCTGCGTGTCTCCGGGTGTGAGACAGTAAACCTATAGTGTTAATATTTCCCTGGTAAACAGGGTGGCGTAGTCACGTTTCAGCCGATGGTGGCATTTCTATAGTTGCTTTACCTCCGAAGAGAGAGGTCCCACTACATTCTGGCGCAGTCGGCAGGGTTGTAGAATTTTTTTGTTGGGCTGAGACGTGGATACTGATTGTTATCTGGGTAATTGTTGACTGTGTATATTTTATGAATGCATTAGTGTTTTGTTTTGTTTGTTTGTTTGTTTCTTTCTTTTCTCTTTTTTTTTTTTTTGTATTTTCAAGTATAGTGTTGGTGACAAATCAGCAGCGTCATCTCAGGAGATCGGGAGCATTCCGTATTGGTGCTACTTGCTTACAGAGGTTGCTCTGGTAAGTTTAAAAAAAATAAATAAAAATGGAGGAGGAAATGCGGGAATTGAGGGATCTTGTTGCTCAGCTGAGGGCCGAAAATGAGAAATTGCGTCAAGACCAGAGCCGAGCTGCTCCTTTGAGTCCAATGGCCGGTCCCTCTAGAGAGTCGTCTGTACCCCCTGCTGATCAATCAGCGAGTGGTGGTGCTTCATTAACTGAGCGGCTCGTGTTTATCCCAAGGGATCGAAAATGTCCAATATTTGACGGTAGGCCGGGTATTGGCATAAATGATTGGATAGAGGAGGCGAAAGCCTGTATAAGAACACGTCATCTGTCTGTGGCTGATCAAGCGTTTTTTCTATTTGATCACTTAACAGGAGAGGCACGTGAGGAAATTCGGCATCGCCCTGCGGCTGAGCGCGGAGATCCAGAGAAAATTTATTTCATTTTACAAGAGCTGTATGGTTGCTCCCAGTCTCATGTTGCCCTACAGGAGGCCTTTTTCTCTAGGAGACAGCGGGATGGGGAGACTTTGCTAGAATTTTCCCTGGCCCTGATGGGGCTCCTAGAGAAAGTTAAACAGAAATCCCCTACCACCATGTTAAATACAGAGGTTTTATTGAGGGATCAATTTGTAGAATATGTTTGTGACGTTTCCCTTCGCCGTGAACTAAAACAGTTCGTCCGTCGCCAGCCCAATTCCACCCTCTTAGAGGTGCGGAGCGAAGCAATCCGATGGGAGAGGGAGGGAATGCCGGGTGGGGCAAGGGGTCGAAGTCTTTCCGTCCCGGCGGCACATGGCTTTCAGTTCGAAGTACACGGGGATGGTAGTCTGCCTAAAAAATCTGAAATGCAAGAGTTGAGAGAAATGCTAAAATTACAACAGGAGCAGTTAAATCAGCTCACACAGAGTTTTGCCCGGTTACAGGGCCCCCATTCCCGCACCCAGCCTTTTCGGGGTGGGCCCGTTATATGTAGGCGGTGTCAAAAACCAGGCCACTTTGCACGGGAATGTGGGGGGGAACGCGTCATGTCCCAGTCGCCTTTGCGTCCTCACGTTGATGCAGCAGGTGGGGAAGGGAGGCAGTCGCGGTCTGCTGCGTCGGAAAACTAATTCCCGCCGTGCTGAAGAGTCACAGCTCGGTTGGGGAAAAGGCAGACTCAGACGGTAACAAGTTTAATTCTAGTCCAAATTTAATGTCCCCCTGTCCCCATTTGGATGTTTTAATTGGCGGTGTGTTAATCCCTTGTTTAATCGATACAGGTTCGATGGTGTCAACTACTACGGAAAGTTGTTTCATTCAGTATTTTGAGTCGCGGGGTCAAGAGCAATTGAGGTCATGTTCATGGTTACAACTGAGGGCCGCCAACGGTCTTTCCATCCCATATATTGGTTATATGGAGTTGGACATCGAGCTCTGTGGTAGGATGGTGACACGTTGCGGGGTGCTGGTGGTCAGGGATCCTCCTGGTGGCCTGCGCTCTCGAGTCCCTGGTGTGTTGGGGATGAACGTTCTCGGGCGATGCTACCGGGAGCTCTTTGGACACCATGGCCCTGCTTTGTTTAATTTTCCCCCAGTTTCTTGCGCGCCCCCGTCAGTTTTCCAGGCTCTGCAACACTGCCATCAAGGTAGGGAGCAGTCATCGGTTGATATGACTAAGGTGAGGGTGCGCGGTCCTCGGGTATGTCGCGTCTCAGGTGGTACCATTAAGTTTGTTGCAGCGACTTGTGCAGAACAGCTGGCAGGTAGTACAGTGCTGTTTGAGCCCTCTGAGTCAGGGTTACCAGAGGGGTTGTTAGCCTCCCCCGCTTTGGTGCGAGTGATTGGAGGTTCAGTGTATGTGCCAGTGGTTAATATGGGCAATTCCGATGTCCTGCTTTTTCGCCGTCGAGTACTGGGTACCCTCGTTAGGGTGCATGTTGTTAGTTTACCCATGGGTATTACGGAAGTCAGACCTTGTACCGCTAGTGCCTATTCCCAGGGTACTCAGGTAGCCAGTTCTACTGTTCCGGAGCAGATTGCCGCGCTGAACTTATCTGCATTGCCAGAGGTAGAACAAGAAAAGGTAAGAGCTTTGCTTAGTAGGTATCAGACGGTGTTTTCGGAACATGATGGCGATTTGGGGTGCACCAGTCTCATCTCACACGATATCCCAGTGCTGGATGACATTCCCGTTCGGCAGCGACATCGCCGTGTCCCCCCTTCTGAGTATGAGGTGGTTAGAGCCCACATTAACCAGCTGTTGGAGTCTCAGGTAATCAGGGAGAGTTGCAGCCCTTATGCCTCGCCAATTGTGTTGGTTAAAAAGAAAGACGGTAGTCTTCGCCTGTGCGTGGACTACCGCCAGTTAAACGCCAAGACTAGACGAGACGCATTTCCCTTACCCCGTATTGAGGAGTCGCTGGATGCGTTGACGGGGGCCTGTTGGTTCTCTACCATGGATCTAGCTAGTGGGTACAACCAGGTCCCGGTCACAGAGGGGGACAAGCCCAAGACCGCTTTTTGCACACCTTTTGGGTTGTTCGAATGGAACCGCATGCCGTTCGGGTTGTGCAATGCCCCCTCTACCTTCCAGCGACTTATGGAGAGGATATTCGGGGACCAACAGTGCCAATCGTTACTTTTATATCTAGACGATATTGTGGTGTTTTCCACCTCTATTGCTCAACATTTGGAGAGGTTGGGGCTAGTTTTGGACCGGCTGGAGCGGGAAGGCTTAAAGGCTCGGTTGGATAAGTGCGCTTTTCTCCAGCGGGAGGTGAGATATTTGGGTCATGTCATTTCTTCCAAGGGAGTAGCCACCGACCCAAGTAAGATAGAGGCTGTGGCCCAGTGGCCTCGTCCATCTAGTGTCACAGAGTTACGGTCCTTTCTGGGGTTCTCCAGCTACTACCGGCGGTTTGTAGCGGAGTTTGCCAAGGTGGCTGCCCCTCTGCATAAGCTGGTAGGGGAGTTTGCTGGTGTAAAGGGTAAACAGACAGGAAGGAACTTTGAGGAGGCCTGGAGTGAAAGATGTCAGGTGAGCTTTGAGGAGTTGAAGGAGAAGCTTACTACCGCTCCTGTTCTTGCGTATGCGGATTTTTCTAAACCCTTCATCTTGGAGGTGGATGCCAGCTATCAGGGGTTGGGGGCAGTCCTCTCCCAGGAATATGAAGGTAAGGTAAGACCAGTGGCATATGCCAGCCGTAGTCTACGGCCCACGGAGCGCAACATGTCCAATTATAGCTCTATGAAGCTGGAGTTTGTTGCGCTCAAGTGGGCCATGACAGAGAAATTCCGCGAGTACTTGTTGGGTAGTAAGGTTGTGGTATTTACAGATAACAACCCCCTTAGCCACCTGGCCTCCGCAAAACTTGGAGCAACGGAGCAGCGTTGGGCTTCTCAATTGGCGGCCTTTGATTTTGACATCAAGTACCGTTCGGGTAAGAGTAACAGAAACGCAGATGCACTTTCACGGCGGGACCCCGTGGATCCTGGGGTTTTAGACGGGCTGGTCCCCGGCTCTGCAATTCCTGAGTCATTGCGGCCAATGGTCGGGTTGGACTCAGCTGGAGTACTGACCCAATGCGTGATCTCTACGCTTCCCGGTTACTCAGTTGGTGAGTTGGGTTCACTGCAAGAAGCCGACTCTGTTATCCGGGAAGTGTTGCGATTCTGGAGACGTGGTACTCGCCCGAGCCATGAGGAACGACGCCTGCTGACTAAGGCAGCCCTAACGTTGCTCCGTCAGTGGGACCGTCTGGTTGAGCGGGACGGTATGCTTTATCGAAGAGTTTACTGCCCCGAGGGTAAAGAAGAGATGTTGCAATTGGTATTGCCTGCGGTCTTGAAGCCCGAGGTTTTGCGACAGTTGCATCAGCAACATGGTCATCAGGGCAGAGAGCGCACACTGGAGCTAGTGAGACAGCGGTGCTATTGGCCGGGATTGTCCTCTGAGGTGGCAAGCTGGTGTCAGGAGTGCGAGCGGTGCCAGTCAGCCAAGGACACCCAGCCACTCGCCCAGGGATTTATGGGGAGGTTAATGTCGTCTAGGCCAAACGACATCCTCGCTGTGGACTTTACCGTTCTGGAGCCTACGCACTCTGGCATTGATAGCGTCTTAGTAATGACTGACGTGTTTAGTAAATATACCCTGGCTGTTCCAACAAGGGATCAGCGAGCCGAGACAGTGGCTCAAGTACTGGTGACGGAATGGTTTTATAGGTTTGGCGTTCCGGGCCGCGTCCATTCTGACCAGGGTCGAAATTTTGAGTCCTTGTTAATCCGTCAACTATGTAACCTCTATGGTGTGGAGAAGTCTCGTACGACCCCATATCACCCGGCTGGCAACGGCCAGTGTGAGCGCTTTAATCGCACATTACACAATCTGTTGCGCACACTGCCAGTGTCCAGGAAACGTGACTGGGTAGCGTGTCTTCCCCAGGTAGTGTTCAGCTATAATAGCACCCCCCATCAGTCCACAGGGGAATCACCTCACTTCCTGATGTTCGGGCAGGAGCCGCGATTGCCCGTGGATTTTCTGTTGGGAAGAGAGCCACAGCCTATTGAGGGTAGTGTGCATGATTGGGTTTTGGAACACCAAACCAGACTACAGGTGGCCTTTGCAGGAGCACGCGAACGGTTGCAGGTGATGGCCGACAGACGCAAGGCCCATCACGATCAACATGTCCGAGATGAACCGCTGGTGGAGGGTCAGCTGGTGTACCTCCGGGATTATGGGGTAAGGGGCCGTCACAAAATCCAGGACCTGTGGAGCCCAGTGGTCTATCAAGTGACGAGGGCACCGAAGGAGGGTGGTGTCGTGTACACAATTGCGCCTGTGGACGACCTTACCAAGACTAGGAACGTGCAACGTTCACTGGTAAAGAGTCGAGTCTGTAAAGATACTGAGGCCGCAGACTGCAGTAGTCCCTTCTGTGACCCAGTTGGGGACACACACCCAGTAGGTGAATACGAGGATGAGGGGGATCTGCTGGCTGTGGTACAGGAGCCTGACCGATTCGCAGTTAAACTACAACTGAGAGGGCTGGCACCTGAAGCGGAACCGGGCCCACAGGGGGGGATGGAACCTACAGAACCAGTTCTTATGATAGAGCCAGGACAACTGGATCCAGAAAGAAGTAGGGCCAGTACCCGGGGACCCCAGCCTGAGGGCCTGCCTAGGGCTGATGGGGTTGTCTTGCGCCGAACAAGCCGTTTAACTGCAGGCCTACATCCAAATCGACATCATCTTCCCCGCCCGGTGGGAGAGATGGGCGGGGTCTCCCTTCAGCAAATGCAAGGTATAACACGCATTTTTAGGCCATGGGATTAAGTAGAGTTGACTGGGACCGTCTGGGCGACGATCCGAGGTTGGGGGGGTAGATTGTAGTGGACTTAGTGGGGCTCTGTGGCTCTATAATTAAATTGATGCGCTGGGGGTAGTGAGGGCCAATTACCAGGAGGAGGCACAATATAAAAAGGAATCGTTCACCCTTGTGTGCGTGTGCCGTCTGAGTTGCGTCATTGCTCGGGGACCGCCCCTTCCAGCTTTCGGTGTTGTTTCCGCTTTGAGGTATGTGCTACCTGTCTCGTTTAGTGAACACAGGTGCAGGATTTGGGATAACCGATTGTGTCGTTTATAGCTTCAGGATAATTCGCGGCTGTTGGCGGCCCCAGCTTTCCGGTTGCATGCCTCTCTTGCTGTCTCTTTGGCAGTCCCGTCTCTCCGATACTTGAGGTAATGTATGTGTGTGTTGGCTAATTAGTCGACACCTTGATTGCGATGTGTTTTAATAATAACTGTGCGGGGTTTAGTGGTGGGAATAGCTCGTCGTGTGGGCTGCGGGCGGCGGCCGCGCTCCCTGTGCATGTCCCTCTCGCATTCCCGTGCTTTGTGGATGATGATGTCCGGCGTGGTGTAGGTGGGCGTCGGCTTATGAACAAAAGGTATGTGACACGTCCATTTTTGTGTATTGGATGATGATGTCCGGCGTGGTGTAGGTGGGCGTCGGCTTATGAACAAAAGGTATGTGACACGTCCATTTTTGTGTAGCGCCAATCCTGTATTGTATCGCAAATATGTTTGTTTGTATTTTAGGATTAATAAGACCTGGTGGGAAACGCTGGTTGACGCTGCTGCTTACCTCCAGATTTTTATAACAACCCCTTCAACACGTGTGTGCCGAGTTTAAGTATTTTGTGTGTCACCTGCTTCCAGCCCGAGTCACCGTACGGCTGGAGGTTTCATTAGTTTTTTTCAAATCGTTGTTTGTTTACTGCCTTCATTCTCTTTTGAGTATTTTCTATTTTTTGTTATTGTGCTTGGTGGTGTTTTGCAAATATCTGTTGAGGTCTGTTGTCCTTCTAATGTGCTGGTAGCAAGCCAGTGAGTTAATAGGAACACAGCGGAGACGGCAAACCTTGACTTTTATTTTTTTTGTTATTTTTATGTAATTGTGTATGTATACTTGGTGTAAGTGTTTTGTGAGTATTGAGACTGGTGGTAATTCTCATTCTCATTGCAGGAGCCGAGGCTTTAGGGCAGTCCTCTATCAGACCCTTACGTGTGGTGGTGGGCTCGTCACAGAGTGCTGTGCTGGACTGGATTGCGATGTGTGTGCATTGCTGTGGTACACAAGGTGTTGAGAGTTATATAGAAGCCTGGTGCGCCCTGAGAGGTGTCTGCCATTAAGCCTCGGTTCCCTTTTAGCTATTGTGTTTCTTTTGTGGGGAATGCTAATGACTTATTTCTTTCTTGATGTTTTTAATGGTGTGAATATTTAAATAAAATTTTTGCATATTTTGTATCCACGTCTCTGACCCTCCTTTGACAATCACGTTCCTGCGTGTCTCCGGGTGTGAGACAGTAAACCTATAGTGTTAATATTTCCCTGGTAAACAGGGTGGCGTAGTCACGTTTCAGCCGGTGGTGGCATTTCTATAGTTGCTTTACCTCCGAAGAGAGAGGTCCCACTACACAAGCTTGAGATTTCATTAGAGTATCTTTTTCTTTGGCAGTAACGAATTACCTCTAATTCAGCTTTCTTTAGCTCAACCACAGAAAGATCATTTTTGCAACATTGTGCCTTGATTTTCTCCATTTCCTCTTGCATATGTTGAGTTTGTTGGGTTTTGTCAATGCAAGATTGTGTTAAAGACATACGCAGTGATTTCCTCTTCTGACTTAGATTGAAGAGTAATTGCCTGAATCTGAGGATCCAAGCCACTGACTGCTTCAAAAGAGTCCAAGAAGAGAAATACTGGATGAAGTATGTTGTAACATCCACATTCTCTTCTATTTGTACAGCATTGACTGTAACAGTTGTTTTTATCTCTGGATCATCTGGTGAACATTCCCCCAGGTCAATAGGATTAACTGGCCATTCCTGTTCAGGCAAAAGAAGGAACTGAGGTCCAAACACCCAATTCTTGTTCTTCAAGAATGATTTCACACTCAACCCTCTAGAAGCTATATCTGCTGGATTAATTGCAGTGTTCACATACCGCCATTGTGATGATCGAGAGACCTTAAGGATTTCTGAAACTCTGTTGGCAACGAAAGTTTTGTACCTAGAAACTTCGTTTTTGATGTATTTAAGTACGGAAGTGCTATCGGTCCAGAAGACAGAGTCCTGAAAGTCCATGCACAGTTCTAATCTCCACATTGAATCCATTCGACTTGCCAGTGTTGCAGCAGTAAGTTCCATTCGAGGGATAGACACAAGCTTCAAAGGAGCTACTCTAGCTTTCCCCATTACGAAAGCAACGTACGATTGTGAGTCAACGTTATGCAAAAGCAGATAAGAAACTACTCCATAACCATCTTCACTTGCGTCAGAAAAGTGGTGTAATTGTGCTGTGCTCACCTCTCCGAAACCCATTGGTTTGAAGCATCTATAAATTTTGAAGTTTTCCAATTCACGTAATCCGTCCAACCACTTGATCCAATCCTGAGCATTTGAAGCAGGAATAATTTCATCCCAGCCTAGTTTCTTCCTGCACAGATCTTGCAAGATCTTTTTTGCATATAAAATCACAGGAGACAGAATTCCTAAAGGATCATAGACAGAACTCATGGTAGCCAGGATTTGGTCAAAGGTCTTTGCTGCAACACAATCTTGAACTTGAAGGCATCGGACTGTATGCACCATTGTACTCCCAGCACTCTTTCCACCGGTAGTGGATCCTGGTCCAAATCCAAGTCCTTCACATTTTTTGCTCTTAATTCCTCTGGAATGTTTGTCAAAACATTTCGATTGTTACTCATCCATTTCGACAGTGAAAAACCTCCTTTCGCGCAAATAGCGACAAGGTCGTGATACAGAGAAACAGCTTTTTCCTCTGAATTTACTGACAACAGACAGTCATCCACATAAAAACAGTGCAGGATTGCTTCAATTACTTCCTTGCTGAAGTATTTGTTGTCTTCAGCACACCTTCCGAGGGCAAAATTTGCACAACTGGGTGATGAAGTAGCTCCAAAAAGATGCACAACCATCCGATACTCAACCAGGGTTTGAGTAAGGTCACAGTCAGGCCACCAAAAAAATCTCATTATATCTGCATCATCTTTTGGCACCCTCACCTGATGAAACATGGCTTCGATATCTGATGTAATCACAACTCTTTCCTTCCTGAATCTGGATATCACTCCAATCAATAAACTGGTGAGATCTGGACCCTGTAACAGTTGGGTATTCAACGATATCCCTCGAAATGTGGCACCACAATCAAATACAACCCGGAGCTTTCCTTTTCGTGGGTGATGGACGCCATGATGGGGTATGTACCATACCTTCCCATCGTTGCGTCTTAAATCTTCCATTGGCACTCTCTCAGCATAACCTTTAGAAATAAGGTCCTTCATGAAAACTGAATATTCTGAATGAAACAAAACATCCTTTTTCAACCTTTTCTTTAGGTTTAGAGCACGCTGTTCAACAATCGACCTGTTGTTTGGCATACAAACATTTTTCTTCCTCAAAGGTAAGCCAATAGAATAATGCCCATCTACAAGCTTTAATGAGTCTGTTACCATCTCAATGAACTTGTGATCTTCTCTTGAAAACCCAACTTGTTCGTTTTTCTTACATTCAGGAAAATCGACCTTGAATTGTTGTTGCCAAAGCTCTCCCAAGTTTGAAACTGAAATCCTGTTAACTGTAACATCAGGATACTCAAAGCCAGACTGGTCCCCATCATCTCCTCTTAGTGGTCCATTTACTGTCCATCCCAACCTGGTTTTAATTGCATATGGTCCATTATTGACACTGCAGATCACTTGAATTGGCTCCATAACCCTTGGGGCATTGATTCCTATGAGTAACTCAACCTCAGAGTCAATTTCAGGTAGAGTCACGTGTTTCAGATGAGGCCATCTCTTTAGATCCTTTTGTCTTGGGATGTTTCCGCTATGCACAGGCATGGTATTTTGTGTATAGGCATCAGGCAACTCCCAAAAGTCGTCTTTGTTCAAACCTGCCACTTCTAATCCAGAAACCACATGGGTAGTTGTGACTTTCTCCTGTCCCATAGTACGCAAGAGAATGTTAGTCTTTTTACCTGAAAGACCAAGTCTGTTCATCAATGCAGGTGTACAAAATACTGCAGTGCTACCTTGATCCAGAAAAGCGTAAGTAACAACAGTCTTATTTCCTTTTTTAGATTTCACTTGTACAGGAACCACTGAAAGTTTACATTCAAATTCACCAGCCCCAATAAATCCACTGGACTCAACAGATCCCGAAACACTGCCCATTACAGTGTCCATTTGTCTCCTGACGGGGTTTGAATCGATCTCCTTTTCTTTAGGATAGATGTGAAGTATACTTGGATGCTTAAGATTACACACTTTACATGAAAGGCGATTTCTACAATCTCTACTGATGTGCCCTGTGCACATACAGCCAAAACAAACGCCATTCTCTTTTAAGAACGCAATCTTCTCCCCGTGACTCCTCTTTTCCAATAGAGGCACCATTCCAGAGCATGTCCACGTCTACAAAACAAACAACTCTTGTTGCTAGGTGAAACGATTTCCTTTTTGCTGGTTCCAATTTCTGATTTAGTTTCCATTGCTGTAACGGTAGTAGCAAAACTGCTTCTTTTAGATTTGAGATAAGACTGAGGTTTGCCTTTGTTCTTCCTGTTAATACTGGACTATCCTGTATGTCTCCAAAAACTGGATCACTCATTATTTTTACTTGTCTTTCAACAAAGTTAACAATGTCGCTCAAGGTAGCTCTTTGATTGACAGCTTCCTGCAATTCACAGACTTCAGATCTCCATTTTTCCCTCAATTTGTATGGTAATTTCTTTACTACAGTCAACATATTAGAGGGCGTATCCAACTCATGAAAATACTGAATATCTTCCATGGAGTTACAACAACTTCTTAAGAACAGACTATAATCCTGTAAAGCTTTGACATCTTCACTTTTGATATTTGACCATGAAAGAGCCTTTTCCATATAGGTATATATACTGGTCACCAAAGTGCTCTTCAAGTAAACCTTTGGCTCTTAAATACCCACGGTCGGCAGGCATATGCTGGCAACTTTTTATAATCTCTTTTGAAAGACCCCTGGTATACTGTTCCAGAAAGTATAAGCGGTCACTCGAGCTTTCAGTTTTACGCTCCACACCACTTTCAAAGGATTTCATGAAGGCATGATATTGTAGTGGGTTTCCATCGAACACTTGAATTTCTCTTTTAGGCAAAGATGACAAACACTGTTGTTGAATCAATAAAGATGTAATTTCATTTTGTTTATCCATAATATGAAGAACTTGATCTGTATTTCCTGGACCAGCATTCACAGTTCCGCTTGGAATTGTTTGACTCAACTTTGAGATGTTCTGGGAATAAATTGTCTGAGAAACATTCCCTTTGTTTGCCTTGACACCTGCATTACCACCATCCTTAGAAGAAACAATTTGAGGTGTTCGAGCTGTAGGAGTAAATGAAATTGCATCAACGTTGAGAGTCTGTGTTGCCTGTTGTCCTCTATCAAAATAGGAATTCATTCCATCAGACCGATGAGTCACATCACTTTTAACATAATGCACACTAGAACCTTTAACTCTTTCCCCGCCAAACACGGAATTTTCCGGGTTTAATGAAAAAACGCATCTGCGCCAAACACGGAATTTTCCGGGTATCCGTGTTTTAGGTGGTATACGGTAAGGAAGACCCGCGCGCATGTCCTGAATGAGTGCGCAACTCTTTGATCAGAGAAACAGATTGCAATCGTCTCAAACAGTGGAGTAGTGAGAATGTATCAGACAGACAATGCAGAGGTATATGGCTGAAGTACTGGAGGTTAATGGACTCGGAGTCCGATCACTCTTTATTTGATAATTCTGAATCTGATCGGGACGAAAGTAGTCAGTGAGAGAGATGCACATGTTGTCACAGAAAGTTCTAGCCATGGACGTGCCGCAGATAGATCGTATAATATTATGACACTATAATATGTATGTGTGTGTGCAGGCATTTATGTGTGGCTGTCTAAATATGAAGGTGTAACGTTAATTGTCAAATTATTTCTCTCTTTGTGCACATTTACCACATTGTAATATGTATTTGTGTGTGTGTGTGTGTGTGTGTGTGTGTGTGTGTCTAGGCCTGTTTATTGTAATTCCAATTATTCATTATTCACAGGTAGAACACAGAGAGGCAGAGGCAGAAGTTTTATTGCAAAAGTTACATTTCCCTTACATCCTGGGAAATTTGATATATTTTACATTTATTTTATGTTTTTAATTTATTTTGGAAAGTTTTATATATGAAGGAAACAACATCTGAATGTATTCTGCTTTTAAATGCACTTGTTTGATAAAAATACCTTTTTCTCAGTTTTTTGTCCAAAATGTTGTGTTTTTGACAAAACCTACCTCTGTTCAAGAGGCAATAAAAAAAGAACAGATGAAGATAAAATAAAAACGTTTTTTTTGCCTAAAAGCAGAGGCTCAGATCTTTATTTTTATATATATCATCTTCATATATTCATGGAAGAAAATATTCAGCGGGGCATTCAAATTTAGCGAAAATCGTCAAAAACCCTGGCGGTGGCTGGCAACTTTTTTTTAAAACGCTGGCGGGGAAAGAGTTAAGCACTTTCACTTTTGCAATTGTTGCAGCAATCTTCATACGCAACTCAAAACCCTCTTTCTGTTTCCTTAAGTTCTGTTCCTTTTCTTCGATTGCATGTTTTTCCTTCATTAAATTTTGGCGTACCAACAAAGCTGCAATTTCAGCCTCTGCATTAATGCGGGCCGAAGTTGAAGTTGAACGTCTTGAGCTGCGTTGACTTGATCCTTGACTTAATCCTTTACTTCCAACATTGGAAATACTGTCACTTGGCTTTATATCATCCTGATGGCTGGAAATTTGTGACATATTCTGATCTTTTGGATCTTCCAAAGGGCATTCGACTGTTGTCAACTGTTGATCCTGGTTATCGTCAATTGACTTCTCAATTCCATGTATCCATTGCTTTGTCTCTTTTATAAATTCCTCACAGTGCTTGTAAATGTTGGAGAACCACTCATTTTGTTTAATTTGCTCGTCAGTAGGCAATAATGGGATCACTGAATCATGAAGCTTGACGGTCTCTTCAAAAATTTGCAGCAAAGTTTCAAGTTCAGACTGTACCGCTGAAACGTTCTCATTTTTCAGCATGAGTTCTTTGATAGCTGGTATTGAACTTTTAATCACATTTACGTTTCTTTTTCGTTCTTTCTGAAGCTGCTCAAGTTTATAAGCCAAAGCCTTTGCTGTGAGTTGAACTTTTCTTTTACATGCATCCTTTTCAGGTTCAACATCCGCACCCGTTTCCATCCCACTCATAGTTGAAGCACACCTCAGCGCAATTAAACAGGCCACGGCAAACAAGCGAACACAATCCAAAACAACGCATCGGATATGTCTCACAACATCAATAGATCCGCAAAGCCCAGCAGTCTAACAACGATCAATCAAACACACCAACAGCGCTGCATCAATCGTAAACAAACCGCCGGACCATTTCAAATCATCCGCGAACTCAAGCTTCAAAGACGTAAGAACCCAATGTCCTACCAGTTCAACAGCAGCATACGTATCCAAAGACATCTGTCCTGTTGCTTTGAACGTCCCAGTGTGCAATGATTGTTGTTAGCAGCAAACATATCCAATGTCGGTCCTATTGTGTTGAAAGTCCAATGTGCAATCCTTTTCATTAAAACAAGCGAGAGCAGGGCGAATCTCCGTCAGTCATTGCTGCTCTTAATCCTGTAAAAGTGTGAAGGCCTCTTCGTTCGTCCAAAGTCGACACGTTCACGTTCTCAAACAAACACGCTTTGTTGACTAACTTGTAGCGGCTCATACAAACGAACCAAAGACCGCTAAGGAACTAAGTGACTGGAATAACTTCTGTGACGCGTTTCTTTGTACAGCTTGCATGATGTTTTATTTTTACAGGCTTGCACGCTTTACACGGTCAACAAAGATTTGTGCTCCAGCACTCACCCCCGTTCTTCCATATTAACACACACAAACAACAGGTGTTTTAACCACACGTAATAAACGACACACCCATTATCATTTGGTCACATGACTTTCCCATTAAATGGCTCCTACAATGTTGTTGGTTTAGATGCAATGATAAGTTTATTTAGCTCCTCCTGTCCTATCGTTGTAAAGCGGTGTAGTTGTTCTAGAGGGGCCATAATTGAAGCTGAATCAGAAGACACCATAGAGGATTGTACATTTATAATTGTGTTTCGGATGCTTTCTAATTTCTCATTGAAGTAATTCATAAAATCATTACTACTAAACTGTAACGGTATATTTTGCTCTGGTGATGTCTGTTTATTTGTTAGTCTAGCCACGGTGTTAAATAAAAACCTTGGATTATTTTGGTTATTTTCAATTAGTTTGCGGAGATGCTCAGCCCTGGCTGTTTTTAGTGTCTTTTTATAACGTGACATGCTGTCTTTCCACGCGATTCTAAAGACCTCAAAATTAGTTTGTTTCCATTTACGCTCCAAGTTGCGAGTTTCTCTCTTGATAGCATGCGTAGCACTGTTGTACCATGGTGCTTTAGTTTTCTTTCTAACCTTTTTTAATCTAATTGGTGCAACAATATCTAATGTACTAGTAAAAATGGTGCTTAAACTGCTAGTCATTTCCTCTAATTCATCTGTTTGTTTGGGTTCACTTAGCAGCTTAGATAGATCAGGTAAGCTATTTGAGAATCTATCTATAGTGGTTGGAAGGATTGTTCTGCCTGGTCTATAACGTGGCGCAACATGACATTTCAGCAGTACGTATTATGCAAGTCACCATGTAATGATCAGTGACATCATCGCTTTGCGGTATAATATCTATATCAGTTGGAACGGTTCCATATGATTAGGGTTGGGAACCGAGAACCGGTTCTTTTCCAGAACCGGTTGTGTTTTTGAAAAAATACCGGAACCGTGCAAACTTCCTAAGTTTCGGTTCCGAAAACGGTTCTGATGCCGATGCGATATCATCATGTGGGCGAAGTGCTGGGAGTAGAAGACGCCGTCTTATTCCTAAATGACAAAAACTTCACCACTGAAGTTGCGATTTGCTCTCACACGCGCTGCATTTGTCACACACAGACACAGGCACGCTGGCGCGCCGACCGCCGAGTCACTCTCTAGCCTACATTCAAATCTGTTTGCGCTGAGAGAGAGAGAGAGCAGTTGTCGATATGAAACTGCTTTACAATCACAGTCTCAATATTTATTTGTTTCACATATTCAAATGATTTCCGTTACAGAATTAGTGAGATTATAGTTTGAGTAAACATTGACGGTAGTGGTCAAAACAGATGCAGTCCGTATATTTTTTGTGTTCAGAATTTACAAAATATATACAATGAGCGAGTGCATCATAATGTTGTTTTTTTTCAAACCGTGTTTTTGTCTTATCTTGAATCACTACGTAAAGCCTGTAATAAGCGTTAATACTCGGACTTCTTGTTTAGACTGGCCGGCGGATCGCAGCTGCTGCGGAGTAGCCCAATGCCTGCGTGACTCGTCATGGACATAAACAGAGAGAAGTAGCTCCGGCAACAATGTTCTTCCGCAAGACGCATGCAGTTCTGTTTATTAACTGCTAGAGCGCCGATTTATCCAGTAATGAAATAAGTAAAGTCTTAATGAATCAATCATTCAAACCGTTTTAAAAAATAATCTGTTCTACACACATATGTGTGTTAAAGCATATTCTACTCCTTCTGAGAGGGTATTCTTCACTGTTGGAGATACAATAAAGGAGAGGTCTAAATTATTATAGAGAATGCAGAATTTTTTTATTTCCTTTATATATATATATATATATATATATATACAATTTTTTTTAATAATATTTTGAGTTTGTTTACATTACCAGTCTGTTAAACTAATTTGTCAAGTACTATAAGAAATAAACACAAAAAGGATTGTGGATTTTTCTCTTACTAATATTTTTAATTGAATGGGAACCGGAATCGGAACCGGAATCGTTTGGTGGAACCGGAATCGGAACCGGAACCGGAAAATTTCTCACGATTCCCAACCCTACATATGATATAATTAAATCTAGTGTATGATTTAGACGATGAGTGGGACCACTGACGTTTTGTTTGACCCCAAAGGAGTTCAATAAGTCTGTAAACCCAGCCCCTAAAGCATCATTTGTATTATCTACGTGTATGTTAAAATCTCCAGCAATTATTGCTTTATCGTCATTCACCATTAGATCCGAGAGAAAGTCTGCGAACTCTTTTAGGAATTCAGCATATGGCCCTGGAGGTCTATATACAGTAGCCAGGGCTAGAGATAATATGGATTTCCTTCTTACATCTAAGAGCGTAACATTTAGCACAAGTACTTCAAATGAATTAAACCTGTGACCTGTTTTCTGAGTAATATTAAAAATATCTTTATAGATTGTTGCAACACCGCCGCCACGGCCGATCAGGGGAGGCTCATGTTTATAACAGTATCCTGGCGGAGTAGATTCGTTTAGACCGAAATACTCATATGGTTTAAGCCAGGTTTCAGTAAGGCACAGAACATCAAAGTTATTATCTGTGACCATTTCATTTACAATAACCGCCTTAGGTGTGAGCGATCTAATGTTTAGAAGACCTAGCTTTAGAAATTGTTTTTGTTCACTGATATTTAGATTTTCTGGTTTAATTACAATAAGATTTTTGCTAGATCCTGCACTAGATTTATTGTTTGGCTTCACTAAATGAGGAATAGACACAGTTTCTATATAGTGTTCCACACTATGCATATTAGTTAAGTTTGGACCGCAAAGGCTGTGATTTGGAGTTTGACTTATTAGTCATCTGGTGCGTAACGTCTTGGAGATTTTGTCCGACAGCACAGCCGCTCCGATTCGGCTGGGGTGGAGTCCATCTGCACTGTACAGCCTGGGTCTCTCCCAAAACAGATGCCAGTTATTTACAAAGAGCAGCCTCTGTTCATTACACAATGACATTAACCATTCATTTAATGCAAATAGTCTACTGAACCTTTCCTGTCCTTGTCTGTACGTGGGAAGCGGTCCAGACACGATGATCGTTGCTTTAGGCGCTGTGCTGCGTACCGTCTCGATCAGGCTCCTGTAGTCCTTCTTCAGAACCTCCGTCTGCCGCAGCCTGATGTCGTTCGCTCCCGCGTGCAGCACAACAGCTCCGACGCGTTCGTCCCCGTTCAGGATCTCGGGAACCTGTCCAGCGACATCAAGAACACGAGCACCAGGAAAGCAGTGAGTGCACACCTTACCTTTATCCGAATTAGCGCGGACATGGCGAACCATGGATGTGCCGATGATCACAGCGTCGTCGCGTTCCAGCTCGCGAAGAGGGGAGAAGCGGTTCCGGGTGGAGATCTCGAAGACCGGGAGGGGGGGAGAGGCAGCTTTGGTCCTGGCTCGTGTCTTCCGCGGTGTTATCCATGGTCCATGTTGTTGTCTCGGTGCCGGAGTGAATGAAGCCCGAGATGATCGCGTCCTCCTGGGCAGAGTAACATACGGAGTAGACGAAGTCGGAGTCAAAGAGTTAACGTTACTAACCACTGATTTGTGAGCGTCGGGGCGTGATGCTTCAAGCGTTGAGCGCCGATCCAACAGCTCGGCTTGCTTCACCAGCAGACCGCGGATCTGTTTCTCAACGTATTCCAGCTCCTGCTTCACCGTGAAGAGCTCGAATGTGTCCTCACCTGCACTCAAAGGTAATGTTAGACACGCATCTGATATGTTCGCCATTATAACAGATGAACAGTAAATTAGTAGTGATACTACAACTATCACTACTAATTTAGGACTGAAATGCCAGAATAACCAGGTTTCAGTGAAACGGGTCTAAAATGAGACGGCCAATAGGCGAGAGGCCACGCGTGATATGCTAGCGGGCTAAAGGCTAGTAGCCGGGATTCGGAAGGTTGGATATAAGTAGCGATATCAAAGCAATCCAATTGTTTTTTATAAGGAATAGTATCGAGGATAAGTTCACATAATATAAAATAGAAAGTTATTGTTTATAAATAAGTGGTAAAGAAGAAAATCAAGGATTAGTGAAGAAATTCTCCGGAGCTACAAACACAAACAACCGATCGCATGCGCATGATGTTCAAGAGAACATCAATCCTTTGAATGCTAAAGAATGCCAGCATCCAAAATACATTACATAAAGAACAAAATACATTACATAAAGAAAACAGTTATAACTAATCTATATGAAAATGGTGGCCTAAATGTTTTGGATTTTGAAAAGTTAAATAATACATTTAAAGTTAATTGGCTTCGACAGATTGTAAGAAATCCTTATTCAATTTGGAACTTTATACCCTCACATATTTTTTCTAATCTTGGTAATATACATTTCTTTCTTAGCTGTAATTATAATATTGATAGTACCAGTAAAGCTTTCAGAATTTCATCGCCAGGCCTTTTTATCATGGTCATTGATTTTCAAAAACAATTTTTCACCACATAAGTATTATATATGGAACAACAGGGATATATTATATAAGTGCAAATCGTTATTTTTGAAACATTGGTTTGATAATGGCATCATATTAGTAGATCAGTTATTTAATTCAAAGGGTTTTCTTTTTACTTACACAGAGTTTTTGGCCCAATATAAGATTCCTGTAACACCAGGGGAATATGTAAAAGTGTTTGGAGCAATCTCTCCTGAAATTTGTGTGCTGTTTAAATTTCAAAAAAGAATTAATACTCAACAATTGTCCCCACCTTCTATAGTACTTATGTAGGTAATATTTGTTCTTCCCTTAACGCAAGGAACATAACTATAAGAGAATTATTTCAAAGAAATTATGTGTCTTTGCCTTATATTTACTCATACTGGAATCGTTTTACAGAAGGTATTGTGTGGAAAAAGGTTTGGCTTATACCTAATCAATATTTAATTACAAACAAAGTTAAGGAGGTATCATACAAATTGATACATAGAATATATCCTGTAAAACAGTACTTTGTAAAATTTAAATGTGATATTGATGTTAATTGTACCTTTTGTGACAGTTGCCCTGAAACTGTGGTTCATTTATTTTGGCATTGCCTATTTGTAAGACCATTTTGGCAAAGTGTCTGTGATTTTATCACAAAAAACATTGATGACCAATTTATGTTGTTTTGGAAACATATTTTATTTGGTGTTTGGGAGAACAGTAGAATTAAGCACAATCAGAATTATTTAATTAATTTCATTTTATTAATGGCAGATAAGGAACTCCCGCACACTATCATTACTTGCACTTTTTAATCAAGTTTATTCACACACAACGTTTCGGTCACACGACCTTCGTCAGGAGTATACAAAATGTTCTATAACATCTCTTTTTAAATGTGTACATGACCACTCCACAGAACTCCATCTGTAAACAATTAAGCTCATTAGGAGTACATAATTAGCCCCACATCACAGACAACTACAAATGTAATAGATAACAAAATTAGTTAAAGTCACCCCGTAGACAAAAAAAAAAAAAAAAAAAAAAAAAAAAAAAAAAAAGAAAATTCACTATAACATTACATTAAACAATGCTTCGTCATTCATACCCTTAGGTGATAAAGTTTGAAGAGTGTAGATCCAGAACAACTCACGTCTCTGTAGAAGTAATTCTATGTCGCCCCCTCTAGGTGGCAAAGTCACTTTCTCAATCCCACAAAACCGCAAAGAAGCAACATCGTGATTCAAAGTCACAAAATGTGCCGCAACTGGATAGTTCATATCTTTTCTTCTGATCGAACTTTTATGTTCGCTAATTCTTTGTTTCAATTGTCGTGACGTTTTCCCCACATAGCCGATACCACACGGACAACGAATCAAATAAACCACATGAGTGGAAACACAAGTGATCACAGATTTAATGCTATACTTTCTGCCAGTTCTAGGGTGACAGAAAAATGATGTTTTGAAAGTATTGTTACACTGGGCGCAATTACCACAACGATAGTTGCCCTTCTGTATAGGGCTTAGTAGGCTCTGAGATGTACGAGGACTAGTACTCTGAAAACGAGCATGTACTAAGCTGTCTTTTAAATTCCTAGCCCGTTTGTATACAATCAAAGGAGGATGTTTAAAGATATCACTCAACTCCGGGTCAGATGACAGCAAATGCCAGTGTTTTTTAAAAATTGATTTAATCATAAAGGACTTAGGTGAATGTGTTGTAATACAGGAAAAAGAGTACTTTTTAGATTTTTTTGTCTTCTTTCTTAACAGTTCAGAGCGTGTCTTTTTAAAGGCTGTATCGAATGCTTCCTCAACCCAATCTAAAGGGTAACCTCTGCTCAAAAAATTATTTTTCATGATTTTCGATTTCTCTACAAAATCGGAGTCAGAATGACAAATTCTCCTCAATCTGTAGAACTGACTCTTAGGCAGTCCTTTTTTCAGAAAAATAGGATGAAAACTGGTAGCGAGTAACAGTGTGTTACGATCAGTCTCTTTAGTAAACAGAGTAGTAATCAAACAACCTTCGTTCTTCTGTACCCACATATCAAGGAAGTGTACTTTAACAGAATTGATTTCAGAGGTGAATTCCAAATCATCAACCAAGTTGTTCAAAAATGTAACAAATTCTCGAGCTTCTTCGTGGTCACCCAAAAAAATACAAAATATGTCGTCGATGTATCTGTACCATTTGATGATCTGTGAATGAAAAGGATTCTTCTCTGTATTAAATATATAGCTTTCTTCAAAAAAACCCATAAATAGATTGGCATAGTTAGGGGCAAAGTTTGAGCCCATTGCTGTCCCACTTATCTGAAGAAAAAAATCATTATCAAAACTAAAATAATTATATTTCAAAAGGTAGGAAGCCATCTGGATAATAAAGTCCGAGGGAGGGCTAGAGTCCTCACGTAACGAAAGATAATGTCTAAGGGCAATAAGTCCTTTTTCATGCGAAATGTTAGTATATAAACTTGTTATGTCTAAAGTTAACAATACAGAGGCATCTGATAAATCATGTAACTCAGAGATCTTATTGATAAAATCGGTAGAGTCTCGAATGTAAGATGGTAACGAATGAACAAAAGGTTTTATAAAAAAATCAACGTACTGCGATAAAGGGGATAAGAGAGAATTGGTCTGTGCCACAATCGGACGACCTGGAGGGTCAATAAGTCTCTTATGAATTTTAGGAAGAGTGTAAAAAACTGGTCTAATCGGATGTTGACAATACAAGAATTTAAAATCCGATTGAGATATCCAACCCTCCGTTTTAGCATTTGTTAAAAATGACAATATCTCTAATCGATAGGTATTGGTAGGATCCCCAGGGAGTTTTTTATAAAACTTAATATTCTGTAATTGTGCAAGAATTTCATGTTGGTATTTTTCCGAATCTTGGACTACAATTGCCCCTCCTTTATCTGCTGGTTTTATAATGATACTTGGGTCACTTGTCAATTCGGTCAAAGCTTTTTTCTCATTCAATGAAAGATTATGGGAGATATTATTACTAGAAGAACAAGTTCCCATCACATCTTGTTCGACCAAACGACAAAAGGTATGAATGGTGTGATTAGACACATTAGGGCAGAAATTACTTTTAGGTCTAAAGGGTGTCCTAGATGCACCAGACTCTGATTTAGAGAAAAAGTACCGTAGTTTCATTTGTCTAAAACATTTGAACAGATCCACTTTTAGCCCAAAACAATTAACACCAACAGTAGGCACAAAAGATAGTCCTTTCGATAAAATCCCTATTTGGTCATCAGATAGTTCTTTTTGAGAAATATTGATTACCGTCTCTTTGAGTAGCTGCGGGTCCACGGTCGTGAACTTCTTTGAGGCTCTTGAACCTCTTCGACATTTCTTCTTTGCGGTCTCCGTGGATGGACTCGTCTGTCCAAAAAAGAGGTCGAAGTATGTGCACTTGAATCACTGTCGATGGTAAACTCACTTTCAGTAGAGTCACTCTGTCCATTAAAAAAGGGTGCTCCATTTCTCCTCGTCCGATTGCGAAAAGATGATCCACGGACTGGTGCGTTGGTCTCTCGGGTCGCGCTGTCTCTCATTTCAGGCACGGTAGCTGGTCTCTTATCCCATGGATAAACTTCATTCCGAAGGTAATCCTCTGTATCTCGTTTATACTTCTTCAGCTTAATATCTTTCAAGTAATCTCTGTATTTCTCAGTGGACGACTTGATGGAGGAAAGAAAGGAATCGAAGTCAATGTGGGAATTGGATTTAATCTTTTCTTCAAGTAGGACGATTTTTTCATGGGTTTCATGTACATCAGCAGATACTTGTTCCACAATCAGAAGCATCAAATCCATAGAACACTTATTAAGAATCTCGCTCCATCTCTTTAAAAACAGTTTGTTCTGTTTGCACAATGTAGGAGGTTTTAGAATTCTCAGACCGCGTGGGATTCTCTTGTTCCTCCAATATTCGCTCAGTGTAGAACCATGCATTTTTAACCGCATTTCGTTATGGTACAGTCTTTCAAGTTGCACCCGGTGTTCATCCTGTGATAGGTTAAAGTCCACGTTCTTCTCTGGGAAAAGGATCTTATCCGCATCTTCTTGCGTAAATGCCAGTGGTTGTTTGATTACTACTCTGTTTACTAAAGAGACTGATCGTAACACACTGTTACTCGCTACCAGTTTTCATCCTATTTTTCTGAAAAAAGGACTGCCTAAGAGTCAGTTCTACAGATTGAGGAGAATTTGTCATTCTGACTCCGATTTTGTAGAGAAATCGAAAATCATGAAAAATAATTTTTTGAGCAGAGGTTACCCTTTAGATTGGGTTGAGGAAGCATTCGATACAGCCTTTAAAAAGACACGCTCTGAACTGTTAAGAAAGAAGACAAAAAAATCTAAAAAGTACTCTTTTTCCTGTATTACAACACATTCACCTAAGTCCTTTATGATTAAATCAATTTTTAAAAAACACTGGCATTTGCTGTCATCTGACCCGGAGTTGAGTGATATCTTTAAACATCCTCCTTTGATTGTATACAAACGGGCTAGGAATTTAAAAGACAGCTTAGTACATGCTCGTTTTCAGAGTACTAGTCCTCGTACATCTCAGAGCCTACTAAGCCCTATACAGAAGGGCAACTATCGTTGTGGTAATTGCGCCCAGTGTAACAATACTTTCAAAACATCATTTTTCTGTCACCCTAGAACTGGCAGAAAGTATAGCATTAAATCTGTGATCACTTGTGTTTCCACTCATGTGGTTTATTTGATTCGTTGTCCGTGTGGTATCGGCTATGTGGGGAAAACGTCACGACAATTGAAACAAAGAATTAGCGAACATAAAAGTTCGATCAGAAGAAAAGATATGAACTATCCAGTTGCGGCACATTTTGTGACTTTGAATCACGATGTTGCTTCTTTGCGGTTTTGTGGGATTGAGAAAGTGACTTTGCCACCTAGAGGGGGCGACATAGAATTACTTCTACAGAGACGTGAGTTGTTCTGGATCTACACTCTTCAAACTTTATCACCTAAGGGTATGAATGACGAAGCATTGTTTAATGTAATGTTATAGTGAATTTTCTTTTTTTTTTTTTTTTTTTTTTTTTTTTTTTTTTTTGTCTACGGGGTGACTTTAACTAATTTTGTTATCTATTACAATTTGTAGTTGTCTGTGATGTGGGGCTAATTATGTACTCCTAATGAGCTTAATTGTTTACAGATGGAGTTCTGTGGAGTGGTCATGTACACATTTAAAAAGAGATGTTATAGAACATTTTGTATACTCCTGACGAAGGTCGTGTGACCGAAACGTTGTGTGTGAATAAACTTGATTAAAAAGTGCAAGTAATGATAGTGTGCGGGAGTTCCTTATCTGCTTGAATGACTAGCTGGTCTTATTATCTGACGCACCTATCACCTGCAGGTGTGCGATGGAGTTTGGTTACTAATTTTATTAATGGCAAAATTTTATATTCATAAATGCAAATTCTCCTGTAAAAAAACTAATTTTATTTTATTTCGAAAAGAAATTGAGCTTTATATTGATTCACTCCGGTTTTCTATGAAACAAAAAGCAATTAAAACATTGAAAATATGCAAATATTATAATATCTTCATATAAGTTTACAATACCCCCCTAGTATGAAAGACTTTGTAATATCTGTAATATCTAAATATATGTTAATTTTGATGTATACATAAATGTCTGTACTAAGATTGTTCTTAATAAAAAAAAAAAAATCTGATTGTAGACCTTTTGCGCTGACGTCACAGTTACATCATGGCGCTAGCTGGAGGCAAAACAAAGTGAAAACTGGAGGCGGCCAATACAAAACAGCACAGATTCGGCTTCATAATAAGGAGCTTAAATAATTGTTACTATTATTAAATGTCATCTTGTTGTGTTGTTTGGTTCAAGAATTGATGAAAAATGAATATGCCATCTAGAACTTTTATTTCTAGAAAATATTCACATCATTAAAATCGCACCGTAATGTCACTCTTTACATTGTCGTGGTCTCGGCGCTGGCTCGGCAGAACTGCGGATCGTACACACAAGTCTTGTACAGGACCATATAGGCATCTAAAGATTTATACGCCCTCAGTTTCTCTTTACGATCGGTTTCTCTATAAGGTAGGTGTAGAAGTCAGGCCACTCAACCGAGGTAACGTACGTTAATCCTGTCAGATCATCCATGCATTGAGTGAGCGTGTAGGCGGCTACGGGTCGGCCAATCTGGTTCTGTCCGTTAAAAATAACTTTTGAAAAAAACAATCACGGTCCTGGACACTGAGTGACCTTACACATTAAGATAATATCGGATTTTCTCCAGTCATTGTTAAAAAACAAGCTAACAATCCTTGCTAACTATCGTTAGTGAAGCGGCCAGATGGATCTTTCTGCCTCCACCTAAGCTCCGCCCACAAAAAAATTTCACCATGTTTAACAACTGTAAAAGGGTCTATAACAGAACTTAAGGCAACACAAAATTCTGTCGCCTACATTAAGGGGGGCTGATCCGTAGGAAATTTATTTCACAAAATGATGTTGTTACGAATCCTCACGCTTTTTAAAGTGAGCATACGGAGATCTTTGACATTTCCTAGTGGGTATACGGAAATCCTTGACATTTTCTAGTGGGTATACGGCGTATACCTGCGTATCACGTAGACTACACCACTGGCTATAACAGCGTTCTCTTACGAGAGGTTCTCTCGTATTGCGTAAGCTAGCTTACGCTACGGGAAAGATTCATCTTTGCTGAGAAGTTGAAGCCAAAAAATTATTCCATAATTTTGTAATCATTGTCAACGCAGTCTCTTCTGAGGCAGACCATGAGCGGGCTAGCTAGCGGCTCATTGGTTCGCTCAGAGAGAATGCACGAACCTATGGGAGAGCGGTGCTGAGTCCGCGGCCAATGAGCGGACGGCGCTCGCTCACTGCGTCACAGCCCGCCAAAAGGGGCGTGGCTACAGTGTATAAAGGTCGCTCTCCCAGCTCGTTCGTTGATTCTTTTTCATTCAGCGAGCTACACGCATCCGCTGTCCTGGGAAGAAGCCGCCGTCGTCGAGAAGGCACCTTCTAGCGAGCTCCGGAGTCTGAGGAAGCCGGCCGTCTGCCACCTTCAGCCGCCCAGCAAGCTAGCGCCATCCGACGCGTATCCTTTACTATTCCATATTCCTAAAAGAGCCGAGCGTCTTTTTAAAGATGCCTCGTATTTCCTGCGGCTCATGCCGCTCTCCACTCGACGAAGGAGACCGCCACCCCATCTGCGCTCTCTGTCTCGGAGTGGAACACGTAGAGCTCGCCCTCGCCAACGGAGGATGCGACCACTGCGAGGACCTGCCGCTGTCAACCCTGCGGGCTCGACTACAGGCGGTCAAAACCGCTCCAGCGCCGCCTCTCACTTCGCCGCGGAAAAAGAAACGCCGCTCCCAGAGGCCGCCGGAGCCCCCTGCGGATCCATGTGGGCCGCCGCCGCCGCCCACCGACCGCTCTCCCTCTCCGCCCCTGCCGGACTTACAGTTGCCGCCGAGTGGCCGCTCTGTCGCCTCCGATGACACCGCGGATGAGAAGGACTCTTGTTCGCTGCACGCTTCGGACAGCGAGGATTGGTCGTCGATCGGCTCATCGACGAGAGAGTCTGCGGGGACCCGCGCCGGCATCGAAGAGGAACTAACGCGCCTCCTTTCACAGGCCGTTAGCCGCCTGGGTCTCGAGTGGTCTCCTCCCCCTGAGCAACCACCGAACCGCATGGATGGGAAGTTCCTGCACCGGCGCCCGGCCCCCGCCTGCAGCCGGGCTGCACCATTCCTGCCTGAGCTTCACAGCGAGCTCACGAAATCCTGGAATGCTCCTCTTTCGGCTCGTAATCGCTCTGATGTGTCCGCTTCGCTGCGCTCAGTGGACGGAGCCGCCGAGAAGGGTTATACTGCCATGCCGCCCGTCGAGGACTCGGTCGCCGCTCATCTCTGCCCGCCCTCTGCTAGATGGCGGTCTTCTCATACGCTTCCCTCTAAAGCGTGCAGGGCGACCTCTAACTTCCATGCCCGCGCCTATTCCGCCGCCGGTCAGGCCGCTTCAGCGCTGCATTCGATGTCTGTCCTCCAGGTGCTCCAGAGCGACATCTTGTGCGAAATGGCGAGCAGCGGGAGGCAACCGCCCGTCCTTTCGGATCTGAGAAGCGCTACGGATCTTTCCCTTCGCGCCACTAAAGCCGCCGCACAAGCTCTGGGGAGATGCATGGAGATGCTCTGTGTCGCCGAGAGACACTTATGGCTCACGCTTACTGACATGGGAGAGTCAGAACGCGCCGTGTTCCTCAACGCGCCTATTTCTCCTACCGGGCTCTTCGGATCTGCCGTCACGGGCATTGTTGACCGCTTCTCCGAGGTACAAAAAGCGACTCAGGCCATGAACTTGTTCCTGCCCCGCCGCTCGAGCTCTTCGACGGGCCGCTCTCACGAGCCGCCTGCCAGAACCCCACAGCAGCGCCCGCCTCAGCAAGCTCAGCAGCCCCAGCGTAGACAGGGCGGCCGCCCTCGCTCTCGCTCAGACAGCCGCCGCAGACAGCCTCCTCCCCGGGGGCCTCGACCCAAGATCGCGCTGAAGCCCGATCAACAGAAGTCTGCCTAGCACAGCTGAGAAAAAGACGGCTTTCTCCCGCTGCGGCCGGACCGCCGTCAAAGCTTCGCCCACTGTTAGTCCCCATCTCACCGCTGACTGCAGTAGTGTTTACCGCCACAAACAAGCCGGTTTCCCTGCCCGCTTGCGAGCGACTAAAAGCCGTTTTCACGGCTACCCAGAGAGTTCACAAAAAGAGCATAAAAGCCTCAAGTGTAAAAAATGTGCCCACAAGCATGTGCTCACGTACACACACAAGCACTTTATGCCCAGGGTCTCTCACAGAGCCCATTCTCACGGAGCGTGCACTATCCGCTCCAGTAGCAGAGAACATAAGCACGCCCACGAGCCCGTGCGCGTGTCCCCCCTCTGCCCGCTCTGTCACACGGCCCATAAACTCCTCTCTGAGTGTAAGTCCCGTTGCCATCCACATTATAAGCGTGCCCACACCCAGTGTCCAGCCCGCTATGTGCAGCAATCAGGGCGAAATCGCCATTCAACCACTAGCCGCATGCTACGAAGCGTGGGAAGCCATCCCCGGCATCTCCCCGTGGGTTTTAAGCATAATAAAGAATGGGTATCGATTACAGTTTCGTCGCCGCCCGCCACGCTCGCGTGTGCGGCTCGAATCCACTGTCAGCCCGGCTGCTATGAACACGCTTCGCTTAGAAATAGCCAAGCTACTGCAGAGGGCGCTATAGAGAGAGTCCCGCCATCTATGACGAGTCGGGGTTTTATGGCCGTTATTTTCTGGTTCCCAAGAAAGACGGCGGCCTCAGGCCGATCTTAGATCTCAGGGCTTTGAACAAAGCGCTCATGAAGAGACCGTTCAAAATGCTCACAGTCAGGAAACTCCTCGCGCACGTCCGCCAGGGGGACTGGTTCATCTCTCTAGACCTGAAAGACGGCTATTTTCAGATCCAGATAAACCCTCATCACAGGCCATTCCTACGTTTCGCCTTCGAGGGCCAAAGTTTACCAGTATGCCGTTCTCCCGTTCGGCCTATCCTTAGCACCCCGTACGTTCACGAAGTGCATGGATACAGCGCTCGCCCCCCTGCGAAGTCAGGGGCTGCGCATACTGAATTATCTGGACGACTGGCTGATTCTAGCAGATTCCCAGACGGAGCTGCTGTCGCACCGCACAGTTCTCCTCAACCATCTGGAAGCACTGGGACTCTCTGTCAACTGGACAAAGAGCTCTCTCCAGCCCAGTCAAACTATTTCGTTCCTTGGAATAGATTTGAACTCTATCACTATGACGGCTCGCTTATCCACACAGCGCGCGCGCCGTGTTCAGCGCCTAGCCGCCTCGTTTCAGATGGGTACCCATACATCCCTGAAATCGCTTCAGAGGATGCTGGGTCATATGGCTTCAGCCTCCGCTGTGCTACAGCTGGGTCTTCTGCACATGCGCCCCCTTCAACTCTGGTTAAAGAAAGAGCCGCGTATCCCACCACGAGTGGACGACGGGCCGCCAGATGATCAAGATTACTCAGACATGTATCACTGCACTGCAGCCATGGTCAGTAAGCGAGTGGTTTCAGAGGGGCGTTACCATGGGAACCTTTTCTCGCCGGAAAGTTATCTCGACAGACGCATCCAACTCGGGTTGGGGAGCGGTTTGCGAGGGCTCACCGGCCGCCGGCCAGTGGTCGAGCCACGAGAGTTCCCTACACATAAACTGTCTGGAAATGATCGCGGTCGAGAACGCGCTGCTGTGTTTCCTCCCGCGCATAAACGGTCACCACGTCCTGATTCGCTCCGACAATATGGCCATGGTATCATACATCAACCGTCAGGGCGGCGTCAGATCCAAGAATCTCTTTCATCTGACACGCCGCATCCTATTGTGGTCCCAGAGTCACCTGCTCTCGCTCAGAGCGACGCACGTACCGGGCCATCTGAACGACGGTCCAGACAGGCTGTCCAGGAACCTGGTCTCCCCCGGAGAATGGTCCCTGCACTCTCAAACAGTCCATACGCTGTGGCGCCTATTCGGCAGAGCGGAGATAGATCTTTTCGCGTCAGAAGAGAACGCTCACTGCCCAATATTCTTTTCAAAGAGCGAGGACGCGCTAGCCCAGGATTGGCCCCGCCGCCCGCTCTATGCTTTTTCCCCGATTTCTCTGCTACCGCAGGTCATTCAGAGAATCAGGGACTCACGCCACTCGGTGCTCCTCATAGCCCTGCGCTGGGAGAATCAGATTTGGTTCCCGGAGCTAACGCGGCTGTCACAGACAGCCCCGTGGCCCATTCCAATCAGAGCAGATCTCCTCACTCAAGCCCGCGGCTCGATCTGGCATCCCCATCCACAGCGCTGGGCGCTTCATGCATGGGTGACCAACGACTACGCGTCGAATTGCCAGAAGGGGTTTTGAACACGATCAAACACGCCAGAGCGGATTCTACCAGAAAGCTCTATGCTGCAAAATGGTCTGTGTTCTCCAAATGGTGCACCGACAAGAATTTGGACCCACGGACGTGCGAGGTTTCGTCTTTGCTAGTGTTCCTTCAGGAGATGCTGGATAAGGGCAGGTCCCCATCCACTCTTAAGGTTTACGTGGCAGCCGTCGCGGCGTTCGTTGAACCCCGGCGCGCCCAGTCTCTGGGCAAAGACGAGCTAATCATCCGCTTCCTCAGGGGAGCCAGAAGGATGAACCCCCCTCGCCCCCCTACGGTGCCGGTCTGGGATCTTTCTATAGTTCTAGAAGCTCTGAAAGCCCCACCGTTTGAACCACTTGAGTCCGTGGAGCTAAAATACCTCTCGTTAAAAACCGTTCTTCTGACGGCTCTCGCCTCAGTAAAACGTGTGGGGGACATTCACGCGCTGTCTTCGGGCGCCGCGTGCCTAGAGTTTGGACCGAATGACTCCATAGTCATTCTAAAGCCTCAACCGAGGTAACGTACGTTAATCCTGTCAGATCATCCATGCATTGAGTGAGCGTGTAGGCGGCTACGGGTCGGCCAATCTGGTTCTGTCCGTTAAAAATAACTTTTGAAAAAAACAATCACGGTCCTGGACACTGAGTGACCTTACACATTAAGATAATATCGGATTTTCTCCAGTCATTGTTAAAAAACAAGCTAACAATCCTTGCTAACTATCGTTAGTGAAGCGGCCAGATGGATCTTTCTGCCTCCACCTAAGCTCCGCCCACAAAAAAATTTCACCATGTTTAACAACTGTAAAAGGGTCTATAACAGAACTTAAGGCAACACAAAATTCTGTCGCCTACATTAAGGGGGGCTGATCCGTAGGAAATTTATTTCACAAAATGATGTTGTTACGAATCCTCACGCTTTTTAAAGTGAGCATACGGAGATCTTTGACATTTCCTAGTGGGTATACGGAAATCCTTGACATTTTCTAGTGGGTATACGGCGTATACCTGCGTATCACGTAGACTACACCACTGGCTATAACAGCGTTCTCTTACGAGAGGTTCTCTCGTATTGCGTAAGCTAGCTTACGCTACGGGAAAGATTCATCTTTGCTGAGAAGTTGAAGCCAAAAAATTATTCCATAATTTTGTAATCATTGTCAACGCAGTCTCTTCTGAGGCAGACCATGAGCGGGCTAGCTAGCGGCTCATTGGTTCGCTCAGAGAGAATGCACGAACCTATGGGAGAGCGGCGCTGAGTCCGCGGCCAATGAGCGGACGGCGCTCGCTCACTGCGTCACAGCCCGCCAAAAGGGGCGTGGCTACAGTGTATAAAGGTCGCTCTCCCAGCTCGTTCGTTGATTCTTTTTCATTCAGCGAGCTACACGCATCCGCTGTCCTGGGAAGAAGCCGCCGTCGTCGAGAAGGCACCTTCTAGCGAGCTCCGGAGTCTGAGGAAGCCGGCCGTCTGCCACCTTCAGCCGCCCAGCAAGCTAGCGCCATCCGACGCGTATCCTTTACTATTCCATATTCCTAAAAGAGCCGTATTTCCTGCGGCTCATGCCGCTCTCCACTCGACGAAGGAGACCGCCACCCCATCTGCGCTCTCTGTCTCGGAGTGGAACACGTAGAGCTCGCCCTCGCCAACGGAGGATGCGACCACTGCGAGGACCTGCCGCTGTCAACCCTGCGGGCTCGACTACAGGCGGTCAAAACCGCTCCAGCGCCGCCTCTCACTTCGCCGCGGAAAAAGAAACGCCGCTCCCAGAGGCCGCCGGAGCCCCCTGCGGATCCATGTGGGCCGCCGCCGCCGCCCACCGACCGCTCTCCCTCTCCGCCCCTGCCGGACTTACAGTTGCCGCCGAGTGGCCGCTCTGTCGCCTCCGATGACACCGCGGATGAGAAGGACTCTTGTTCGCTGCACGCTTCGGACAGCGAGGATTGGTCGTCGATCGGCTCATCGACGAGAGAGTCTGCGGGGACCCGCGCCGGCATCGAAGAGGAACTAACGCGCCTCCTTTCACAGGCCGTTAGCCGCCTGGGTCTCGAGTGGTCTCCTCCCCCTGAGCAACCACCGAACCGCATGGATGGGAAGTTCCTGCACCGGCGCCCGGCCCCCGCCTGCAGCCGGGCTGCACCATTCCTGCCTGAGCTTCACAGCGAGCTCACGAAATCCTGGAATGCTCCTCTTTCGGCTCGTAATCGCTCTGATGTGTCCGCTTCGCTGCGCTCAGTGGACGGAGCCGCCGAGAAGGGTTATACTGCCATGCCGCCCGTCGAGGACTCGGTCGCCGCTCATCTCTGCCCGCCCTCTGCTAGATGGCGGTCTTCTCATACGCTTCCCTCTAAAGCGTGCAGGGCGACCTCTAACTTCCATGCCCGCGCCTATTCCGCCGCCGGTCAGGCCGCTTCAGCGCTGCATTCGATGTCTGTCCTCCAGGTGCTCCAGAGCGACATCTTGTGCGAAATGGCGAGCAGCGGGAGGCAACCGCCCGTCCTTTCGGATCTGAGAAGCGCTACGGATCTTTCCCTTCGCGCCACTAAAGCCGCCGCACAAGCTCTGGGGAGATGCATGGAGATGCTCTGTGTCGCCGAGAGACACTTATGGCTCACGCTTACCGACATGGGAGAGTCAGAACGCGCCGTGTTCCTCAACGCGCCTATTTCTCCTACCGGGCTCTTCGGATCTGCCGTCACGGGCATTGTTGACCGCTTCTCCGAGGTACAAAAAGCGACTCAGGCCATGAACTTGTTCCTGCCCCGCCGCTCGAGCTCTTCGACGGGCCGCTCTCACGAGCCGCCTGCCAGAACCCCACAGCAGCGCCCGCCTCAGCAAGCTCAGCAGCCCCAGCGTAGACAGGGCGGCCGCCCTCGCTCTCGCTCAGACAGCCGCCGCAGACAGCCTCCTCCCCGGGGGCCTCGACCCAAGATCGCGCTGAAGCCCGATCAACAGAAGTCTGCCTAGCACAGCTGAGAAAAAGACGGCTTTCTCCCGCTGCGGCCGGACCGCCGTCAAAGCTTCGCCCACTGTTAGTCCCCATCTCACCGCTGACTGCAGTAGTGTTTACCGCCACAAACAAGCCGGTTTCCCTGCCCGCTTGCGAGCGACTAAAAGCCGTTTTCACGGCTACCCAGAGAGTTCACAAAAAGAGCATAAAAGCCTCAAGTGTAAAAAATGTGCCCACAAGCATGTGCTCACGTACACACACAAGCACTTTATGCCCAGGGTCTCTCACAGAGCCCATTCTCACGGAGCGTGCACTATCCGCTCCAGTAGCAGAGAACATAAGCACGCCCACGAGCCCGTGCGCGTGTCCCCCCTCTGCCCGCTCTGTCACACGGCCCATAAACTCCTCTCTGAGTGTAAGTCCCGTTGCCATCCACATTATAAGCGTGCCCACACCCAGTGTCCAGCCCGCTATGTGCAGCAATCAGGGCGAAATCACCATTCAACCACTAGCCGCATGCTACGAAGCGTGGGAAGCCATCCCCGGCATCTCCCCGTGGGTTTTAAGCATAATAAAGAATGGGTATCGATTACAGTTTCGTCGCCGCCCGCCACGCTCGCGTGTGCGGCTCGAATCCACTGTCAGCCCGGCTGCTATGAACACGCTTCGCTTAGAAATAGCCAAGCTACTGCAGAGGGCGCTATAGAGAGAGTCCCGCCATCTATGACGAGTCGGGGTTTTATGGCCGTTATTTTCTGGTTCCCAAGAAAGACGGCGGCCTCAGGCCGATCTTAGATCTCAGGGCTTTGAACAAAGCGCTCATGAAGAGACCGTTCAAAATGCTCACAGTCAGGAAACTCCTCGCGCACGTCCGCCAGGGGGACTGGTTCATCTCTCTAGACCTGAAAGACGGCTATTTTCAGATCCAGATAAACCCTCATCACAGGCCATTCCTACGTTTCGCCTTCGAGGGCCAAAGTTTACCAGTATGCCGTTCTCCCGTTCGGCCTATCCTTAGCACCCCGTACGTTCACGAAGTGCATGGATACAGCGCTCGCCCCCCTGCGAAGTCAGGGGCTGCGCATACTGAATTATCTGGACGACTGGCTGATTCTAGCAGATTCCCAGACGGAGCTGCTGTCGCACCGCACAGTTCTCCTCAACCATCTGGAAGCACTGGGACTCTCTGTCAACTGGACAAAGAGCTCTCTCCAGCCCAGTCAAACTATTTCGTTCCTTGGAATAGATTTGAACTCTATCACTATGACGGCTCGCTTATCCACACAGCGCGCGCGCCGTGTTCAGCGCCTAGCCGCCTCGTTTCAGATGGGTACCCATACATCCCTGAAATCGCTTCAGAGGATGCTGGGTCATATGGCTTCAGCCTCCGCTGTGCTACAGCTGGGTCTTCTGCACATGCGCCCCCTTCAACTCTGGTTAAAGAAAGAGCCGCGTATCCCACCACGAGTGGACGACGGGCCGCCAGATGATCAAGATTACTCAGACATGTATCACTGCACTGCAGCCATGGTCAGTAAGCGAGTGGTTTCAGAGGGGCGTTACCATGGGAACCTTTTCTCGCCGGAAAGTTATCTCGACAGACGCATCCAACTCGGGTTGGGGAGCGGTTTGCGAGGGCTCACCGGCCGCCGGCCAGTGGTCGAGCCACGAGAGTTCCCTACACATAAACTGTCTGGAAATGATCGCGGTCGAGAACGCGCTGCTGTGTTTCCTCCCGCGCATAAACGGTCACCACGTCCTGATTCGCTCCGACAATATGGCCATGGTATCATACATCAACCGTCAGGGCGGCGTCAGATCCAAGAATCTCTTTCATCTGACACGCCGCATCCTATTGTGGTCCCAGAGTCACCTGCTCTCGCTCAGAGCGACGCACGTACCGGGCCATCTGAACGACGGTCCAGACAGGCTGTCCAGGAACCTGGTCTCCCCCGGAGAATGGTCCCTGCACTCTCAAACAGTCCATACGCTGTGGCGCCTATTCGGCAGAGCGGAGATAGATCTTTTCGCGTCAGAAGAGAACGCTCACTGCCCAATATTCTTTTCAAAGAGCGAGGACGCGCTAGCCCAGGATTGGCCCCGCCGCCCGCTCTATGCTTTTTCCCCGATTTCTCTGCTACCGCAGGTCATTCAGAGAATCAGGGACTCACGCCACTCGGTGCTCCTCATAGCCCTGCGCTGGGAGAATCAGATTTGGTTCCCGGAGCTAACGCGGCTGTCACAGACAGCCCCGTGGCCCATTCCAATCAGAGCAGATCTCCTCACTCAAGCCCGCGGCTCGATCTGGCATCCCCATCCACAGCGCTGGGCGCTTCATGCATGGGTGACCAACGACTACGCGTCGAATTGCCAGAAGGGGTTTTGAACACGATCAAACACGCCAGAGCGGATTCTACCAGAAAGCTCTATGCTGCAAAATGGTCTGTGTTCTCCAAATGGTGCACCGACAAGAATTTGGACCCACGGACGTGCGAGGTTTCGTCTTTGCTAGTGTTCCTTCAGGAGATGCTGGATAAGGGCAGGTCCCCATCCACTCTTAAGGTTTACGTGGCAGCCGTCGCGGCGTTCGTTGAACCCCGGCGCGCCCAGTCTCTGGGCAAAGACGAGCTAATCATCCGCTTCCTCAGGGGAGCCAGAAGGATGAACCCCCCTCGCCCCCCTACGGTGCCGGTCTGGGATCTTTCTATAGTTCTAGAAGCTCTGAAAGCCCCACCGTTTGAACCACTTGAGTCCGTGGAGCTAAAATACCTCTCGTTAAAAACCGTTCTTCTGACGGCTCTCGCCTCAGTAAAACGTGTGGGGGACATTCACGCGCTGTCTTCGGGCGCCGCGTGCCTAGAGTTTGGACCGAATGACTCCATAGTCATTCTAAAGCCTAGACACGGTTATGTTCCAAACGCGATTGGTACCCCTTTCAGGGCGCAAGTGATCTCTCTATCGGCGCTGCCTGCATCCGATAGCGAACGTGACGCTGACCGCCTCTGCCCGGTTCGGGCTATCAGAGTGTACACTACACGCGTTGCCGCGTTCAGACGCTCGGAGCAGCTGTTTGTGTCGTTCGGTGGCCGCACCAAGGGACTAGCCGCCTCGAAACAGACCCTATCCAGGTGGATAGTAGACGCGATTGCCTCTGCTTATGCCGCTAAAGACCTGCCTTGCCCTCTGGGCATCAGGGCTCATTCCACCAGAGGCATGGGCATCATCGTGGGCATGGTCCTGCGGGATTTCCATTCACGACATTTGTGTGGCTGCGGGCTGGGCCTCCCCCTCCACTTTTGTCAGATTTTATAACTTGGAAGTTCCAGCCTTACAGGCTAAAATTCTGGCGGTCTAGTACTCACAGCCCTCCTATAGAAGCCGCACTATCGGGAGTTCCATCACAACCGGCTCACCCCTTGTGTTCCCCTATGTGCTTATGCATTAGCCTACACATCACGGCCCGCTTCGCCGGCCGCCTTTGGGCGTTTTTGCTCTAGATGATAACGGCCGCTATGCTGGCCGCCGTATTATCTTCATCCACTTATAGATTCCCCCGGTGTTTTCCCCCTGGGATGCTTAGTGGTTACTTAGCGCGCACGGCGTTGACCAGGTGTTCCCGTAGCGTAAGCTAGCTTACGCAATACGAGAGAACCTCTCGTAAGAGAACGAATCGGTTACCTAACGTAACCTCGGTTCTCTCTAGATGAGGGAACGAGTATTGCGTTCCCGGCCGTGCTTGCGCCACTAGCGTTTCGCTTCATGCTACAGAATCAATGAACGAGCTGGGAGAGCGACCTTTATACACTGTAGCCACGCCCCTTTTGGCAGGCTGTGACGCAGTGAGCGAGCGCCGTCCGCTCATTGGCCGCGGACTCAGCGCCGCTCTCCCATAGGTTCGTGCATTCTCTCTGAGCGAACCAATGAGCCGCTAGCTAGCCCGCTCATGGTCTGCCTCAGAAGAGACTGCGTTGACAATGATTACAAAATTATGGAATAATTTTTTGGCTTCAACTTCTCAGCAAAGATGAATCTTTCCCGTAGCGTAAGCTAGCTTACGCAATACTCGTTCCCTCATCTAGAGAGAACCGAGGTTACGTTAGGTAACCGATTCGTTTTCTTCAGATATCAACCTCACAAAATACTTACACGTAGTAAGTACTTATTTTAGTTAATGCACTGCTTTTGAGCACTTTTCCTCTGACATGTTTTAATGTTTTAACCACAGGAGTGCTTGGCGCAGGATCAGTTGTTTCGCGCACAAACAGACAGTAGGAAATGGTAAAATATGTTTGTTTAAAAAAAATTGTCAGTTTGTCTTACAATTGTTTACACTGCAAAAAATAAATCCTATCTGCAATACAAATATATGTAAAGAATCTCGGCTTAAGGTTTATAGCTCAATTTGAATTCAGGGGAAGAATATTCCAAATTAATGATCTGGATCAGCAACTTATAGAATATTCGTTAAACCGAGTTTCTCACATAAATTAAATCACCCAACGAGGGGTGTTTCACAACACACGTCTGCTTCAGGTATATATGACGAAATTAAACACAACGAATTATGATTAATTTGGAGCATATATTTTCCACAGATCGGGGCTGTTTGACCTTTAAACACAACAAAGGATTACACAGCTTTCTCAGTCAGCGCGCCAGCGTGCAGATCTGTAAAACTATCAATCACTTGGTCTGTTTAGCTTAATTTTCTGACAATGTTTTGTGCACTCAACAAAATCAGATTGTAGCGTTAGGATCTAATATTTAAGAGGCTTTGTTATGTGATTAATACAAACAATGGCAAATAATGTATAAATGAGTTAAATAAAAGCACACGACTAAGTTACACTACAAAAATCACACGATATATGTATATACACAAAATGAAAGTGAAACTAAAAAAAATGGAAATACAAAGAAAATTACAGTTACTAGCACAGCTTTAAACCTTCAGAGACAACCACAGGATTATATCTTGAGTCTCAAATTTGATTGAACAAATTGCTTTTCAGACCTTTGTATGCTGGAAGCGTGCGGTTGTCTGGGAGGCTGGAACCGGATTCCTTTGTTCTCCCCACGTGGGTGTGTTTCCCGGGAGTTCAAAGCGAGTCCGTGCTGGATGTTGTCTTCTTGTTGGAGAAGACACACTTACGAACTTTAACTGGCTATTCGCAAAAGTAAACGAAGTAAAAGTAACGAAAACTGATAACTTTAAAAAGCTTCAGAAGACGACGAGAGGGTCCAAGGAGATTCCGGAAGGAGGTAAGGTGTAAGAGAACCGAAGTGTAAGCGCGAGATGATGTAAGAGAATAAGACCTAAGAGATCAAGAGTGTAAGAGATCAAGAGTGTAAGAGAGAGAGAATTCTGTGGCGCAAGTTTTTCAAGGGTGTTACGGGACTCCCCTTAAAACTCAGATGGCCATTGAGCGTCGCACAAATGAAGGAGCGCGCGCCCACTTGATTAACATACCACGTCGTTAATCTTGGTTCTTAAGACAAAGGAAAAGTTCTGCTAACTTTGAAAACAAACTTATACATAATGGTATACATTTCACAATATCGATATACAGTTTAAAAGACAGATCATGCTGTGAGGATTACAAAAACATCAAACACATTGAATTATTTTGACAGCATCGTTGAGTTACATTTTAAAGCCTTGTATTACAGGTATTTCAACTTCTTTGTCACTCGTGAGTACACTTGAAGTTAGGTTGGTGAATTACAGTTCTTTTACATGTATTTCAGCCTACTAGATATTTTTTGTAACTCTTTTACAAGCTTTTCAGAGATGTCCGTTTTTGTGTGCGTGCAGGAATGTTTAGCGCGCGGACGCGTTGATGTGTGTGCGTGTGTGTGTGTGTGTGACCGTTGTTGCACGTAGGTGTGGGTCAGCGGGCCACATGTATATTGCGATAGAACAAACAAAGTCTGGTTTGTCTCCAGAATTCCCTCGCTTTCGAAGGTGTCAAAGGATCAAAAGAGGAGAGAGAGCTGGCTCTGATTGCAATCAGATTAACTGCGTTGCGGGCGGGTGGCGCTGGCCCACGATGTCTCCGTGTTCGTCCTAAATCACACTTAGTCAGGTAACCCCAGACACTCGGGCGCCTGACTGCAGTAAAAGTCAAAGTTGAATTAAAACACATATGGTGTAGGAATGTGTTAAAAGCTTCTCTGCCAACCACTCTCTGAGTGATTTCATGCAAACTGGTTAATGATTGTCCTTTCAGAATCTCTACATTCCCCCCTGATCGGAAGATGACGTCCCGGCGGAGAGGTCCTCTGCCGATCACTCATGGGAGGATGGAAGGTGAATCATGAAGTTGTTAGCAGGGGATCATCAGGGCTGGGGGCTTAACTCAATGAGATCGCTGGCAACTTCCAGCGCGGGAGCTTCTTTTCGAGGGTTTCGTACAGCTTTAGTGAGCTTGACGGTAGATGATCGCACCTCATTGAGTCTCCTGTATAGGATGAAGGCCAAGCCCAATGTTAAGAGGTGGCTGACTACCATGGAGATGCACAGCGCTGTGTCGGCTGCGCTCCAGGCTCGGATGACAGGTGAGGTAGTCAAGGGAGGTTGTCGAGACAAAGCTTGCAGAGCAGAGTCGAGAGGAGCAATGTCAATTAACTGTGACCCCCCTGTCTCAATTCCCAGTTCCAGTTCTGGACCCAGGGTGAAGTTGTGGTCCTTGAAGAAGGAGGGGATTTCCAGTTCGGATTCATATTCACTGCTCGGGAGATGATACAATGCCAGATCATCGACGTGGAGGATGGCACCTTTAGGTACTTGAATCCACATGCTCTGGTTAAGCAGGCTGACCCGAGTGGCAGTGTCATGTTGGTCATAGATGAGAGTAGCCGTGAGCACCGCGGTGTTTACGAGCCAGCGGTCAACCATGATTTCTGCTCGTGTCTCGCGGACTTGCATGTGAGGTCTGGCCTCAGCAGGGCACCGGTTGTCACTGGACATGGGTTGCAATCCACAGATTCCATCAGTGTTGTCTCTGAGGAAGGGTTTGCTTGGGCATAGATAATGAATGTCTTTGGTCAAGGTGCACATGTGCAGGTTTGGAGCCAGGTACAGTTGTGGATCGCTGTCGTGGTAGGCTACCGCATCGGGGGTGCGGACCTTGATGTGCGTGTTACCTTTCCAAAACCCCACATTGACAATGTCCTTAAGTCTGTAGATTCGGCTTGACTCTATGATGGGCAGGTTCAGGAGGAATCCCACTTCCCTCTGCTCGGGGTCGACGTAGAGTGGGATGGCGCTGCCCAGAGAGTAGGCCAGGTGGACTTGGAGCGGGTCGGCTGGCGTGGTGATGGCGGAAGCCAGCACATTTTGGACCAGGCTCAAAGGTATGAGATAGGGTGTAATGCGGCCCATAGCTAGGCTGTCGATGGAGGAGCTCACCTCCCGCAGCATGTCTGTCATGAGGGCGGTGACAAGCTGCGTTTGGGCAAAGTCAGTTTGAAAATCAGTGAACAGCTGCTTCATGGAGTTCACAGTCTGGTTCAGGAGGACACTGTGGGTATTGAGAATTACCACAGTCAGTGGCGGTTCTACTTTGAATTACACCCAGGGCGAGACCCCCTTCGAGCCCCCCCCCCCCCCCCCCAAAAAAAAAAAAAACTTTGCATATAGACTACTGTAAAAACTCATAATTAAAGTTGATTTTAGTTGATCATTAAAGTATTAGATAATATGGTGACCAAAATGATCACACACAGAATCTTGTTCAAAATACCTAATAGACAATGAAATCAATTCACCAAGTTAATAATATTAAACGTACAGTATGCGATTTTTGGCCACCAGGGGTCACTCGTTTAGAATAATAACAAAAGACGTACTTTGATGACGTCGGGAAAGAGCGTGGGCTCACGGGAGTTGTTGTCGCTGTCAATGACAACCAGCTCAGCTCATGACATGACATCATCGTTTCACAAAATATACGGATATATGGCATCTCTCTGTAGATTTAGCTTGTCAAGAAGCTTTAAATGCAACCCCAATGTTTACCTGTGTCATGCTTCTCCTGTCCCAAACCCTTCCCGGGTCATATTTTTCAGGTATGTTTGAGCTTTAGCTAATGAGCTGGCTGTAGCAGCAGAACGTGCAGGCAAAGCGTAATCGTGGTCCATAACTATAATACAGACGAATATTAAATATTACGCTACTTCAATGAATGACCTATTTTAGAACATTTTTCAAATATAGAGCGCACCGGATTATAAAGCACATAAGATACTGCAGTCAAACGTTTGACTGGGTTTGCGTTATTCATCCACTATGTGCTAAAGGCTAAAGGGAATGTAGTAAGTGCGCGGTGAGGTGAGGCGTTTATTTAGTAAGCATGAGAGAGCTGAAGCGGGCACATACATTCGCAGCCTGACTCATATGAGTATTCAATGTGCGAGGCTCGCTAACAGCAACAGTTGGCTGTTTTGAATGAGACGACATGGTTACTGTGAACGGGGAGCGCTTTATGCGCGAGCAGCACCGGGGACAGTGTGTCTGTTAAGAGTGAGCGCTCGTGAGCGGGCACGTGATTTACACACATAAAAATACGTACTACTTTTTTTTCTTCGTCATTTTCTTTTCTTTATTGGCGGTAGTCCAGTGTCCCCCTTTGTGTTTGGCGGTTTCGCCGGGTTCCGCAAGGAAGTTAGAGAAAATAGAGGAGTCAAAGGTTATATGACGCCATAGACGGGCGACGAAACGGAAATAAAGAAACGTCCCGTGTCTTCGAATTAAACTATAAATTTCTCCGTATTTGAAATTTGGTGGAAACTGTCGGGATAATGTAAGTACACATCTAACAGAAATATATAACATAGATACAATTATTTGTGCTATTTTTAATGCAGAAAAAATACATATTGTGGCTTTAAAGGTTTGTTTTAAAGGAGTGTCTTTCATCTTACTAAACTTAAAAAAAGGTTAACACAAAAAAAAGGTTTTATATTAAGATAAACCTCATATTTCAGCATTTAAATCATCTCTATAAAAAGAATGAGTCAATAAAGATACATTCCTGACAGTTATAATGCACAGTAGCTTATCTTTTATTATTAATAGTAAAATTCGTACCGATTTTCCCATGGCTGTCGTTGCTATAGAACCATGCACTCATTACACTAGGCTCTCCACAACGACAAAGGAGTTTTAGTAGCTAATGTATTTCCACCACAGAAAAACGCTTGCTGTAGCTCTGCTAAAAGATGTATTTACGGAGAACAGAAAAAACACCCAAGTGTTTGGGTGCACGTGCACTCCCATACTGAAAAGTTTATAAGCGCGTCCCGTGAGCGCATAATGAGCGCGCCTATTTGAAACATAGAGGATTTGAAATAACGACCTCGAGCGCGCAAAAGACATGATACGTGAACTAATCAGGAGATTCCCTTGACATCGCTTCTGCGCACGGCACCTTCTCAGCAAGCAGGGCGCCATTGCCAATAATTGAATCGAAATGATAAAAAATAGAAAAACTTTGCGCACAGAGTATTTTTTTAACTGCTCGTGCCGCCCCCCATGTGACATGAAGAAATGCCGCCCCGGGCGACTGCCCCGGTTCGCCCGTGCCTAGAACCGCTACTGACCACAGTTCCCTTTAAAGTCTTTCCGATGGTCTGCAGGTAAGCACTCTGCGTGGTGAGCTGCTCTCTTAACTGTGGGATCTCTGTTTGAATCTCGGCCACGTGTCGCCTTACCGTGGCTAGGTTGACTGCGTTGACGCTGGACATACCAATGTTGAACAGGGTTCCCACGGCAGCTGCGGCTCCAAGCAGGGCTCCAAGGAACCGTTTGGGGCGGCAGTTGTGTCCGCTTAATTCCGCTTGGGTGACGGTCATCTTTTCAAGTTGGTTCAGCATGTGCCTGATGTCAGCATCGGCATGGGAGAGGGAGTCTTCTGTCCAGCGGGCACCAGCCCAGCTGTACTGGATTACTGTGCGGGGGTAGTGTGCTCTGTAGACATTTCAGGGATCTAGTCGGACGTACACTTTCTGGGTGCGGGTCCGACAGTTGGTGATCAAGAGACCTGGTTGCTCCCTCAGCACGATGCCTGACGCTGGGCCTGGTGAGATGACGTCGGGTGGCGGTTGCCCTCTGATCGCTTGAAGGCACAGGATGGTAAACCACAGCAGCATCCTAGTAGCAGTAACAGAGGAGAGGGGTGAAAGAGAGGGGGAGAGAGAGAGAGGCAGTGTGTCAGCGGGAGTTGTCCATGGTTTTGCAGGACAGTCTTTCGCTCCTAGGATGAGAAACAAGTTAGTTTGCATTGGCCCCTCCCCGCCTCTCCCTGCCAGCAGCCGAATGTCTCTTAATTTGGTTGCAGTGGACCCATTTGAGCACAGGGTCTTTCTGTCCCCGGCTTAGTTGGATTCGGTACGCTACTGGTGAAAGTTTGTCAACAATTTCGTGAGGTCCTGTCCAGCGTGGCAGGAATTTCTTTGACAGCCGGTGGGAGGCTGTTTGTAGTGGCTGTGCGAAGCTATAGTACCAGACCCTGTCACCCACAGCCAGTTCCTGGTGTGACGCTTTCCGGTCGTAGTACGCTTTCTGACCCTCGGCGCTCTTTTGAAGCTGTTGCTGAGCGAAGGCGAAGGTTGATTTCAGATGCCGGTGTAGCTCTTCGAGGTACTGGTGAGTGGTGCAGGCTGTGACGAGACTTGAGTCCCCTGGCTGGTACAACAGGTGCAGTGTCATCTGTCGTCCAGTCATTAGTTCGAAGGGAGACACTTGAGTTGAGTCTTGTGGAGTAGCTCTGAGGGCCATTAGCAGTGAAACTGGGAGTTTCACGTCACAGTCTTTCTGGTTGGCGGCCACATACTTTTTCAGCATACTGACCACAGTCCGATTTGACCGTTCAACTTGGCCTGATGAGCTGGGCTGGTGACTAATGTGCAGTTGAACGTGGACACCCAAGAGTTTCCATATCTGCTGCATTATCTCAGCTGTGAAGTGAGTACCTTTGTCTGAGTTGACACTCATTGGCAATCCGAACCTGGAGAATATGTGGTTCATCAGGGGGTATGCCGTGGTCTGGGCGGTGTCGTTGGGTGCTGGGAGACACTCTACTCATTTTGTGAACTGGCACACGACTGTGAGAAAGTACTTGTTGCCTCTTGTTGATCGGGGTAGAGGCCCTACCCAGTCGATTTGCAGGTCTGACCACGGGAATGTGACTTTCCTGCATTGCAACGGAGCTCTGTGGTGTGGATTTGCTGGTTGAAACTGGCTGCAAATCAGACATTCTTTGATGTACTCCGCCACGTGTTTTTGCATGCATGGCCAATATGCCACTTGTTTTAAGTGGCTCTGACGCCGTGATGTCCGGCACATGGTGCGTCGTGGGCAAACATCAGCATCACCCCCCTTAAAGACTGTGGGATGACAAGCCGTGGCATTGTGGTGTCATCAGGTTTATACCACAAGATGTTGTCTATTACACGCAGCATGTGCTTGATGGCGTGCAGGCGCTTTAGACAAGGGTTGGCCGTGAGGTCATCCAACGTGAGTGGGTGGTTGGTGGGGTCTGAGAGGTGGTGCAGAAAAGTCTTTATTGCTGTGTCAGAGTTTTGCATGTCCGCTATGTCGTTGTTTGAGATCTGCGGAGTCAGGGTGTGAGGCTGCGAGGTGGGCAGTGCAGCAGGGAAAGTTTGTTTGCTGCGGGTTAGCACTGCCACGTCAAAGGCTTGTGGTTGGGCAGGAGGTGCCCATGGAGTACCGTGCAGTGCACCAGCCTTGGCAAGGGCATCGGTTTGGTCGTTTAGGTCCTTGTCGAGGCCTGGTTGTTTGGAGTGACCTTTCACCTTTTTCCAGTAGACAATCATGTCGTGTTGTCTAGTCAGGTTATCACATGCTTGAAACAAATTTTGTGACAAAATGTGTGACAGGCTTGCCGTTTGAGGTCTTAAAGCCATTTTGTTTCCAGCTTGGAAGGTGGCATGTGAAACTTAGTCTGGCATAGTTCGAGTCTGTGCAGATAAGGAGTTCTCTGATGTTGTGGGCCGAGGCTATTTGTAGAGTTATGAGAATGGCTGCCACTTCAGCATATTGTGATGACTGGGGTCCCAGCTTGAAGTGTTGCGGTGGGCAAGGCAGATCATTTACCCATAACACACCAGCACCTGCTTGACGAGTGCCCTCTTGGTTGTAGGAGCATCCGTCGACGTAGGCTGTTGGCATACCTTGGCACACATTGTCCTCAAAGTACCTGTGACAGGTCAGTGGTTGTGTTTCTTCCACGTGGGCTGTTGCAGGTGGGACATTGTCGGAGCAGCTTTGGCAGGCCGCCAGGCCGTTGCCTAGGGCTGACTTGTGGTTTTGTGCGTATCTTGCTTCAACATTGCGACCCTGGAGGGCCATTAACCACGTGGCGATGAGGGAGTTTGTGACCACACCATCACGGATGCGTTGGCTGTTGAGGAACATGACAGGCTAATGACAAGTCTCTATGATAACTTTCTGCGCTCCAATGTAGTTGGAGAATCTTTGTATGGCCCACACGGTGCAAAGCAACGCCTTTTAACAGTCTGAGAATTTAGTCTCTGGTGGAAGAAGTGTCTTGCTGGCATACGCAACTACTCTCTTGTCTTGGTCATGTCGTTGGTACAGACCAGCGCTGAGACAGTGTTGGGAGAATCCAGCTTCCAAGTAGAATTCTCTTAGTGGGTCAGGGTAAGCCAGGCATGGAGCTTTACACAGGTGACGTTTCAGCTCTTTCATGGCGTTGTCCTGGACGGTTGTCCAGACAAACGGGCAGTCTTTTTTCAGCAGGGCAGTTAAAGGCTTTGCAATGTCTGAATAGTTCTCTATGAACTGCAATGAGTAATTGCACACCCCCAGAAAACTTCGAAGTTCTGAGACGTTGGTGGGGGGTTTGATGTTTTGAACAGCTTGTATGCGACTTGTTTGTGGTTCGATGCCCTGTGACCCGATCAGTAGTCCCACGTAGTTGACCTTGGTTCGACACCATTGTCCTTTGTGGAGGGCGATCTTGGCACCTGCAGTTGTTAACTGGTTCAAAACATAGTCTATTTCTTTCAGGTGATCGGCTACTGTGGTACTTTTCATCAGCACGTCGTCCACATAGATGAGATTTCCTCTCATTCTTGCATCGGGGCATGCTTTGTTCAGGAAGATGTTGAACTCAGCAGGTGAGTTAGCATAGCCGAATGGACACCTGGTGAAAGTGAATTGTCTGTTGCCAAAAGTGAAATCAAGCTTGTGCTGGTCTTCTGGATGTACTGGGATGGTCCAGAATCCAGAGGCCACGTCGAGCGTAGAGAAGATGGTGGCTCCTCTGATTTGGGGTATTTCTTGCTCCAGCTGGGTCATGGGCCATTGTGACAGAGGCACCTGTTGGTTCAGTTTCCTGTAGTCGATCGTTGGTCGCCACTTGCCGTTCGGTTTGATTACCGGCCAGATGGGAGCAGAATAGGTGCTGTTGCATGGACGAATTACACCTTTCTCCAAGCATGGAGTCAATGATCTCTTGCACCGGTTCGTGTGACGCAATTGGGATTTTATATTGTTTCACATAGGTAGGGGGCACTTCAGGGTGCGTTGGGATACGCATGGTGTGAAGGTGGGTGAGACCACAGTCTAAAGAGTCTTTGGCAAATGACGCTTTGAATTTGTAAAGGACTTGTCTGAGTCTTTTTATCGGTCTGCATAGTCCTGGATTGCATCAGCGTCGGATAGGATTTGTTGAACTTGAGATTCAAATCCCGGATAGGGCTCTTCTGTGGGTGAGTCACCAGTTGCGTTGACAAGCGTAGGTGCAGAGGTTTCATCAGTCTCGCAGGTAGGCTGTTTGGAGACTGCGTAGACAGCGAGGTGTCGGTCCTCCGTCAGTTCCGTTCTGCATACTTGAGCTTTGTCCATTGGCATGACTGAGGCAAGGGAGATGATTTTGAAAGGGGCTGTGCGCAGTGTGTCGCCTGTGTGCCCGTTGGGTAGCATGGCGACAGGAAGGGGTCCCACGAATGGTAAAGTTAGTTCAAAGTCGGGGAAATCATGGCTCACTAGCCATCCCAGCCGATAGGCTTTTGGGATTGTGATCTCCACTGCGATGCAATTGTTGAACAGGATGTAGACTGCACGCGATGACAGTTCAGTGAGGGGCGTGGCTTCCAGTGTTAGTCCAAGTTCAATGCATTCAGGTGACTGTTGAAAGAAACCCAATGTGTGGTTTAGAGTTTGGCCTCGTCGAATGTTGAGTCGAACAGCGACCCCTTTGGTGTTAGCAGGTACTACAGTTTCCTGTTCGCTAATCAAGGTGCAGACCTCTGGGATGGTCTGGCCTGACATGAGGTTGTCAGTGTGTGTGGGAACAACAGCTGGCTGTAAAGTCAACGGGGCCCACAATACCTCTTTGATAATGTCCACATGTGCTTGGAGGCGAATCAGGATGTCTGCTCCAATGTAGACGTTGTGAGGCGGGTCCGGTAGGACCAGGAAGTAATGAGTGAGGCACCTGTTATTCCAGTTCAAGTTCAAAGCACAGATACCTTTTGCAGTCACCATGTTTGATGGACATGAATTCAAAGGGAAGCGTGTGCGCTTGCTTGCAGAAGGAAGATCAGGTGTGACTTTAATCAGTTCAGTGAAAAGTGACAGGCTAATGGCAGAGTTGTCTGCCCATAGAGCACAATGTGCTTGGTGCGTGCTTGGTGTTGTGACAGCTGGTTCTGCGGTCTGTTTCAGGAGAGCAGTGTTCGGGGCGCTTAGTTCAGTAGGAAAGCTGTCAGGAAGGTTTCCAGTCCTCACCCTTAGTCATGAGGAGTCTGGCTTGTCCTCTTTGTCAGCTTTCTTGTGAAGAAGCTCTTTCAGAACTTTCAGGATCTCTGCGGTCTCCGACACAGACTTACTGTTTGTCTTTGTGGCAGGCTCGGATTTGGACTTGGACTTGCTTGGGGCCTGCCGTGAAGGTTTTCTTTGTCACTCCTCTGGGCTAGGCGTTCTTGCTGATGGAGCTCGGCTGGTTCTTGACTGTTGGCTGGCTTCCCACGTGGCTCCACCCCTTTGGTTGTGGGGAGGCCGTGGGTTTCCATAGGACTCAGGGCGTCGGCTTTGCTGCTTGGGGCGTGCACCCTCACGGTTGCGTTGCCCTCTGCTGGCCTGAAACGTTCTGGAGTCGTTGTTAAACAATCTGTTAGTGTGATGCTGTTGGGCGCCCTCTAGTGCCAGCTCTGAGTGGTGATCCGTGATGGGGCAGATAGAGGGAGTTCTAACAGTCTTTTCAGAAACCATTTTCTGTTTGATGAAAGCTTTGTGGGCCAAATCTCGCAGTTGTTGGGTTGTCATGGTTTGAGGGCACGCCAGGACCCCTAAGTGATGGCTCACAGTGGGATGCAGATTTCGGAGGAACAAAGTTCGGAAGTTAAAGTCCTCTTCCATTCCAGGCTCGTTCCGTGCGCCGAAGTAGGCTTGCCTGAGGCGAGTATAATAGGCCTGCAAAGTTCCAGTCGTCCCTGCTTGAGGTTCATCGTGGTGATTAGTCCTTGATCAATTTCTGGATCAGAGAATTCCCGGATGAAAGCTTGTCGCAGTTGCTGGTAATCCGTTTTGACAGCGTCTGGTTGACGATCCAGGAAGCTGCGTACGTCCCGACTGGACATAATTCTGACCAGATACAACCTGTCCCACGGGGTGACATGGGGAACAGTGTTCAAATGAAAGTAAATGTCCTTCAGGTAGGCATGAACATTGTGGCCTCCTGCAGGGTTTGGTGTGAAGGTAGGAATGTTTCTTGCCAACTTGTCAAGTTCTTTGAAGCCCATGCCGTGGTGAGTGGCAGGGATTGACGGGGAAGCCCCCCCTTTTCCAGAGGGCGGGGACCCTGGCAGGCTGTCCGCAGATGTCTGAGACGGTGGACGTCCGTCCTCCATCACAGTTCTGGAGTCTTGACTGAAGTGTGCGGGTCGACTGGTCAGGGAAAACTTTGTAGTGTGTGTTTCCCTGACTCGGTCACTCTGCAGTTTATAGGAGTGTTTTAGTTCTTGGTGGACGGCGTCAAGCTCGTCTTTATAGAGATCTAGTTGTTGGGAAAGCTTATCAATTTCAGCTTGGGCTGTTTTCAAGTGTTTTTCACAGGCCTTAGCTTTAGCGTCTCTGTCTTTCAATTCAGCCTTGGCTCTGGCAAGGAGAGCGTCACCACGTTCCAGTTTTTCGGTGAGCGTCTCTCTGGCTTTCTTTTCCTTTAAGTCCTTTTGGTCGGTGTCCAGCCGGAGGTGTTCCAGGGCCTCTTGAAGTCTTTGCACTTCCTTTTGCAGGTCTGGGTCCGTTTCCTCCTCGCTCTGTTCCTCGTCGTTGCGTAGTAGCTGGTCTAGACGACTCTGGGTTTCTGCTTGGTTGCGCTGGGCCTCCTCCGTTTGGAGCCGTAGAGTTGCCGTCTCCTGTTCCAGGTCGGTGGCAGTTCTCTCGTGAAGGCGGGCTTGTGCGACCAGCATATGGGCCAGCTTTCCCACGATTCGGGCCCATTCTTTGTGGCTGTAGCTCTGCGTTGGGTCCTGCCTCATCAGCGTGTCCAGTTCGGCGTCCAGCTGTTCCTGGCTCCGGGGCTCAGCGTCGCAGTCCTCCTTGGGCAGGAACGCGGCGGTCATGGCGGTCAGCCATGTCTCGAGGCTGTCCCAGTGGGCTGCCGGGTGGGGAGACTGGGACATACTGGCTTACTGTAGGCGAGAGGAGCACAACACACACACAAAGACCAAATGCAAGTTTGTTCAACAATTTAGGCGCTATCCCTTTGATACGGACGATGCCGTTTACGGGAATTTTGGCTAACTGATGGAGACAGTTAGACGGTGAGAGAGAGACAAATTGTTTAGGTCAGCGCGGGGCCTAAATAAAGATTTGACAGGGCCGGAGCCAGTGGGTCACTGCTGCCACTGACGGCTCGTCTGTCAGTCTGTTATTTAGCTTTCCTGGGGTGTCTCTGTAGGCTGTGTCTCTGGGTGACCTGAAAGGCACAGTTCACACAGAACAGAGAGAGCAGAAGAAAAACAGCAAGGTACGAGAACTTAAAGGTTAGGCACTAGGACTAATGGGTCTGTGAATACAGAGAAGGATAACAGTTTAGAAAGTGTTACGGGGACTAAGAGGGCTTGTGCCGGCTATGTGTGTTTTCTGAGGCACGGATGGGTAGCACTTAGATTACAAGGGAGAATATCTAATATTCTTGTGGCCTATGCTAAGTGAATGATCTGTATTTCTTTACCTTATTTCAGCTTGCCTGGGGTGACCCGAAATCACTCCTGGCTGGAGCCAATGGTGAGGGAAATTCCCCCGTCGCTCCAGACACTTAACTGAGGTGTCCGCGGGCCTTTCCTGTGCGTCTACCACGGTGCGCCCGCTCAAACAACTTCGACTTTTAACACGACCTGGCAATTCCGAGGATGTCACCTGCTTACGACACTGCAAAAGGGGTGTCCCCCCAGAACCTCCCTTTCGGGGTGGCCCCTCTTTAGGCCCCGGTTTGTGAGGACGTTCCGAAATTGCCTTGTGTCGCAGCGTGAGTGACCCCTCTTTGTGGAATTTACCAGATTGCTGATGTCTTGTTGCGTGCCGCACCAATGGACAGAGACAGGAGGTTCCGAGACTCACCCACAGCTAGCGCTGGTTACGCCGGTAGGAAAATCCGTCCACTGGAGACCAACCAGGGATGAAGATCAGATCACCACACACAAGAGAATGTTCCCTGTAAAATACTGAAATGTGGCAGAAAAAGGGCTCTAAAATTAATTAAAGTTGACCTTGTTTAAACCAAATTGAGTATTTGTGGGGTATAAAGTACAAAGTCTTGCTACCTAAGGGCAAAGAAGAAAACACAAAAAGGGAATTATGACAATGTTGTTAACTATTAGAATACCCTAGAGAGAGAGTCAGAGAGTGGGGCAGGAGACACAGGAGTACACAGGCGCAGTGGCGGGTTTGGGCCACCAGAGGGCGTGTTCTCTGTGGTCAGCCTGGTAGAAAAGACAAACTTAATTGAAATTGCAATTCAAAGGTTTTAAATTAAATTCAAATAAGCGTGTGCAGGGATGTTACGTAATCCCTAAGGCAATGTGATAGGGTATCACAGGCTGAAGGGAAGAAAAGGAAAAGGGAGAAAACAAATGAATAAAAGTTAAACTTAATTAAAAAAAAATTTAAAAAAAAAAATTAATTAATAAAAAAAAATTATTAAAGAAAAATTAATAAGCGTTATCAATTCACAAAACTAATAACAGTTATTGATCTATTGAAAACAAATCAACACAAGTTATCAATTCCTTGAGACGAATTAACAAACCAAACAATTTATCAAAAAGGAGAAAAAGTAATTTATTAATAAGACTTATTGATCTACCCGAGGGAGAAATCAATAACCTTATTTGGAGGGAAACGAAATTTAAGTGGAAATGCCCATAACACAATGCATGAGATTAAATGAGAATTTAATTCAGGTTTATCTTCTTACGTTTTCTCAAAACCAAATCTGAATGAGATTATGAAAATTAACAGATGGGTATCACTCTCAATGCCAATCAGCTTGTAAGTTGACACAGAATGAGCCCAACTGAAAATAGACTGAAATCTCAAACAGAACGCGAGGAGAGGCGAGCGTCGTGATCGCTTCAACTGTGAAAGTTAACAATGACTGGGAAGGGAAATTCAGGAAAACAAGACCTATTCAAAAATGTCCACGCGATGGCGCTATTTTGCTCACGTCGATGAAAAGGGGTCTGACAGTAATTTGAAACTCTGAGGCGCTAGGCTGCGCTCTTGCGTTGGGGAGTACAATTACAATCAGAACCACTTCACTGTCCCTTCTAGGGCGCGCGCAAAATTTGAATGCATGCAATAGTTAAAATCCAGGCGGATTTTGCGTGCTATGTTTCACGGGTGCGTGAGGCAGAAATGACTTTACTGCACTTACACGTAGCTATATCCTCGCTATGTTTCACGGGTGCGTGAGGCAGAAATGACTTTACTGCACTTACACGTAGCTATATCCTCGCCCCTCGCAGACGACTGCTGGCTACCCAAAATAAAACATAAATACCGGCCAGCAGCCCCTCACGGACGACTGCTGGCTTACCAAATAAAATATAAAATACAGATAAAAGCAGGCCTGTTCCTCTCTCGATCATCCACTCCGTCGCTCCCCCTTTTGTGGCTCCGCTCCTTCGTGAGAGATGCGAGACCGGTGTGCTTCACAGGTGCTGCTAATTAGCAATCGCACCACCGGCCTTGCGACTTTCTCTCACGTCCCTCGACCGTCCTGCTCACCACATAACCCATCACCCCTCACAGGCCGGGGGGTACACCCGAGACTGTGCCTACTCCCCCCCCGGCGGCGGCGATCCCTAGGGGGTATGGATCGACGAGCCGAGGGAGACGGAGACGGAAGCACGAGGAGCGACGGACACGAGAGAGGGGAGAGAGGAGAAAAAAAATAAAAAAATTGGTCCGGCTCCCACAACGCGCTGCCATCTTGTCCCTCACCAGCTGGGCGATCTCCTCCGCGGTGCCCGGCGGCGACGCTGGATGGCCCTCGGGGAACGCCTCGATGCTCCCCCGACCCCGGTGGACGGCGACGGCTCCTCGGGTGCCTTGGGCAGACGGCAGGAGTCCCCCGCTCCCTGCTCCCTGCTCCTCCCCTTCACTGGCGGATGGCAGCAGGCTCCGGCCCACGGCAAGCGGCGGTGACTCCTCCTCTCCCTCCCGAACAGCAGCCGCCCCTCCATTTTCCAGGCGGTCGGCGGCGAGCTCGGGCGTCCCACTGGCAACTCATCCCAGCGCCCCGCCTCGAGCGTCCATGGCCACGAGTCCCCCGCTCCCTGCTCCTCCCCTTCTGCGTCTGGTACCTCTACGGTAATCAACCACGCCCTGACACTTGACATTCATGCTGCACCTGAGAATCAATAAAATGCAAACCTCCACAGCCACCACGGGACCCTCAGGAAAAGGGTACCACACTGGAGGCTGCGTCGAACCTCATCAAGCTGAGCCCCAACCTCAGCCTAACCTGTCCCAAGGCCACGGTGGGCGCTTCTGAGTTGGTCCAGAAGCATATCAGGGCCATCGACCCTGAGACTGTACACGTCGTGTCTGCCGACCCTGTCTCTCTTCACGTCAGTCCAGCCGAGCCCGAGCCGCTTCACGTCAGTCCAGCCGAGCCCGAGCCGCTTCACGTCAGTCCAGCCGAGCCCGAGCCGCTTCACGTCAGTCCAGCCGAGCCCGAGTCGCTTCACGTCAGTCCAGCCGAGCCCGAGTCGCTTCACGTCAGTCCAGCCGAGCCCGAGTCGCTTCACGTCAGTCCAGCCGAACCTGCGCATCACTCCAAGGCTGCCCAGGAGGGAGCTCCCGAGGCTGTTCCTGAACTATTTGGTCCACCCTGGTCGCAAATGCGGCGTGCACCGCCTTGGCCGCCGGCACAGTTTGCTCCATTGACCTGGCACTCCCACCTGCCCCAAGAATGCCTCCGTTTCACTAACACTCTGGACAATAATTTGAAGAGCGTCTGGTATACGCTCTTTAAAGGGGAGGTTATGTCACAAGGCTAGTCTGTGTTTCTGCCTAGTTTAATGTTTGTCACAGTCTAGTCTGTTTCTGTAAGGTTTCATGCATGTCACAAGTCTAGTCTGTTTCTGTATTGTTTCATGTTAAGTAGTTCCCCGTTATGTTTATTAGTCTGTCACAGGTGTTTCCTATTAGCCACACTCTCTTGTTAGCTCGTTTTCTCTTGTATTTAAGCCTGTATGTCTAGTTCAGTCTTTGTGGGTCCTTAATGTTGTTTGCTGGTTTTACTGTTCCTGATTACTGTTTCTTGATTCTTGAGTATGTCTTTGTATAGTTTGAGTGGTATAAATAAAGTAAATCTGCAAATGGATCCTACTACCTCGTCTGATTCAACCTCATGTGACAGAAACATGCATTTTCTGTCGAGCTGCTTTGAAAAGATATGTATTGTGAAAAATGCTATATGTAATAAATGTAATAAATGTGAATTAAATATAGGCTTCTGGGGGGCGGGATATATGCCTCGCGCTCAGCACACGTGAAGCTTGCGCAACGCACTAACAACAGAAGCCTAATGATTATGGATGTGTCGGGAAACAACAGCAAGGATATATTTTTAATGATTTATTAATTTATTAATGAACAAGTGTTTATTAAGTCTGCTGGCAGCAAATATGATTATGGCAATGCTGACTCGTCATTCCTGCAGCAGTTAATGCACGCGCCTAACGTATATGGATCAGGTAATCAAACTATTCCTTTCTAATTGTTTTGTTTAAAAGTAGACATATTTTGACCGACTATAGGCCTATTTCTCATGTCTATGAAGCAAGTATCCCATATGCTGAGTGTCAGTTCATCTGAGACGCACTCCAGTTCTTGCAGTGGAAGACGGTACTCTCAACAAGTGTCTGTGCGCTTATCAGATTTACTGGTCTTGGCGGCAATTATCCTGTCGAAAATATTGCATCGCATGCTTCTGGTATCGAGTCTGGCACACAGGTACACTTTGGATCATTTCCACATATTTTCTATCCATCTGGGTTGGGACGCTTACACGCACGCACACACACACTCACGTGCGACGAGCTACGTCTCTGAGCAGCCGCATAAACTAGTGTTTTCCGCCACAGCCTATCATGCTGCGTGCTTATTGTTTCACTGACATTGACGAGATTAACCACTTAGGTACCGATATTTGGTATCGAAAAACAAGACATGTTTCGATACTCGGTAGTACCGAGGCAATTCGGTCGGTACCTAAAAAGTACCGAACTCGGTAAAAAAAAGTACCGAATGTCTCTTCATTTAGATGCAAACCTGCTTCTTGCAGTTTGTGCAGCACTGTTTTGTGGTGGGCATCATAACAATTATATCATCCAGATAAAAATGGACACCTGAAACATCTCTGAGAATTGTAGACATCAGTTTTTGAAATGTCAAGTCAAGTCACCTTCATTTATAAAGTGTTTTTAACAGTATGGATTGTTTCAAAGCAGGTTAACAGTTATAATAGCTATTACCGTAACAGATTGTTTAGGCTTTACAACTGCATTAGCATAAAGTTTTTGTCCAGCTAAAGTTTTGATTGATTCACTTCCGTTGGGAAGACCGTTATGAAGTTATTAACTTAGGCACTGCTATAACACAACACCGCTCTAACAGTAAAACTCTTAAAGCGCTCTGGCCGCCCATCCGCACAAAACAGTGCCTCCAAAGAACCTTGTATGCTAAAAAGGTTCCATAATGACAAGAAAGAACCCTTTTGGCACAAAGGTTCTTTATAGGCTATTGTTCATTCATATATTACATTATTCTGCAACATTTTGTAGTTGTAATTAAATTATTGTTTATTATAACTGTTGTAGTAACTTAATATCACATTTTTATCATACTGATTTTTGGAGGAGAAAAACTGAAACTCTTCGTGTGATATTGATTTACATCAAATTATATAAATATATACATTTTCTAACCCCCATATCTTTAATTTTGTGATCATTAACATGCATTCATAAATAAATTTTAGGGTCTTGATGTTTGTCAATAATATGAAATATTTAATCCAGAAAGGACAAAACAAATGATAATGAATGAAACCAAAATGTTCCATATAGAACCTTTTTCCTGGTTACAAAGAACCCTAAAGGGTTCTTATTATTGAACCCTTAAAAAAGGTTCTGTATAGAACCTTTTAGGGGTTCCAAATACGTAGCGCTGATAGAACCTTTTAAGGTTCTATATAGAACCCTTTTAAGGTTCTATATAGAACCTTTTCTTCTAAGAGTGTAGTGTCTCGAGAACGCACTCCCTGAAATAGGTTCGAAGGTGCAAACAATTATCCTTTATCTCTGCGCAAACCTGCGCAAAATGCAAACCCGCGAAAACGCAGACGGCGTGCACATGTGCATCACGTGTTCAGTCCATAGGGATGCACATTTTAATATATATGTGCGCAGGCGCAGGCGTGTAGTCCATCTTCACAAATCAACCCAAATCAACTACTTGTCTGGTCTTAAAAATGGTGATAATACATAATATTTGTTGCGTCTGCATAGCTACGCGAACCAGAATTATCCCGATAATGTTTAATCTGTTAAAGAGTTAAAGGTAGGGAGGCCTAGGGCAGAGACTAGTTGACAATTCAGGACTGCATTGTCATCGTGTCAAGGCGATGGTCCTTTATCGGATCTGGATAAGTCCTGGATCCGGCGGACTGTGGTGAACCTCAGGATAAACAGAGAGACTATTATTAGCGTAGACGCCATCCTTCTTATGATGTAACAAGTACATCAGGATTTATGGGAAGTGTTCCTGGTTCCGGCTGATCTATGCAGCCTAACATTGAATTATAGAAGTCTATAATGTGTTATGAAGGAAGATGGTTCCAAAGTTTTGGTGCTAAATAGGAAAAGGATCTACCAATAGCAGTCGATTTTGATATTCTAGGTATTATCAACTGGCCAGAGTTTTGAGATTGCAATAGACGTGAAGGACTATAATGCGTTAAGAGCTCGCTCAACTACTGGGGAGCTAAACCATTTAGTGCTTTGTAAGTAATCAGCAATATTTTAAAATGTATACAATGTTTAATAGGGAGCCAAAGCAGTGTTGACAGAACCGGGCTAATATGGTCATACTTCCTGATTCTGGTAAGAACTCGAGCTGCTGCATTTTGGATCAGCTGTAGTTTATTTATTAAGCGTGCAGGGCAACCACCCATAAGAGCATTACAATAATCTATCCTTGATGTCATGAACGCATGGAACTAATTGTTCTGCATTTTTAATTGAGAGCATAAGACGTAATTTAGGTATCAAGCGTAGCGTCAGTTCTGGGAGGTCACGTTAGTCAAGCTCGCATCAGCTGACTCTCAGCAGATCCACGTCTACCTATAGGAATACGACGCCAATCACTGTATACATACATAAGCTCCTTCAGTATCAGCAGCCATGACGAGCAGTCCACGACGATTGCTTTGTTGGGTTCCATGAGATTCACACATTCTGATATGTTTACTACAATGGGCGATAAGTTGATCAGGCAATAAGGCGAGGCATCTACTCTTTCCATAATGTCTGCCACTAACAGATGGTTCAGCTCCACAGACACAGCATCCTTTACAGAAAAAGGCAGCCTGCAAAATGTGTCTGTTGCACAATGATAGGATTTTCACATAATTTTACTTTATGTACAAAGTTCTTTGCACAGCCAAAGCTTGGCGTGGCAGAATGAGACACATGCTGCACAGGCTGTTTGGAGGTGACTTTATTAATTCGATTAATTCTCTGTTTGTTAATTTATTATAATTATATGTATATTTTGTTGACTAATTAATTGGCTTATGACCCATTTTCTTCATATTTCTGAAATGAATTGCTTTTAACCCTCAGGTGCTCTTCGGTCATTTCTGACCGAAAAATTTTCTATTTTGAAATTTTAAAAATCACAGCTTCATCAGAATGTTACGAAACTTGGTGACTTTTATGGGATTGGGTATGTGAACAGAAAAAAAAAAATGAGGTCATGATCCGAGCAGGCTAAGTGGTCGTAAAAAATAGTCACACTTGTGCTCTTCGGTCAAAAATGACCGACCATAGGAAATGAATGGGAAATATATTTATTTATTTAAGATTTTTGATTTAAGACCGTTTAATAAAACAAAAGACATGCTGTGCTCAAGGTACAATTTTATTTATTTTACTAAAAACGGGGGAAAAAAAAGTCACATCAACATTTACCCTTGTTAATACAGTATACTCAATATCTTTCCAACAGAAATACAATACACCAGTTCTTAATTTCCTTTTAATCTTATATTAAAATATCAGATAGTTTGCAATCTAACAGTGCTTATGAAGTACGTCACCAGATTTTTTGTTTTTCCCTCTGCTCTGCCAGTGTCCTTCAGCAGTGGAGTAATAATAATAATAATGATAATTAAATAAAATCATAATACAAAAATGAACCTTTGTGTTTTCCTGCCCACTTTTTATCTGACAAGCTGAACATGCAAAAAAGGGCATTAACAGATCTTTCTACAGAATACACTGAAGCATCACCAGACACTTCAAATTGCAAAAGTGACATTAACAATGTTACCTGACAATGTTTCCTCAAATCAAGACAAAGTTTAGAATTTTCCAAGTATAATCTGTTCAAGTCATTGCATATCATGACTTGTCCCAAAAGATGGCTAATTTAACTGTTATTTTCTCTCTTGTAAAGTTTAATCAAGTCTATACCATCAGATAAAATGAATCAAAAAACGGCCAAAATTGCAAATGAAGGACTCTATAGAGTCTCAAAGTGTACAAGACTGTACAGGCACAATTAAAAGTGTATATTCATAATAAATATGGCAATTTTTTGGCCTGGATGTACTTGGACAAGGAAGGTCTGGGATTTTCAATGTTTTGCCCATAAGGAAAAAATTGCAGCAGATTTTATTTTGAACAAATGCATTTGCTCTCTCTCTCTCTCTCTCTCTCTCTCTCTCTCTCTCTCTCTCTCTCTCTCACACACACACACACACACACACACACACACACACACAAACACACACACACACAGCTCACTGCCCTTGTATCAAATGCAAAAAAGCTTATGAAACAAAACAAAAAAACAATAATATTTATAAAACATGGAAATGCTGATGTTTATTGGAATGTCTCTTGGGGAAGAAAGCAATTGCAGTTCACTTCCAGCCTCAGGTTCACTGAACTGGGCTTTAGAGGAGCAGTCACAACTGATGCAGACATCCCAGCATCCATCTGCAACTCTGACTAACCAACATCCCAGGACACTAATCTTCAGATGGGACGGTAAACAGGGTGTTTAAAGTGGTAGGAAGTGTGTTTGTGAGGACCCCTGTGTGATAAGTACATTTCTATAAGGTGATACCGGGCTCGCTCCAGATCACCGTCCTCTCGCTGCAGTTCTTCTCCATGCTGCAGTGAAGCTTAAGCCCCCTTTACACATGAACATGACTGGAGACAACAAATGCAGGGGAGAGCGGGCACAGTCTCCCAGTGTCCCCCCGCTGGATCATTGGCTTTGTACAGAAGTTGTGGGTTAGACGTCAGTTGAGAAATATAGTGTATTCTTCTTCAGCTCAGCGAAGGATATTGGTGGATGCTGCAGGTAGTACAGCAATACCTGAACCTGTGACAGAGGGGGGAAAGAGAGGATGACTAAAGTGATGCAATGATTATACTATCCTGACTCTAACATTCTCAACCATATGTAAAACTATCAGCATTATTCACCTGTACCACTAGATGGTGCTCCAACTCCTGCATGAACACCACTTTGATTTTGACTTTTATTCTGAATAAACTGATAAAAAACTAGAAACTACTACCTTTTAGTATAAAACATGCTAGATCTATTTAGAATCAGTTTAGAACCAGTACTGACTGAAAGGAGAGGGAATGAGTACAATATGTTCCAACCAGACATAACAAGAGGCCACAATATTTATAGTAATAACAATAAGGGCTTTCAAGAACTACAATCAGAGATCTCACTTTCAAATTCTAAAAAACAAGTAAACCGATAAATAAAAATATACTAATAAAACAAAATGGTAAAAATAAAAAGTGCAGGACATGGGAAAATTAACAAAGCCCTAAAACTTTCAGTGCATTAAAGAGCAAATAGAAAGAGGGCATAAACTTCTTATACGATTCTAATTAAAGGATTAGTTCACTTTAAAAAAAAAGCTTCAAACGCTACCAGATGATGAATAAGGATCATATCTAGCGAAACGATCGGTCATTTCAAAAATAAATTAAAAAGTTTAAGCTATGGCCGATTTGCCAGACGCACACCAGAAGCAGTTCACAGCTGAGGAGACCGATGTCCTCGTCAGGGCCGTAATAGACAGAGAAGTGTATGGGGATGGGTTTAAACAGGTGTGTAATAATTTGGGTAAATGTGTAAGCTAGATGTATGCCTATTATTTTCACATCTTCATGGACACCACAATGATTTCCCTCGTGTGGTAATATTTTTCCTTGTGTCCAATCCAATATGTATGGATTGAAAAAATGGGAAATGCTGCATCTGTGTAGATGAAAGAAGCAAAGTGTATTGTGCACATGATACATTATGGCTAAGCATGCACCCTTTAAAATAGCATCTGAATAACGCGCCACTGACTTTAAACTTTTTTTCCTGAAAGTATAAAATAGCACCAGGGAACTTTTGCGCTGGAAAACACCTCTTTTTGCTGAACCGCCCCCGGGAGCGCAAGTTCATTCTCTATTTTACAGACGTGCGTCTGTGGAGGCAAAAGTTTGCTGTGTGTCGGGTGGAAAATAGGAATGATACATGTACAGATATGGTGTATAAAGTCAATTGCACTGGGTGCAAGATAGGGCCCTTATTTCTCAAAGTTTATGAATTAATACAAGTTAGACAAGCTTAATGGAATGAATTTTTTTATTTATTTTTTTGCATAACTTCTATTTATAATTAAAATATGATAATAATAAGTATTTTTGCGAAGTATTATTATAAGTATTATTGCTCAGTTTAAAATATGTCATTAACAAACCAAAGGGCAAAACAGTCAAAGTGCCTCTTCAGTTCCACTGACAGATGGCATGTACCCAAAAAGTGAAAGTGAGGAGCATTTATGGGTACAAGTCGGGAACCGGCCTACCTTACATATTTCAAGGATGCTGAGTCCAAAAAAAGGTACCCAAGCGAAATTTTGAGTTTTTTACCTTCTAATTTGCATATAAAAATGGCCGCCAAATTGCCTATCTTGCTCAGTCGTTGGACCATTTTCCCCTAGTTTTTTTGTAACTAGGCAATCAAGATGAGGAAATTAAATTTCTAAGATCGATAGTCAAGGGTCAGAGCAAAGATATATTGGAGGCTCGTCACTGCATTTTTTATGTATGTATATATTTGCAAACTACCAACTTTTAAGGGGAGGTGAATAGGTGAATAGGGTAAAATTATAAAAAAAATAAAAAAAAAATAATAGATTTCACCATGAAACTTCCTCAGTTGATTACTTACACAAGTACATTAAAAAATGTATTATAAGTTTTTGAAATTTGTATATTTAATGATGCAAATTATGCATTATCTCATTAAATATGCATCATTAAATATGCAAAATTGTGCATATATTTTTGGTAGATAGATCTGAACAGATGATAAAGCCAGGTGCAAAATTATTTTTTCATTTTGTTTACACACAAGATGAACAAAAAAAGTTCAGAGTTATTTCAGGATATATGCTTTCATTACCTAGGAAATCAAAATATACTGTCCATACCCTAAAAAAACCCCCCGATATATTCGCTATATGCCCCTGGTAGGGTCTCCCAAGGCAAACAGGTCCTAGGCGATACGTCAGACTTAGAACGGTTCAAAAAACCATACGAGTGAAGAAAAAACAAGGACCGTGATGTCACCGGTATGGAGCTGCTCGGAGCTGTGGCCGGCAGGTCTCCGGTGCCTGTCGAGGCAGCAATCCCCAAACCCGGTGGTGGACACTGGAAGTAAAGGATGCTGTCAAGCTGAAGAAGGAGCCCTATTGGGCCTGGTTGGCTTGTGGGACTCCTGAGGCAGCTGAAAGGTACCGGCAGTTCAAGCGGACTGCAGCCCGGGTGGTTGTGGAGGCAAAATGTCGGGCCTGGAAAGTGTTTGGTGAGGCCATGGACAAGGACTATCGGCTGGCCTCTAAGAGGTTCTAGCAAACAGTCCGGCGCCTGAGAGAGGAAAGCAGTACCCTACCAATGCTGTTTACAGTGGAGGTGGGCGGCTGTTGACCTCAACTGGGAATGTCGTCGGATGGTGGAAGAAATATTTTGAGGATCTCCTCAATCCCACCATCACGTCTTCCATCAAGGAAGCAGAGGCTGAGGGCTCAGAGGTGGACTCACCCATCACCCTAGTCAAGAAACTCTGGATGAGATCTGCCCTGAGTACCTCAAGTTTCTAGATGTTGTGTGGCTGTCTTGGCTGACACACCTCTGCAGCATCCTGTGGCGGTCGGGGACACTGCCATCCCAGAGGCACTGTCCCCGACCACCACGGTGGTCCCTCTTTTTAAGAAGGGGGACCGGAGGGTGTGTTCTAACTACAGGGGGATCACACTTCTCAGCCTCCCTGGGAAAATCAATGCCAGGGTACTGGAGAGGAAAATACGGCCGATAATGGAACTTTAGATTCAGGAGGAACAGTGTGGTTTTCGTCCGGGCCGTGGAACACTGGACCAGCTCTACACCCTCTACAGGGTGCTGGAGGGTTCATGGAAGTTTGCCCAACCAATCCACATGTGCTTTGTGGATTTGGTGTCCCTCCCGGCAGCCTGTGGAGAGTGCTCCGGGAGTATGGGGTCCGGGGTCCTTTGCTAAGGGCTGTCCAGTCCTTGTATGACTGAAGCAGGAGCTTGGTTTGCATTGCCGGCAGTAAGTCAGACTTTTTCCCAGTGCATGACAGGGCTGCCCTTTGTCGCTGGTTCTGTTCATCATTTTCATGGACAGAATTTCTAGGCGCAGCCAGGGGCCGGAGGGTGTCAAGTTTGTGGACCATGTGATTTCGTCTCTGCTCTTTGCGGATGATGTTGTCGTGTTGGCCCCTTCAGACCAGTACCGCTGCTCCTCCACATCGAGCAGGGTCAGCTGAGATGGCTCGGGCATCTGTTCCGGATGCCTCCTGGACGCCTTTGCGGGGAAAGTGTTACGGGCATGTCCCACTGGGAGGAGACCCCGGGTAAGACCCATGACACGGTGGAGGGACTATGTCTCCCGGCTGGCCTGGGAACGCCTTGGTGTCCCTCTGGAAGATCTGGAGGAAGTGTCTAGGGAGAGGGAAGTCTGGGCATCTCTGCTTAGTCTGCTGCTCCCGCGACCCGGCCCCGGATAAGCAGAAGAAGATGGATGGATATTGAAAAAAAAAATGCTCAAAAACAGAATAAATGCTCAGGCCCTTAGTAATAATATATAATATTTCAAGCTTATGAAAACAGATTATTTAATAACATGGCAGGCATATAAGGCCTACAACTGCAGTAAATCAATGTATGAACATTGGCAGAGTACACCGCATGATGTGTCTGAGCAAGTTACGTTAGCAGATACCAGCAGTAGCCAATTCGATTTTGTCATTAGCTTTAAATCACCCTTTGGACATTCACGATTGGTTACTGATAGAAAGGGAAAGGCCATATTTGGGTTACACGGCGTTGTGCAGGAGACTGAGAGCTTTACAACGATACCGGTCATGACAGACTTCAGACAGAACGCGGCATGACGCGCTGGAATGCTAACTTCTTGGTAAATTCGGGCGAAATTTACTGCCGCAAGTAAACTAAATGTAATAAAATAAACATCTTAATGTATATTTTCAACATTTTCTTTATAGCAGCTTGAACACATATTGAAGGAGTAAACTAGCCCAAAATCTCAAAACTGATCACTGCATGAAAAATCGATGTTTCTGCCTGCCGCGTCTCGCCTTAAGGTGAAATCAAGCATTATTTGTGTCATTTTTTAAGGCCAGCATACTTATTCATCAATATGGCAGTCATAGGAACACTGATGTGCTTCTGATTCTGGTTTCCCATTTACCGCACGTAGCATGTAAAAAACTCTGGCTGTTGTCTGCCACAATATATACCCATTGATGCTGTTTTTAACAAACTGCCAAAGGATTCAGCACCAAGCCTTGTAAACAAAATGAAAAAAAAAAAAAAAAAAAGAATTTTGGACCTGGCTTTATCATATGTTAGATCGATCCACCGAAAATATATGCAAATTCTGCATATTTAATGGGACACTGCCCAATTTGCATAATTAAACATACAAATTGCAAAAACTTAAAAAAAATATATATATTTTTTTTAATATACTTGTGTAAGTAATCAACTGAGGAAGTTTCATGGTGATATCTATTATTAAATTTTTTTACCCTATTCACCTAGCGTCTCGCCTTAAATGTTGGTAGTTTGCAAATATATATACATAAAAAAGGCAGTGAGCCTCCAATATATCTTTGCTCTGACCCTTGACTATCGAGCTAGAAACTTAATTTCCTCATCTTGATTGCTTACTTACAAAAAAACGATAGAGGAAAATGGTCCAACGACTGAGCAAGATAGGCAATTTGGCGGCCATTTTGATATGCAAATTAGAAGGTAAAAAACAAAAAATTTCGCTTGGGTACCACTTTTTTGGACTCTTGAAATATGTAAGGTAAGCCGGTTCCCAACTTGTACCCATAAATGCTCCTCACTTCTTATAGAAGGCCATTTTTCTGAAATCCGTCTAGTCTAGAGTAAACACGCTGATTTAATTGACACATGAATGCATGAATAAACGAGTGAACTGAAGATGGCCTGGGGGGTCAGTGTGTTATGACAATACGGAAACCCGTATAATGAATTAATCACAGACCACATCAGTTTCACTGTAATAATGATACACTGAAAGCTAAGCAGAGCCCCGATGTCAGGGGCGGCGCCAGAAAAATTTTAAAGCAGGTGCTGAGGGGGTGCTAGATCATTTACAGGGGGAGCTGCGCAATTATATATATATATATATATATATTTATATATATAGGCTATTGTTGCACGATGCACCGATAAGCCTACTTCAAAAGTAGGCTATCACGATACTCGGAAATTAAAAAACCTAACGATACCTAAATTTATTAGAATTGATACTTTTATGAATAACCGCATTCCAGATTTGTAAGAGACGTATCGTGCGTGCAACGCACGCTTCCAGTCCCTCCCTATGGTCTGTGTTTCTCCTCACGCACGCAGCAAAGAAGCGGCAGCTTCATGAGACATGCGTGAGCACAAGTGATACTTTGGCCGCCGGTCAGTAGCGGAGTGGCAATCCAAGTCGGGACTTTTCCCGGTGAGCCACGAGTGTTTCGAGGCCGCGAGGGCCGGTCTGATATTTATATAGGCTATTGCAAGTTCAACTTCTTAGCAACACTATCTGGTGGCCTGTACACATGCAATCGCTACGGCGATAGATTGAAGCGCGAGCCGCAAAAGCCTATAACTTTCCCCCAACATAGATAGCATAAATAATTTGCAAGCTGCTAAAATAAAGCATACAAAACATAATCTAAAATGATCTATAGGCTATATGATTATAATCAGAGCATGTGCATGTTTGTCAGTGATTTATTTTAGGTTATTACAGCATTTAAAGAGCACAGACCTACGCAAAGAAGGTGCATTTGAAACGCCTTAACTTTTGCCGTTTCTGCATCTGAGGCAAACGCATTAACGGACTCTTTGTCAGACTCCGTACAGTTAAAATCCGATTCTGAAACGTTGTCAACCTCGGGCTGAGGTAAATTTATGTAGGCTACTAATTTTCACAAACTAAATTAGAATTACGAGTTTGCTTACTTGGCAGAAGGTAATGCTCCATCTTTCTAAATAATTCTAATACATTGCAATTTATGTGACCTGACGTTGGACGTCGCATATGTGTAATGAGTAAAATGTTTGTCTTAAACTATTTTATAATTTATTAATTAGTATATACGAAAACATTGATTTTTATTAGTAAACTGTTTTCTATACAGCCAAAATATAATTGCTTCCAGATATTATTTTTGGGGTTGGGGGTGCTATTGGGGTGCTTTGGTCTTTCTTGGGGGTGCTGAAGCACCTGCTAGCCCCTCCCTAGCGTCGCCTATGCCCGATGTGCATCTTCAAACTGTTAAACACACCAAACCACAACCCAAAATGATATACAATCTATCCACGCTGGGCAAGACTCCACAAAAGTCCTTTCCATACACTGTAAAACTCTTGCCGTTGAGGATTCACTGTATAAGTCAGGACTGACCTGTGCCATGACATCATGTGACCAGATGTCGGAGGCCAGCGTAATGTGGGCCTTACTGCTCTCTGACTCCGAGGGTCTCAGCAGAGTTGGGCCAAACACTGTGGCCAAATTATGCAGAGACATCTTATTAACCGGCTCCTTCTCTGCCACCCTAAAATGAGAGGAAACCAAATATCAATACTGTCACATCTCATTAAACAATCATTAAGTTGAATGTTTCACAGTTTATGATGACTCAACACATGCACTGTAACTCAAGTTTGATGTACAGAGTTGGCCAGCAGGCGTCTACAATGAGCAGTGTTTATAATGTTCAGTGACTGTGATGTGTTAATTGGCGGCAGTTACAGTTGGCAATAACGTCCCTAGAGAGATTATTTGTGACAGTGTTTATAAACCCGAGGCGTTGCTTGCTAATTCCTGACGTTTTTAGAGAGATTTGTGTGAATTGCGACAGCAGTTTCACACGTACTAAAATAAAACAGAACCCTGTGAATTTATCTTGGTGACTGAACTGATGTTGAGATAAGGTGTCGGGCTTTAAAGCGTCATGTAAACAACATTTAATCCAGACCTCTTTTGGTTTGACCTCATGTAGTAAATTTGTTGAATATTGCTGTGCTTAATGCACTGTGATAAGAAGTTTGGGGTCGGGAAGATTCTTTAATGTTTTTGAAATAATTCTCTTATACTTGCTCAGACTGCATTTACAGTAGGTAGTCACCCAAAATGCCTATTCACAACGTTAAATACAACCCTGTCACATGTGACTGATGGAACAGAGCTATAGTTTACTAACACATTGATTTATTTACTTTGTCATACAAAACGTTCAAAACTACATTTAATGATGTTTTATAAACAAGGTTCGGGAGGAGCATGTTCAAATAAATCATTCCAATCAACTCGTCACCAAACAATTACATGTCTACCCTATCAACACGAGAGGAAGCATATATACATATCAGTGGTGGGCCGTCAGGGCCAGCAAGGCCTTCTCTGCTGGCCTAAACACTATCAGAATCTGTGTTCGGGCCGCATACCGAGCCCGGAGCCCTCTCCTCAGACAGCACGCCAAATATGCATTTATTCTATCTAACTTATTTGTAAGTGTGAACTCGTGAAAGCTAATTAAGCCTAATTCACTAATGAATTTGAACAGGTAACGCATGCTCACAGACCACATCAGTTCCACTGTAATAATGATACACTGAAATCTATAAGCAGAGCACTGATGTGCATCTTCAAACTGTTAAACACACCAAACTAGGGGTGCAACGGATCAAAAAACTCACGGATCGGATCGTTTCTCGGATCAGAGTCACGGATCGGATCATTTTTCGGATCAGCAAAAAAATAAAAAAATAAATAAAAGACAAGACAAATAAATATAGGTTTTGTCTTTTTGATTATTAACACTTTTAAATTGTGAGTGGTGAGAGCTATGTGACGATAACGGTTATCGTCACATAGCTCCGTTCTCCTAGAAGTCCACCCGTCTGTCGTGAGCGCAACAGATGCTCGGGATAGTTCATCCACAACAGTTGATGTCGTAACGTGGCTCAAGTACTTTCAGCATGTGTTTAAAGCCCTTGTTTTGCACAACCGAATATGGCCACATGTCTGCAGCTATAAACACACCGATAGCATTTGTGATGGCTTTAGCCCGGTCTGATTATGCAACTAGGGGCTGCTTAAATGGTACGTCTTGGTTTTATCTACTAACCTCTTTCCGTAATGTTATATTTGATGGGAAATCCAAAATGGTCCCATACAGGTGATGTAAATGACGCGGGGCGTTCAAGCTTCTCCGTTCCTCCGCTCACTATGACGAAGCTGTGTGTTGACTGAACAACATGCGCACATTTTTTTTTTTTCATAATCAATCCGCGGATCACGTGTGTGCCGAACCGAAGACATTGATCCGAACGAATCACGGATCATTGATGATCCGTTGCACCACTACACCAAACCACAATACATTATAGCGATATACAATCTATTCACGCTGGGCAAGACTCCACATGATCACACTAGTCAAACCAACCAGAATTTCGGGGTCAAACCATAGACTGTAAAAAATATGGACAAAGCGTCTGTGACGTCACCCATAGACTCTCTGAAGAACGGGTTTGAGGCTGTTTATGGGGGGTATGGGTGGCGCCATACTGGAAAATCTTGGAAAATACAAAATACAAAATTTCAGAAAGGATACAGAGGTGGTATGATGTGTTGCGTTAGATCATGGCCGAGACGTCAAATTCACTCGGCGCAGCCCGTTATCAGCTGTCAATCGAAGTTTACCGCCCTTATTTGTCATACATTTTATATCTAAATATGATCTAAACTAACGAGTTAGAAAAAAATTCACCCCCCTCACAGTTGTCAGGCAAGCGGAACATATTGAAGCATATTGAATATATGCTGTGAAAACGGACATTATAACATGACGTCTATGGATATTTGCTTCCTTTTGGGACCGGCCTCTAGCGGATTTGAGATTGCAGTTTATCGCACTTCCGGGTAGGCTTCATCTTTCAGATTAGAATGTTGCCGCTTGGGTCAAACGTGCTTGGCCACGGTTCAGATCGCCTAGCATTAGTACACCTTGAAATGTTCTTGCGTGATTCTCTTTGTTTTTAGTCAGCCTCAGACGCTCCTAATAGATATGGGGGATTTGGAGGGATAGTTTAGGACAATATAAAGGTGTAAAAAAGTGTTGGATAGCCTGCCTGATGATGTGTTTTAACTTACAGAACAGGCAAAGGCAAAGTTCGTTTCAGGATAAATGCCTCAATGTGTCCAATCTTATATTATTATGTTATATTATAATCTTATATTATTATGTAATATCTTATCTTATATTACTTATTATGATTCAGTATCAATTCAGAAATCATTGTATGTTCTCAAGAAACACTGTATGTGCACTCTTACCTCTTCAGGTGTTCCAGTAGGGAGAGGAAAGTGATGAGATTTGGGTCTGGTAGTGACCGCAGCAGATGCATCATGCAGTTTTCTTTTGCTGCAGGATCTGATAAAGCTGTGATGAAGAGGAGTGTGATGATGTTATTACTTCACAATCACATGCATTCGAAATGACCCTATTTGCTACATATCACATTGCAATTATGTTTTAATACTCTTAAGATGTTGAAACAATAAATGTGAAAGATCAAAGATGAAAAGTCATACCAATGCCCTCCATGAAGGCCGGGTACAGCCGGTCTGTGAGAAGAGGTTCTGGCAGCTCTCTGAAATACAATTTCAGTGTCCCTGCTATAGCATTAATGTCCATATCACTTAACATCATCAGGATATCTTTGGTATCTGAGTAAGGGAGGGAGAGAGAGAGAGAGAGAGAGAGAGAGAGAGAGAGAAAGAAAGAGAGAGAAAGAAAGAAAGAGAGAAAGAAAGAGTAAATGATTTGCCACCATAACAAATGCAGGCTGAGCAAAAAGCTCCTGACATATATATGACATAGTAGTGAGTAACACATGTATGTTAGCTAAAGGTACGGCTCTTGGATACTTCCTGCAGACTCTTTGTGTGTTTATTGAGCCAGCTGACAGCTGGAGGGGGTCAGACCTCTGCATGGCCTTTCCCACAACACTGTTGCTGCTTTTAGACTCAATACACAGAAAAGAAGAGGAAGAGCAAATTATTGCGTTTTTTTTTTATCGCTCTCTATGTCGGACACATAACGTTAATTGATATGATTAGCATTTGGCTTGACTACATTAACAAACAGTTAATAATGTGTTGCTAATGTTACACAAACCATGTTCCAATTCGCCATCTGAGTCAGGCAGCTTCCTTCTAAAAATCAACATCCTAAGAAACGCTTTGAACAACTTAGAACATCAGTGGACAAAGGGATATATTTCATCATAACACTGTGATACATTATATACATACAATTCACCCGCTATATTGCCAAATGATACCAGAAGAAAGCACACAGCAATGGTGTTGACTGTTGAATTTGCACATGGTGTGTCTTAAATCATATTAAAAACATCCCATAGACATATAAACAACATTAAAAACTAGATTTTAAGGCTCATTTTGTACTTCTGCTAGTAGTTGTCATATCCTAGTTTGAGCGTGTGAAGTGTTATTGGCTAAGAGTCTCTTACTGGCGTCAAACGCAGCTTTGAGAGCCTGGATGTCTGTGGCCACTCCAGAGATCCTGTAAATGCCAACTTCATCAATACCTCTCTTCTCCACCTCTTCAATGCACTGCCGCACAATGTAAGGCACCTTGGATCGTTCGCGCCTGTGGAACAACAACAGGCAAAATCAATCTACAAGATGTAAACAATCTAAACATACAGAGAACAACTATGCAGGCTTTTTTATGAATGACAAATATTGCTGGTTCAGCAGGGCTGGACTGGGGATAATTCAGCCCTGGACAAATCCAGCCCATCTTGCCCACAAGTTACCAAGTGAATGTTTTGCTGGGTTATAGGGCTTAAGAAAGAAATTCATTCAGGTTTGAAGCGCCGCTTCGTCACACTTTTGCATTGGGTAGTGCCACTTCGTTACACTATTGGAGTATTTGCTGTTTGCAGTTTCATATGCATGGTAATTTAAAGTGCCCCCTATTATGTTTTTTTGAATACTCACTTTCAGGCAGTGTGTAATTTAGCTGTCTGTGAATGTAAACGTTCTGCAAAGTTGTAAAGTCGAAAGTGCACGAAAGATAAAGTTATTGGGCCCTATTTTAACGATCTAAGCGCATGGTCTAAAGAGCAGGGCGCAAGTGCACTTAGGACGAGTCCGAATCCACTTTTGCTAGTTTAACGACGGGAAAAACTGTCTGCGCACAGTTTTGGCATGGTCTAAAAGGGTCATCTCTATTCTCTTAATGAGTAATGGGTATGTTTTAGGCATAACGTGAAATAAACCAACCAGAGACTCATCACCCATTCCCTTTAAAAGCTATTTGCGCTTGCGCCATGCCAGACTGAACGTGTCTCCAGAGCGGACGGATCTGCTCGTGAGTGAGGTTAAAGCGTGAATTTAACCTCAACCACCACCAACGGATCTGCTCGTACGCGAGGTTAAAGCGTGCAAGCAGACCATCTAGGCGACAAGCCGGATTCTACCATATATTTATGTATTGGGGTAACTGGCACAGGGAGGGGTAACTCCCTGTGCCAATGCATTGATGAAGTAAACGGTTGGATGTGTCAAAACTTTCTGCAGTTAAACAAAGACAAAACTGAAGTTATTGCATTTGGAAACAAAGATGAAGTTCTCAAGGTGAATGCATACCTTGACGCTAGGGGTCTAACAACTAAAAATCAAGTCAGGAATCTTGGTGTGTCACTAGAGTCAGACCTTAGTTTCAATAGTCATGTCAAAGCAATAACTAAATCAGCATACTATCATCTGAAAAATATTTCAAGAATTAGATGCTTTGTTTCCAGTCAAGACTTAGAGAAACTTGTGCATGCTTTCATCACCAGCAGGGTGGATTACTGTAATGGCCTCCTCACTGGCCTTCCAAAAAAGACCATAAGACAGTTGCAGCTCATACAGAACGCTGCTGCCAGGATTCTGAGCAGGACCAGAAAATATGAACATATCACACCAGTCCTCAGGTCTTTACACTGGCTCCCAGTTACATTTAGGATTGATTTTAAAGTATTATTACTGGTATATAAATCATTTAATGGGTTAGGACCTCAATATATTGCAGATATGCTCACTGAATATAAACCCAACAGATCACTCAGATCATTAGGATCACATCAGCTAGAAATACCAAGGGTTCACTCTAAGCATGGAGAGTCTGCTTTTAGCTATTATGCCAGCCGCAGCTGGAACCAGCTTCCAGAAGAGATCAGGTGTGCTCCTACAGTAGTCACATTCAAATCAAGACTCAAAACACATCTGTTTAGCTGTGCATTTACTGAATGAGCACTGTGCCACTGTTCGTCCGACTGTTACTGCACTTCATTTTATTCTAAATTGTTTTAATTTACTGTATTTTATTTTTATCATAATTTTTATTTTTCATTATTTCTTATTTTTTTATTCTAAACTGTTTTAATTATTCTGATTTCTTTTGATTATTTTAATTTCTTCTATGTAAAGCACTTTGAATTGCCATTGTGTATGAAATGTGCTATATAAATAAACTTGCCTTGCCTTGCCTTGCCTATTGTATTGTAATCCTTTTAATATTTGGCATGTTTGTGTGCTGCTATTCCTGTGTGTGTGTGTAATAAGCAGAGTGTACGCACGTTGTGGACCCGACTATAGGCGCACATTACTAACTTTAAATAACAACAACAACAAAAAAATAAATAAATTGCTCCATTGACTTTAGATCAGATTTTTGTTGGTCAATGGCGCAGTCTATTTCAGTTGCCTTAAATAACAATTTCAGTTGCCTCAAAATTAGCTTCTCAAATCTCAGAGTTCAAAACAGAGTTCAACAGTACCCAGTTTATTTGGACCAGCTTGCTCCTCACAATCACAACCTGTAAGTATGAATAATTATTGATTTATATATTTTCAACCGGGTGTTCCTGATACGTAGTTGTGTGTTTTATATTGTGTATGTTTCCGGCTAACCAGCTAACTCACGTTATTACTGTCTTACTGAAATACTTCTGCTAATCAGCTGTGGGCCACTATTACCTAAAACTGTGTCTATTAATGCAGATTGTCTGTCGTTCTTACAACTTTGAGTAAAGATAAAGGATGGAGCAATTTTTTTTTTTTTTTACAAACGTTTGTTACAACGTTTGTATGCACTGTTATTGATACAGTTCCCACACGTGCACCTCAATAAATTAGAAATATACACATCAGTTTGTTGATGGACATTGTTAATACTGTTGTGAGAAATTACAGTTGCAACATCTGATAATGTACCTCAAACTGAGTAGTGTATAACAGAGAAACATGCTGCTCAAGTCATCCTTGCGATGGCGAGGTTAGGGTTAAATAACTAACAAACAATTGTTTCATCACTAGACTTGTGCTTGGATTGATATTGTAAAATCAAAGTCATTGTTACTGTCTTTACAGTGTGTACTACAATCAGTGAGCTTTAGAAAGCCTCTAAGTTATGGTAATGGGAAATGTGCTGTAAGCAGTAGACCAATAACTACAGACTGGGCCATCTGGCCAATCAGAGCAGAGTTGCTTGAGAGATTGATTTATCCATGCCCATTCGTGACTCACAAAACTTTGACAAGATAGTGCCAGGATGTTTGCCTGCTTGCCACAGTCTGTCCTTGTCTCTTTTATTTTTAATGTTTCTTGTTTGTTTTATCACACGCTCTGTTTGCTCTCCTCTGGTATATTGAAGATTCACAATCTCATCATTTTAATGTTGTTTTAGTTTTTTATTGTTTTTATTAATAATTATAATCATTAGTATTATACATGTGATTTACACTTTTCATATACATTTTTTATACTTTTCATATATATTCATAATCATTTATAATCTACATTTTTATGAATCAAACTTTTCTGAATTCTGTATGTGGAAGACTTTTAGAGTTTGGGGACCTTGGGGGGAAGTTGAGTGTATTATGTTTCTTTCCGTGGAGCAGAATATACATTTAAATGATTGATTGAGAGCAGATGTTAGCAGCTATATGTACTGTGTAAGTTCTTTGTTTTAGAGAGAGAGGGGAGAAAATACAGAGAAGCTGGTCCATTATACTCTCTCTCCCTTATGTCTTATATAAATTGGTAAAATAAATAACATATATTGGCAGAATGACTGGTGTCTTTTCATTAAATTAAATAACAAGGGGAAACGAAGATTTTAAATCTACATTTTTGGCGTCACGGGAACAGGATGCATGTCCAGGCATTCGTCTCAATCATTGCAGGTAAGACTTTTTGCTTCATAAAAAGTTCTAAGTCTGCCTGATGATTAGAGACAGTGACTGAAACTGCTGAAAAGAACTGTGTGATTTTGGGTACCAGTTGTTTTGCCAATGAATATAAGACATAGTAAAATTAATATAAATACCAAAATGAATAAAAATTAAGTCATTTGAATTGAGTTTGGCTTATTTAAGTTCTCTGAAAAGTAAACCTCAAATAATATTTGAAATGCTGGGATAGAGGTGGATCTTTTTTAGAAAAAAGACCATCTAGTCAGAAATTTGGAATTAGCTGTAAATCGGTTAAGCTAGTAAATTTGCTTGGTTATAACTGCGACGTGGTTGGATAGTGGCGGGACTGTTTAAAGAAGGCAGAGTAATCCCTAAAACATCCAGCACACCGAAGATTCGTTCTCAGAAGGAAACGAGGAAAGTTTAACACGAGCGATACTTGATTGACCAAAGCGGTTAAATGTGGCGGGACTGTTTAAAACGATGGCAGGGTAATCCCTAAAACATTGTAACACGCTAGAGTTATACAAGTATAAAAGGCGCCCTTGTAACTAGCTAGGATCGTGGGCATTCTGAACCTGACCGTAAAGCTGTTCAAATATTTGAGGAGACTGATCCGAGTTAACTTTAAAAAATAAATAAATAAATAAATACCAAAAAAACTAATCTGAGATAAAATCCAAAGTATTTGAAAAGAAAGGAAAAAAAAAAGGAACCGTTTTGAGTTTTAAAAAGAAAACTAAAATACTGAAAAGCATTAGAGTTAACTTTTCTTTAAATTTTTCTTTTGTTCTGTGAGTGAGGGAGAAAGAGAGCGAAGCAGCCCCTCCCTTCAGAATTGCCCTGCAGCTCTGAGCACACACACATACATATACAGACAGCCTGCAGCTCTGAGCACACACACAGACGCATCACATAGGCTGCAGTTTCTGAACATAGACGCACATAGTAAATCATCACATGTCCAGAGAAGGAAAACACAACCGGTGATCTATTTGATCCAGATTGGACAAATATAATAACTGAAGCTGAAAGGAAATATTCACAAGCACCAGTGAAATCCGCGACAACAGTAACGCCTCCACCTTACAAACCAATTTATCCACCTTTGCCTGAACAATATACAAGTTCATCTAAACCTCTGACGCAGCCTCAAGCTTCAAGATCAAACAGAGGTCCAGTTGACAAAATGTATATTGCATCTGCACAAGCAGCTCCAATAATAACAAGATCTAAATCAGCCCAGCCAAGCAGAGACATGATGAGATGTACACCAGCTCATAATTATGGATCTGACTGGGGTGATGAGACAAGAGATGATGACGTGATTACAATTGACAAAATCGGTCCTGAATTTTCTTCACCTGTGATTAAAAGGGAAGAGTCGCAACCTGAGATGATGACCGAAGAAAGACCATTTACTCCGGGAGAACGACAAGCCATTCTCTCAGCCTTGCCTCCTCTGAAGAGACAAGATCCAAACACAGAGTTTTGGCGAGAATTAGACTCTCTGGTTGAAGCACATCAAATGACACTAAAAGACATTCACACCATTGTGAAAGCTAAAATCCCAAGAGACCGATGGGAACGCCTGCCAGCGTCGATAACAACAGCCCAATGGGTAGACTTGTGGGTTGATGGCCAAGGACGACCCCTGGGTCTTTGGCAAACATTAGATGTATTCCGAAAGGAAATCCAAGAAATCTTGGGAAGCGGTAAAATTCCATTCACTTCAGTGACATTGATTAAGCAAAAGGATGATGAATCTCCAGACGAATATGCTCTGCGTAAGTGGAACACTTATGAGAGATGGGCTCTCTGCGCTAAGAAACAACCTGACAGAGATGATGAACAATTCACTGACACACTTGTGGATGGGTTTAGCTCTAAATACCAACAAGCGTTATCACTTGGAGTCAATCCAGGCGAAACATATGACCAAATTATGCAATGGGCTGGCCGTCTAGAGATGGCGATGAGATCAAACAAGGAAGAAGGAAACAAGACAAATCGAAAAGGAGTGGCGACAGCTCAATACAACATGGATACAAAGAATAAGATTGTTGTTTGCGGCAATTGTGGAAAGCGTGGCCACTCAAGAAAAGACTGCTGGGCTAAAGGTGGTGGAGCAGAAGGTCAAGGTCCATCATTTAAACAAGTCACTGCGAAAAATCATGATGAAACCTCTCAAGGGAAGACATGGACAGAAGCACAAGTCCGTCAACTCATAGAGGGAATTATGCGTCCGCAATAGGAATCAGCGGCCCCCTGTATTAGTAAGAAAAGAGACAATCGCCTTTTCATCAATGCATTAATAGGGGGCCACCCATGTGATATCCTGGTTGACACAGGAGCCTCAATTTCAATAACAGATCTGAACCTACCTACAACAGATGAAACTATGGAAGTTGAAGGAGTTGGAGGAGGTATCACAACATTTCATAAAAGTATCCAAGTTCCACTACAAATACATGAAGATGAAGTCGTATGGACATCTTTCTGGGTGGGACCGAATTCACAAGGAAGCCTCATTGGCATGGACATACTTCCATTGTTGAATATGATCATCTTCACTGACAGTCGTCAAATCGCTACAACAGCTGGGATAATACCACACGAAGATCGCACATGTAATTTGAGTTCAGTTGGTGCAGCAAAACCAATTATCAGAGACTGGACCAAAGACGGTGTGTGGGGTCTTCTGTGCAGTTTACATCCAGAAGTTTGGGCTAAACACAAATTTGATTGTGGCAAAGCCAACATTGACCCTGTTGTTATTGAAGGGCCGACACATGCCCCTCATAAACAATACCCTATCCGACCTGAAGCAAGACGGGCCGTGGAAGAGATAGTGGCAGACTTGGAAGCTGAAGGGATTATCAGACAAACTTCATCAACCACTAATAGTCCTGTCTGGCCTGTCAAGAAATCGGATAACTCATGGAGATTAACCATTGATTACACAAGACTCAACAGTGTAACACCAAAACCGCATCCTATTGTGGCCAATCCTGCCACCATTCTGAATGATATTCCAGGAAATGCAAGAATTTTCACAGTACTAGATGTACTGTCTGCTTTCTGGTCTATACCTATTGACGAAAAATCTCAAGAGAAACTTGCCTTCACAGTGGGTGCAAAACAGTATGTCTGGAACAGACTCCCACAAGGACTCAATATTTCTCCTGTGGTATTTCACAGAACTTTGGATCAGTTCTTAATGGAGCAAAAAGCTGAAATTGAGAGTTCAGGAAGTGTTTGCCTCCAATACGTGGATGACTTGTTAATTGCAAGCTCAGATGAAAACAGCCACATATTTGCTCTGAATATTGTCCTACAAGCCCTTAAGAAAGGAGGATTCAAAGTCAACCCCGACAAAGCACAGCTGGCCAAAACCAAGGTTATCTACTTGGGCCAAGAAATATCTGTCGAGGGAAGGAGACTGACAACAGAGCGTGTGGAGGCATTACGGCAACTTCCAAAACCTCTAACAGTTACAGGAATGAGGAAAGTGATGGGACTTTTCAACTATTGTCGTCAGTATATTCCTGATTTTGCCAGCATCACCAGCCCCCTCATTGACTTGTACAAGGGAGGAAAGCCTGGAATGGAACAGATAAACTGGACACCGGAAGCTGAGGAAGCATTTACTTCAATGAAAGAAAAACTGACTTCAGCCCCAGCCTTGGGACTTCCTGATGGACGATTGCCGTTTCATTTGTGGACCAGGGTGGGAGATGAGACGTACTCAGCAGTACTGTGTCAAAAACCAGGTGATCGATACAAACCAGTTGGATACTTTTCCACAAAGATTCCTGTTACAATGATTGGTCAACCACGATGTATACAAGCTCTCGATGGTGCCACATGGGCAGTGGATGCTGTGGAAAATTTGATAGGAGCACAAACAATCATATTGCATACTCCACACAGTATAGTGACGTTGCTGAACAACACAAACATCAAGACCATTACTGATGCAAGGAGAGCAAAATGGGAAGCAACTTTGTTGAACAAGGATTTGAGAGTGGAAATCATCAGAGACACATCCCTTAACCCTGCAACGATGATGATCGAACCACACGAGGGAACACCACATGAGTGTGAAAAACAAGTAGAAGAAGAAAGTCTTGGTCCTGTTAGTCCAACACCTCTTGAAAATCCAGACAAGGAGTTATGGGTCGATGGATCCAGTTACTATGTTGATGGAAAACGACATACTGGATGGGCTGTAGTGGAAGCTGATGGAAATGTCGTGAAGAAAGGAGCTCTTTCTGGGCATTTTTCAGCACAAGTAGCTGAGCTCATAGCACTTGCAGAAGCTTTCGAATTATCGGAAGGACAACGAGTCAACATCTACACAGATAGTCGTTATGCTTTTGGAGTGGTCCATGACTACCTTGCCCTGTGGAAAAAACGTGGACTTATCACCAGCAATGGGAGCGAAATACAACATGCTTCCATAATTCGTCGTTTGATTGCAGCATGTCACCTACCCAGAGAAGTAGCCGTGATCAAAGTAAAATCACATCAATCTGACAAGTCCAAAGAAAGTCAAGGAAACACGGCAGCAGATGCAGTGGCCAGAGAAGCAGCATTACTTCCTCTTACTCCTGTTACCTTGGTAAAGGAAAACACCGAAGATAATCCTGAGCTCCGCCTTCTGTCATATCAAACTGAGACAGATGAAGAGAAAGAACAATGGATAAAAGCGGGAGCGAAAGAGGATGATCAAGGTATCTGGAGAATTCCAACAGGACAAGTGGTGATGCCTATCGGAACAAGAAGGGAACTAATGCAGCTGTATCATGGAAAAGTACAAGCTGGAGCAAAAGCAATGAAAGCTCAAATCAGCGAGACGTGGTGGTGGCCACGAATGATGAGAGACATTGATGATTACTGTAGAAGATGCTTGATCTGTCTGAAAGCAAATGTTGGAAAATCTGTAAAGGTGCGGATGTCACATGCACCCAGACCAACAGGTCCATGGACACATCTCCAAATCGATTTCACAGGACCTTTGTCACCCAGTGGAGGGTACCAATACATTCTAGTAATCATGGACAGATTTACTAGATGGGTGGAAGCATTCCCAACAAAAACCTGCACTGCTGAAGCAGCCGCACGAGTGATGGTTGAAGAAGTCTTTCCTCGCTGGGGTCTTCCATATGAACTTGATTCTGACAATGGAACTCACTTCACTGGAAAACTGATGAAGGAAGCAATGAAATTGATGGGGATTAAACAGAAGTTCCGTACAGACCTCAGAGTTCAGGCCTGGTGGAACGCATGAACAGATCGTTGAAAACCGCTCTTACCAAGGCCATTCTGCAAACTGGCCAAGGATGGCATAAGTTGTTACCCGCAATTTTGTGGAATCTGAGAGCAACCCCGAACAGAGTGACGGGACTGACTCCTTTTGAACTGATGACTGGAAGAGCAATGGTTCTGCCTCCTGATGCTCCGCCACCTGCGGGAACAGGAGGAGACTCTACTTTGTTCCAAGAGAAGCTACGACGCTATCTTACAATGCTGGACAAAGCAATCAAAGACAATAATAAGAAAGTGCGAGAAGCTCAACAGCAATGGGATGAAAAACATACCACTACTGACATTCCACACATTCCTGAGTTAGGCAGTTTTGTTATGGTCAAACGTATTCCCAGGAAAGGTTTAGAACCTAGGTGGAAGGGGCCATATGAGGTACTCTTAACAACAGATACAAGTGTCTGCCTAAAAGGGAAGGGTGTAGGAACAGATAGATGGTATCATTGGTCACAAGTTAAACCTTGCTTAGTGAATGAACAAAATGATGAAGGCTTAGGACCTGAGATTGAGCACTGTTCACTCATTAACTTTGGGAAAAAGGAGTGATGATTAATTATTTTTCTGCTTCCATTTCAGGAATCAATTCCATTGACATTGATTAGAGATGGTCGCAAGTTATTCTCGATACACAACGACAATGGTATGCTTGTTTTTAATTTTACTTGGCATTTACCAAGGAAGCCAAGCTTTATGGACTCCTCGAGTTCAAGAAATTACTCGGAATGCAACCCTGAAATCTGGCCAACGTTTTACTCTACCCTTTATTTCCAGATGGGGATTATGGGATTGGGTGCCACGTAATGATAAAGACCTTGCTAAATATCGAGTGGGCATCTACGGTGGATGTAACTTTCACCACCAATGTTACAAAAGCAGAGTAATTTGGCCGGTGAAAGATGGGGGGTATACCGGTAGTGCTCAAAGACGAGAAATTTGTTCAAAAGAACAATGTGAAATTGTGGGGTTAAACCTCATAACATCTACTGATGTGGAAATTAATTTCATTTTGAATCGTACCCACATGCTTACAATATGGGATTCATTAGCCCTAGGCTGTATCTATCCCATAGTGTTACCATGCGAGGGGTTTCTATGGGATGCTACCTCCAGGACAACTAGATTCAAGGGAAATTACATACGAGTTTGGCATTCGGAAGATGCGAATGAATATTGTGAGACTGAATTAGAAACTGGGGAAATTGGACGGTGTTTTTATCTTTCTGCGGGAAAGACAAACAAAGCTAAAACATGCCCAAGTACAACTATTGCACCAGCTCATGGTATATTGTTAGCAAAGGAAACCAAAACCTTGATAAACGAAGCTCATATGGTGCGACAACGCATTAATTATAACTTGATGTCTCTACTTACTGTTTACGATCAGTCCTATTGTGGAAATTTCACAAAAATTAGGAGCTGGTTGGAAAAAGAAATTAAATATTATACCTCTAAGGATCCTCTTGGAAGTCGAAATCGCAAACCTCGAAGTATATGGGGAGACATAGCGGGGGTATTTGGCTCTGTCAATTCAATTAGTAATACTGCTCAGCTGAACCAATTAAGTGAGTACTCTCAGTGGGTGGGAACAATGACCGGCAAAGGACTTACTGAGACTCTTCAAGGTTCTCTACATATTATAGCAGCGGGTCAGCATCTTAATGACGCAGCGAGGGAATTGGCAGATGCATTAGTGAAATCGTCTAATTTTGAGACACATCGTGCAGCGTGTTTATTTTTGGCTCAGAATTTGAAGGATCAAATGGTAGAGGATATTCAGGTTATTCGAATGGGGCAAGTTCCTGAGCGAATAGCGGAATCTTTGTTATGGGTTTTTGGAAAACAACTTAATTTGACTTCTGCTAAACATGCTCCATTAGTTAAAATCGCAATCAATGAAGATTCGTTGTCAGGTTCTGGAACATTACCTTTGATTATGGTCTGGCCTCAATATGGGAAACGCAATATTATGACAGTTAGACGATTCCAATCAATGGGGGTTAGACAAGGAAATTCAGTAATTAGATTGGGAAGGAATGGATATTGGGCTGAAGGTGAAACACCAATGATTTCTACTACAGACTGTTGTATTGAGGAACATGAGTGGGTAATTTGCTCATGTTCTACAATGTTTAGTCTGTCTCTTAATGGATCTGCAGTTTGGGAAGTAGTTCCTTTAGATCAAGCCACAGGTGCATGGCAGGTGTCAGAAGCACAGTGGTGTATATTACATGACGGAATAAATGAAAATATGATATACGGAGGAAAGCTATGTCCAATTCCTTCTGATCCATTTTGCGTCGAGATTCTCTATCCTCTTCAATTGGGTGGAATTCATGTTCCACATGTACAATTGTTGCAGTTAGATCCACAGTGGTGGAATAATGATTTGGTGGAAGAGAGGAATTATGAACTCTTTGAAATGGTCAAGAGAGTTAAAGCAAGCGTTAAGGCAGCTCAAGAGGAGGGAATTCAAGCAATGGGTCATGTTATCGTAGCGAATGGAGTAGCTAAATTGATGTCTGAGAGGAAATTAGCTCGAATTCCAGGGAATTTAACATGGTTGGAATGGATAGTTTTGACTATGGTAGGAGTTTTTGTGTTTCTGTTAGTAATAAAACTTATTATATATGTGATAAGAAAGAGAAGTACCAAACCTTTTAGATTGGTTATTACTGACAAAATGGATAAAACCGAGAATGGAAAATTCGGAGTGAGATAGGAGATTTCATACACTACACTACTTACAAAACACAACCTCACAAACAATGAACACCCGCTTACTGATTTACAACCCCAAGGGATAGGACCCTTTTAACATCAACGTTTATTTTAATTTCTTATTTTGGCTCGGAACTGGGGGATTTAATTAGTTAACGAGTTAATTAATTAATGAGTCCAGGCACGGGCAGAAGACTTTTTTAGTTTTTCTTTTCTTAGATGATTGGGGTTCATTTTAAATGCTTACACATAGATGTTAAATAACACATAGCATACGGGGACATAACATGGGTTGGGTTTTTGTTTGTTATTTCTTTCCTTTTCTGTTTCAATTCTTTTGTCTTCTATGTCTATGTCTTGGTCTACTATTTCTCCTCAGCACTATCACTTCAATAGGTTGGCCACCTGGAGATGATGGTGTGGAACTGACGGCCGTAGTTCCAGAGGAGGGACTGAAGATTCACAATCTCATCATTTTAATGTTGTTTTAGTTTTTTATTGTTTTTATTAATAATTATAATCATTAGTATTATACATGTGATTTACACTTTTCATATACATTTTTTATACTTTTCATATATATTCATAATCATTTATAATCTACATTTTTATGAATCAAACTTTTCTGAATTCTGTATGTGGAAGACTTTTAGAGTTTGGGGACCTTGGGGGGAAGTTGAGTGTATTATGTTTCTTTCCGTGGAGCAGAATATACATTTAAATGATTGATTGAGAGCAGATGTTAGCAGCTATATGTACTGTGTAAGTTCTTTGTTTTAGAGAGAGAGGGGAGAAAATACAGAGAAGCTGGTCCATTATACTCTCTCTCCCTTATGTCTTATATAAATTGGTAAAATAAATAACATATATTGGCAGAATGACTGGTGTCTTTTCATTAAATTAAATAACAAGGGGAAACGAAGATTTTAAATCTACAATATGATCGCATGACGCTATTGAATATTCGATCGGCTGTGTCCGATTGTTTATTTTGTGATCTCAGAGATGATTGGCATCTGCACTCTTATTTTGTGCCAGTCACATTAAGGAATACCTGCCGGGATGTCTGTGCATGCGGAGGAAACGGCGAAAGAGGCATGGGAAGCGTGCTGGAGTCCTTGTGAGATCGAAGAGGATCGGGAAGTTTCCAGTCATCGTACCTGCTTCTTCGATGGCGGAGGCCGTGGTCGTGAGTTGTTCACACATTGTGCCCGTCTTCCCGTCTTCGGCGTTGATGCCCCAGTCTTCGCGGATGGTGTATGTAAGGCGGAAGTCTGCAGATCGAGGAGCTAATCATCGGAATCTTCATTCTCTACTACGTGACGGGAGTCCAGTAACATTTTGTGATTCCTTTCTGAAATCCTCTTCCGATCCCACTCCATTGACAATGGTGTTCTTTGGCAAAAAATACCTTTCGCGAGATCTCTGGCAAAAAATACCTTTATTTTGAACGATCTTTTTCTTTCTCAAGAAATTGATTTTTTATTTGTCACTGAGACCTGGCTTAATGCTGGTGAGATGACTTCTCTCTCTGAACTTTCTCCTCCTGGTTGCAGTTTTTTTAGTACCCCTAGGTCTGTTGGCCGGGTTGGGGGTCTTGCAGTTGTTTACAAAGACAAGTTCTTTCACCTTCTGGGCCCTATTTTAATGATCTGAAACGCAAGTGTCAAAGCGCATGGTGCAAGTAACTTTGTGGGTGGATCCCGGCGGTGTTGCTATTTTCCCGGCGGGATAAATGCCTCTTGCGCCTGGCACAAATCTAAAAGGGGTTGGTCTGAAGTAGCTTCATTTTTCATAGGTGTGGTTTGGGCGTAACGTGAAATAAACCAATCCGAGCGCCATCCAACATACCCTTTAAGAACAGGTGCGCATGTTGCAGGACGGATTGTTATTATAACGGCGAGTTTACCAGGCGTGCGCCAGGAGCGTTCACAGCAGATGAGACCGACGTTCTTGTCAGGACAGTGAAAGACAGAGAGGTGACGGTGTACGGGGATGGGAGAAACCCTCGCACATCAGTTTAAACATTATAAAGTATGTTTCTTGCCACTATTGGGCAAACAGGTCTGATCCTTCAGTACTACAATTATGGGTAATTAGGTTTTTTCATCTTCATGTAAACCACAATGATTTCCCTCATGTGTTAATATTTTTCCTTGTTATAATGTATGATTTGCAAAATTAAAAACTACTGCATCTGTGTTGATGAGAGAATCAGTGTATGCGCGTTGTGTACCCGTTACATTATAGGCAAGCATGCACGCTTAAAATAACATTATGAACAATGCGCAATGCGCCACTGACTTTAGACCAGGTTTTTTCTGGTCAGTGGCGCAATTGTTTTCTGGAACACGCCTCCTTTTTGCGGCGATCCTCCCAGGGAGCGCAAGTTCATTTCCTAGTTTACCGACGTGCGTCTGTGGAGGGAAAAATCCCGCTTTGCGCGTGTGCAAAATAGGAATGACACATGCGTTTGTGTATAAAGTCATTTGCGCCGGGTGCAAGATAGAGCCCTCTGAGTCCTATAGCACTTTTAAATCTCAGCTAATAACGCTGAATTCTTTTAAATCTGTGTTATGTGTATTGATTTACAGACCCCCAAACTTTCATGGGGATTTTATTCAGGAGTTCTCTGAACTATTATCTGGAATTGTCCCTTCTTTTGACAATATTTTAATTTTGGGGGACTTTAATATACATTCATGTGTGCTGCCCTTCAAAGCCCCTGGTCAAAGAATTTTTTAATTTATTAGAGTCGTTTGATTTTTTGCAATGTGTTTTGGGTCCAACTCATGAACGTGGTCATACGCTTGACCATGTATTATCTAAGGGATTCTTTGTTGAGAGTGTGAAAATTGTCGATACTGTTTTTTATTACCATAAGACTGTAATTTTAAATTCTAGCTTTCCTTGTGGTGCGCCGTGTAATATTGCTTCGGCCTTGGTTTCATCTCGCATACTCAATCCATGCACAGCTAGTAGTTTTTCAGCTGCTTTTAATGTCTCTTCTTTTTTCATTGATTGAGTCACACTGTTGATCAGTTAAACTCTTCTTGTTTAGAGATTTTAGATGTTGTGGCTCCTGTCAAAGTCAGGGGGAAAAAAGTCAAATCTTAGCCCTGGTTGAATAGTACTACCCGTACTCTTAGGCAGGAGTGTAGGAGGTCTGAACGCAAATGGGGTAAAGATAAATTACAAGTCTCTTATGAGATTTTGAAGAACCGTTTGAATGAGTATCAAAGAGCTGTTAAATTGGCTAGATCAAATTATTTTTCTGACATCATCTCGAGAAACGGCAATAATTCTAGAGTACTTTTTTCTACTATAAATGCTGTTCTTCATCCTACTGCTACTCCTTCATTCACTCCTTCTGCTAAGATATGTGAAGAGTTCTTAAACTTTTTTATTGGTAAGGTTGAAGGAATTAGATCTCAGATTTCATCTGTTGACAATGATTTTATCACTCATGTTGACCCTACAAACCAATTAACCAGTTTTATGCCTGTTTCTTTGCAGCAGATAAGTGATATAACTGCTCATATGAAGCCCACCAGGTCTCCTGGTGATGTGCTCCCTTCTTCTCTGTTTAAGAAGGTACTTGATTCAATTGGCCCAACCATTCTGTCTATTATGATTACTAGTTTGTCATCTGGTGTTGTTCCGGTTAGTTTTAAGCATGCGGTTATTCAGCCCCTTTTGAAAAAAATGGCTTAGACTCCTCTGACATGAGTAGTTTTCGTCCAATTTCAAAATTACCTTTTATTTCGAAGAGACTGGAAAAAAATTGTGCATGCACAGCTTAATGACTATTTAATGAGGAATAATATCGCTGATAGATTCCAGTCAGGTTTTAGAGCTGGTCATAGTCCAGAATCTGCTCTTTTGAGGGTCTCTAATGATATCCTACGAGGTGTTGATTCTGGAAACCATGTTGTTTTGCTTTTGTTAGATCTTACAGCAGCTTTTGATACAGTTGATCATAACATTCTCATTGATCGTCTTAGGAATCAGGTTGGTATTCAGGGCTTAGCCCTGAAATGGTTCGCTTCCTATTTGAAGGATAGGACCTTTTCAGTCAGTTTAGGGGAATATTTTTCATCTGTTGCCCCTCTTGTGTGTGGGGTTCCACAGGGATCTATACTGGGACCAATTTTATTTTCCCTTTATATGCTCCCTCTAGGCTCGATTTTTGAGAAATTTGGGATTCATTATCATCTGTATGCGGATGATTCTCAAATTTATTTACCATTGAAACATGGGCATAAATGTGCCAGTCTCTGCATGCATGTTTGGCCGAAGTTCGCTTGCGAATAACTTTCTCCAATTAAATGAGGAAAAGACCGAGATGATTTTATTTGGAGATAAGGGGTGTGAGTATGATGGCTGCCTGGGGTTGTTTCCTGGGAAAAAGCTGTCTAGTGTGAGGAACCTTGGTGTCATTTTTGACTCTGAGCTTAAATTTGACCGGCAAATCAATGCTGTCGTTTTTTTTTTTTTTTACATTTATTTACAGGGTCAATGCACATTAATAAACAAGTGTAAACGTGCCAGAATTAGCCCAAGAGGCTATTTTTCATCCGTAGACCCTTGACAGAATGTTACACAGTCACCCTAAAAACAGAGAAAGATTTGACGATATGGAGAAGGTTGTTCATGCCTTTGTGTCATCCCGTTTGGATTACTGTAATGTGTTGTATCTGGGTGTGAGTCAAGCTTCTCTCTCCCGTTTACAACTCGTTCAGAACTCAGCTGCCAGACTTTTAACGGGTACTAAGAAGAGAGAGCACATTACTCCGGTTTAAATTAAATTACACTGGTTACCCATAAGATACAGAATTCAATACAAAGCATTGTTGTATGTCTTTAAGTCTCTGAATGGCCTAGCACCTGAGTATGTTACTGATTTAATCAGCCGCTCTCAATCCAGTAGATCTCTGCGCTCAAATGATCAATTGCTTCTCATGGTTCCGCGATCCCGTTTGAAATGTAAAGGTGATCTGGCTTTCTCTGTTGCAGCTCCTAGGCTCTGGAATGACCTTCCCCTGTCTGTAAAATCTTGTCCTTCTTTGGGTGTTTTTCAGAGTGCGCTTAAAACTTACTTGTTCTCTTTAGCATTTGATAATGCTTTGTAAGTCTTTATGTCATATGTCATGAGCTTGCATTGTTTTTATGTCTTTATTTTACTTTCTATTGTATTCCTTTTGTACAGCACTTTGGTTCCACTTGTGGTCTTTAGCACAGGAACAGTTTCTTCCCACAGGCCATTTCCCTCCTGAACAGTAAAACACACTTCCCAAGACATATGCCTTAAGTGCAATACTCCCACTGTTTAATGCAATATCTTAAACTCAGGTGGTATTTACATGTAGATAATTTATAATATTTAAAAAACACTGTAAATACGCTCATAATCTGTAAATGCTTATCCTGAATAAACCCAACTGTGATACTTTTATTCTCATATTTGTTATATTTTAATTTTTTTTATTATACTGTAATTTGTATTACTAAGTTTCCTGTTGTATTTGTATATATGTATATGTATATATTCCCTTGAGATCGGGCAACAAATTTTCTATCTGAATACTTTAGATTGGTTATGGGCCCTGTTGTCTCACCTCGTTACCTGTTGACGGCAACATTGCCCAGCAACATTGCTCAAAAAGTTGCCCCATGTATGATCACAATAAGGCTTGACATTTCACTTACTTTGTTACCACGCTGATTTTCACCCCAAACACACCACTCTGTTTCTTTGATGGTGTCCGCTTCAAACTTAAGTCCCGACTTGTAAACTTCATGGAAAACTCCACTTTAATCTAAGGAATAATAAGGAGTAATGAATGAGATAAATCCCACATAAGTCACAGAAAACTATACACTCTAAAAAATGCTGGGTTGTTTTAGCCCAATTTTGGGTAAAATATGGACAAACCCAACTATTGGGTTAAAATTATCATTTAAAAATGTTACCCAATGGCTGGGTTTGTCCATATTTTACCCAAAATTGGGCTAAAACAACCCAGCATTTTTTAGAGTGTATGCAATGCAATAATGCAAAAAGTATCAATATGTTTAATGAGAAAGATATTAGTACCCCATTCATTTCTATGACGTCCATATGCCAGTTTTTGGACTGCACGGTCTGTGGGTCCAGCTGTAAAGAGACAAAGAGAAATGAGAGTGAGGATTGCTTCATCATTAAGCACCAAAAATATATGATGCAATTATTGCTGCTCAATGTAAGGCAAACACAATGGCCTCACAGAATACTGTCATAGGTCAAAGGTTAGTGCTGAGGAGACCAGAGTGGACCATGAGTGTTGATGGATTATTAAATTAAATGCATAGTCCACCCTGCAACGTCTGTACATGAATTTAAATCTAAGCTACAGTCTTTTCTTTTTACTCTTGCATTTCATTTATAATTTTGGTTTCTCTAAACCCTAAACTAGTGTTTTATTTTCTGTTATTACTGTATTGTGTGTGGTTTGTTACTTCTTCATTTGTACAGCACAGTGGTCAACTTCTGTTGTGTTTATTTGTGCTTTATAAATAAAATGAAATGAAAAATAAAAATACTTTCATCATTTATTCACTCTCATGTTGTTCCAGATGAAGCCGATACCCATACTCTTCAGGCAACCATTTTAAACCTACAACAGAGCCTTATTTTTTCTACACATCTATTTCCTCTCTCTTTCTTAAGTGTTTTTATGACTTTGTCATTAAAAAAAAAGAAAAAAGAGAAAAAGAAGATATTTTTGAAGATTGTTGGCACCAAACAGTTTTGGTTCGCATTAATAACAATAATAATAATTCATTAAATTAATATAGCGCTTTTCTCTGCACTGTTTTCTCTGCCCTTTATATTGAAGGGGGAATCTCCTCAACCACCACCGATGTGCAGCATCCACCTGGATGATGCAATGGCCGTCATATTGTACCATTAGTAGGCCACCACACACCAGCTTACTTGTGGAGACAAGACAGAGTGATAGAGCCAATTCACCTTTGGCTAAGCCCCGCCCCCCTTAGTTACTGTTGCTACATCCGTCAAACTTCATCTGCGCTCTGCAGGGCTTATGCTGTAACAGCTCTTCCTGCTGAAATGTTATCAAACTTTTATAAAGCACTAAAAGCAGCAAATAAAGTGTCCGATAGAAGTAGGCAAAAGGGGCTGCAATATGCGTTCGAAGGCTATATTCAAGACATACAGGTGAAACGCAAGAAACAAGGCATCCAAAATAGAGGCAAAAGCATAACGTTACCGGTCACAGTCAAAAAATGAACCACCGCATTTCCTACTAATCGAGACGGAGGCTGGGACTAACAATATCAGGGAGCAACACTGTTCATGCAATAGGTCTCTATTCACTTCTACAATCGTTATTACAAAGCAAACAGACTACACGAGTATAACGTTGTATTTATTAGCAGCGTATGCTAGCGTATCAACAACCGGTATGAGAACCGAAATCATAACCTTAAACATTATAAAACGGTCTAACTAGTATAACTTCACACTCACAGTAAGGTTAGAAGTAAAAAAAAAATGTACTTGTTGATCTTTGCGGGGTTTAGCTGACTGAGGACATCCACACAGTTTCCAAAGACGACACTTGTCAGGATTTTACTTCGGTTTTGGGAAGGGAAAAAACGGACAATCCCCTTCAACCTCTCTGGGAAACGTGTATCTGTGTTACAAATGCCCGAGGCACAACGTTTAACCATATTTTGGATAAAACTACGATGGCCTGCCGAGACCAAAAATATGAGACGCCTGTGTTGAAAGTCAATGGAGCGCTGTGAAAAAGTCAATCTACATTCTAGGGCGTGGCTTAGCCAAAGCTGAATTAGTATATATGGGGATGATTAGTAGGCCATGATGGACAGTATGGAAGCACATGGGTAGCAATATTCAATTTGAAATGTAATATGCAAAATGTCAATGCAATATGTAAAATGGCATTGCATTCTGTATTTAAATTTACATTTTACAATACCATTCTAGCAATGTTTGGTGCAAAATGAAAATGAAATTACATAATTCACATTTGCCATTTCATACACTAGTTTTAATATGCATATACATAAACTCTTTATAAGTGGCAAAATGAAAATGCATTACAGAAATGATTAGATATGTATAACATGTTCAAGCTAAAACTGTGGCAAAATTTCTTAATTGCCTTTACACTCACAGTCAAGACACTTGCGATTGCCTTTTCATGAAATGTCCCTGTCAATCACTGCATCAAGGCGGGGCTCGAGTTTACGTGTTATGTTACGTGTTTTGAGGTGTTGAAAAAATGACTGCGGCAGAGCTAATACGAGCGTCAAGTTCTTTTGCAGATAAAGTGGAGCATGAACAGAGAAACGGTAGTATTTCCGAAGATTATTTTTTACTGATTATCTTCACCAGGCAACCATTTTAAACATACAACAGAGCCTTATTTTTTTCTATTCTATTTCCTCTCTTGCTTTCTTTGTGTGTGTGTGTGTGTGTGTGTGTTTCTTTTGATAAAGAAAATAAAAAAATTCCCAGGCAGTCCTTTCTATAAAAAACCCTGGGAAACGGACAGTAGTTTTACCCCTAGTTATATAATATATTCAGACCGTAAATGTGATCAAGTTAACTCTACTACACTGCTGAATAAGAGTCCAGCATGGATGAAAAACCTGAACACTCTATAAACCATTTCACAAGATGTAAACAACACTGGTCCAGAAGCAGTTCCTGTTTTAGTTTGTTAACACTACATAAAAGCTGGGATAAAATACAACCAACAGCACATTTAAAACTGAATCAAAAAGTAAAAAAAAAAAAACATCTTTAAGATGTTTTCTTTACATGTGAAATAAAGAAAACAGTTACAAACTGAAACAGGAAGTGTTTCTGGACCAGTGTTGTTTACATCTTGTGAAATGGTCTATAATGAACACAGTAACACAGCACTATAAACACAATATGAATCAACAAAGCAAGAAATAAAAGTCACTACCGCAATAAACTTGTAACAGTCACAAATTGGTTAGATTAGAAGATTAAGCCATTAATGTCATATACTCCAGAGTGTGTTTACTATTATGCATAATTCACAAGAACTCGCACTACGATATTTAGGTGCTTTTACTGTCCTGTGAACATATAAGGAGAACTACTCTGGGCAAAATCTGTGCTGTTTCCATTAACAAACAATTCTCTGAGGAGAAGAAACTTAGTCACACACTCTCTCTCACACACATAGCTCTTCCACAAGTTTCCCAAGCTACATGCCACAGACAAGATGGATGGCTCTTTAGGGAAGAACCTCCCTACTCTCAAACCTGTCAATCAAACACAAAAGTGAAAGTCACAATAATAAACAACCTGACAGTCTTGACCATGTCTCAAACCAGTTCTCTACCACTGATCACTGTTAGAAATAGTATTGCATTTAATAAAACTTCTCTAACAAGCAATGGGAAGTAAGAACATAAGGGAACACAAATAACACAAATGCTGACAAAACTCCCATAAAATTAAATTTTTTAGGAAAACATGCCAGGTTGAATAGCTTTTTATGAGAATGTCTAATAAAGTCTGTCAAGCACATAAAACTGCATTAGCTTGTATTACTAAAATAAGTTCCATTAATGCAATTAATGGGCAATCATCATTACTGATGCTATTTATATACACATATTAGGGCTATTGTGAGATTATTATTGGATATTAATGGAATGTTGGAGCCTTGTTAATATCCTACTAAACCAATATGACATGTTTACACCAATCAAATTAGCAGAGCAATGGAGTAATTGGTATTTTAAGACCATCAGTGGCAACATAGGGAGGATACAGCTAGCTCAAAGCTAGCGGATACAGCTAGTTTGATGGACAAAAGTTTGAAAATTCTCATAAAATTCATTCTTTTAATTCATTTTTTTTTCAGTTCATTTTTGACTGTATGCCTCAATAAAAAAATCTAAATGTTTTTTTTTTCATTTAGAAATTGAAAACATGTTCATCATAGAGGAGCTGTATTTAAAACCCTTTTTTAAATAACTAAAATAATCAGGACAAAAAGGTGAGAGTCCTCTCACTGACCCACTGATAAACGCATCAATTACATGTGGATGTCACTCTGCTTCATGAACTGTTAATGAACATAACCATTTTTATCACTCCAAACATTTCTGAAAGCCATATTCTTCCGTGAATGTAGCCTAACATCACCCACATTCACATGCTACACGTGACCTTGTTTGAGCCTTTCTCTAACCTTCTGGCACCTCCTACAGTACTTTATTAAAAATATATGGAATGAAATTTTCCATGATATGTCTAGAAAAAATGTTCATACCGCTAAACGACTTACCCACTCAAAGGTTCGCCTCATCTTCCCAAGTGCTTTCCTACAAAAAATTAAAAGTCCCGGGGGATCACCACACCAACACCACTTTTCAGTTTCCTCTGGGAAATTTTGGGATGAAAGAGTCCAAACTGAATATCTATACTATGGGATTATTTCAACAGCGTACACAATTGATTCCCTATAAGCCAGCCTGGATATCAAGATGGAGGTGGGGTGAAGGTCAGAGACGAAACTCTTGTTCTCATCACTCTCTGCACGAAGTAATATCTTCAAGATATTACACTAGTCAGTAGTATCTTCAATGTCCTCATTTAATCGTTCAGGGATTATACATACAAAACAAAGACGGGAGCTTCTCTCCTCTGAATTGGTTTAAATTTAAGACAGACCTGTGCTGACATGAACATGAGGTTTATGTTTCCTGATCAACGAGTTTCTGAGGAGTTCTGGTCCATCATAACCTTGAACAATCCCTCTAATATCAGGAGATTTATCTTGAATATGTGAGTGATTACAGAAATATATGGTAAGAAAAAAAGGTAAAACATTATTTAACAGTGTTCTTGTTACATGTTACACATACTTATAGTACTAATAGTAAAGTATGCATAATTACAAGTAATTAACTATAAACCAAATGTAATTACACTGTAACAAGAACACATTAAAATAAAGTGTAACCAAAAAAAGTATTGTGGTAGGTGCAGTGACGGTATCAGATGAGAACACCATGGTATTTACATGATTTAAAATGATGATGGTAATGCCAATAGTGCAAACATCCAAGGTACCAACATGATCCATGGGCAAAACAACATGGCATTAATTTACAGAAAACATAGTATCATCAGAATAAATATAAAAAGAACATAATCCCATAGTACATGTCCAAAACATGATATTACCACAGGACATAAACATGATATTACCATCGTAAATATTCAGAAACCATAGTATTACCAAAAAATAAATCTAAAAACAACATTATAACAACTAGTATAGAGCGCATAGACTGAACTTTGGAGATACAGATTATGTTCTCTTCTTTCCTCTCATTCTTTCTCATTCGGCGTGTCCATCCCCCTGCCCACCCCTTGTCATTCTGTACTGCCAGCCTACTGCTGTACAGAGCAGGAACACAGTGTTCTCTGGCCGGCTTCTCTCTGCTCTCTCTAGACTCAAAGAAACTGTGCATTGAGGATCCTTACAGAGAACAATGGGAGGAAGAACATGATATCAGTTTATTTGTTACAAATACAGCAGGTGCATGCTGCACACACACTGCCTTGTGTTATACTGTATCTGTATGACAAAAATGTATAAAAAATCATATGTTATACATCATTCTAAACTGTTAAGTGTCTACTTTTATTTGAGTACACTCACAATAGCAACAAAACTTAAAATAAAGCAAACAAACAGGGTGAAATGAACTGAAACTCAGCTAATACTTGCCACTTTTAAATTGAAGTCATATCGAAAACAATTATTCTCTGTTTATATAATCTGTACAGGTATGAAACCAATGAGAGGTACAGTTTTAAAGGGTCTGCTAATTATCTTTAATGTGACCACACCAACAATCTGGAAATCCTTTTACAGTACATGCTAATCATCCACATGAACCACAGTTCGGAAGATGCACTGTGAGGAATAAGTCTGGAATTTACCTCAGAAGAAGAAGAACTCGATTGATCCAGTGGAGGTAAGTAATTTATTCCAACTTACATTAGTTAACGTGTTATTTTTACATAAACTTGTACACATTTTACTAGTTGAACTAGTGGCGGACTAAAATGTGTTGACGCAAACATGTTGAAATATGAAATATAGGCAGACAGGCAACCGTTCAATGCTAAATAAATATTCAACCTAAATTGTAAATTAAATTGTAAATCTAAAGCTCTTAGTAAAATATCAAGCTGTTTCATAATGTCCTGACCATCCTATTTAGATGACATGCTCAAGCCAGACACCCAAAGTTACTCTACACAAATCTCTCTTTAACATGAGACCAGTAGTTACAACTCTCACTTTGGAAACATTTTGGCATTTGCAGGAGAGTGTGTTTGTTCAGTGAGTGGTGTAGGGAAAAGCTGTAATTACTGTGGTATTCAGAGTTTGGCGTGGAGGTCAGGCTGATGTTTGCTTTAGTGTTCTGATTCACTAGGCTGATGTCACAGACTAGGCCTGCTGGGCCTCTTTCAGTAAATGTAACTTAATCACACAGGAAATGTCAATAATCTGCTGACTCATAAACAATGGTCATCAATGATATTCTCACATCTTTCACCATCATTGTACACATTTTGTTGTATAGCATATTTAAAGCTCTTCCATATAAGGTAAACACAACACTTGACCATACTGTACTGTCAGTAGCGGTTTTAGACACGGGTGAACCGGGCAGTCACCTGGGGCGGCATTTCTGGGGGGCGGCACGAGCAGTTAAATAAATCCTCTGTGCCGCGAAGGTTTTCTATTTTTTATCATTTCGATTCAATTATTAGCAATGGCGCCCCTGCTTGCTGAGAAGGAGCCGTTCACAGAAGCGATGTCAAGAGGGTCTCTTGATTAGTTCACGTATCGCGTCTTTTGCGCGCTCGAGGTCGTTATTTCAAATAGGCGCAATAACGGGAAGCGCGCTCATTATGCGCTCACGGGAAGCGCGCTCATAAACTTTTTAGCACGTGCACCCAAACATTCGGGTGTTTTTCTCTTCTCCATAAATAAATCTTTTAGCAGAGCTACAGCAAGCGTTTTTCTGAGGTGGAAATACATTAGCTACTAAAACTTCTCTGTCGTTGTGGAGAGCGCAGTGCATGGTTGTATAGCAACGACAGCCATGGGGAAGTCAGACCGAATTTTACTATTAATAATAAAAGATAAGCTACTGTGCATTATAAATGTCAGGAATGTATCTTGATTGACTCATTCTTTTTTATAGAGATGATTTAAATGCTGAAATATGACGTTTATCTTTTTATAAAACCTTTTTTTGTGTTAACCTTTTTTTAAGTTTAGGTAAGATAAAAGACACTCCTTTAAAACAAATCTTTAAATGTTATTAACTTGGTGAATTGATTTCATTGTGTATTAGGCTTTTTGAACAAGATTCTATGTTTGTGATCATTTTGGTCACTATATTCATGAAATGCAATTTTCATAATGATCAACTAAAATCAACTTTAATTATGTGTTTTTTTATAGTAGCCTATATGCAAAGTACAATGTTCTATTTTCTAAATAATCTCTGATTTTTTTTCTGATCTTTCTGTTTTTGTGTGAATTCTGATCCTTTTCTCTGACATTTTAAAAGTGGCATAGGGCTACAAAAGCTGTCTATAACAGTTTGGATAGTTGTTAATATGAGAGTTGTTCGAAATTATTTAAGAGATAGCCTAAGTATTGTGTTACTACATAAGTATCTCTCTGACCCTTTCACTTTTAAAAACTCCATTTCGTGACAAAGCATAGTTTAACATGTCATAACTAAAAGTGTGCCATGCATATAATTCAAGGCAGTAACCAATGTGCTAATGGTTCCTCCCTTGAAAGTTAGATTAATTAGATTAATCTAGCAAAATTACTGGATTCTATTAACTGTGTCTTTGAACGGTATGTGACCGCTCGAAGGTGGTCTCGCACTGGGTGTAATTCAAAGTAGAACCGCCACTGTGTACTGTGGTAGTACCATGGTGTCAGATCACAATAGAACTTTGATATACACCATGATATTGAATGAATATCATATGTTAACTGTAAAAAAAAAAAAAAAAGTGTGTAAAAAGCACTGTTACTTTTATTTCTTTGAATGTTGTATGGTATCATTGGAAGTATAGAGTACCATTTAAGTACCATGGTTCATGAATATCAAAGTGCCATGGGCATGTATAACTGCCAGAGTACGTTTTTCTATGGGAAGGTTCTTCAAAGAACATGATTGTAGAAGTCCAAAAAACATGATAAAATAGATTTTGTTTGTGTGACTACTAAAAATAGAACTAAAGCAACTAAAAACAACAATCCCAGGAGTCGAGAAACTATCGTAAATACCCAGATAGTTATGGAGCATAAGATATATTTTAAACAGACGTTTATTATGGCAGTTACCATTAGATGCTAATGTCTCTGGTGCTAATATGCAAACCAGTTAAACTAAAAGAGGACAGCATCATAAATCAAGCTAAACATCTGCTCAAAGAGAACCATGAATAATATTAATAACTCCTCATGGACCCATTCTGTAAAATGCACAAATCATAAGACAAAACATGGAAGAAGGATTGAATTGCCATTGAATCCCAGTTAAAGAATTCCAAAACGTATCACGGTTGCTCTTTATTTTACAGAACGTGCACTTACAGGGCACTTACCTAAGGTTCAGGGTTAGTGCCTAGTTATTACCCAGTTATTGTAATTACTATAATAAGTACATAGTATGTACACAGAACTACCAGCATTACTATGTATTTTTAACATGCTACAGTGGAAATTTTTGATGTACCATGGAGTAAATGCCACTGCATAGGAATATAAGAACTTGAATGCAAGGTGTTAATTAACAACATCTACTAAATATAGGGTTAGGGTTTAGGCTTGTAATTATGCTTTAATTACTTAAGTCTACTTATTACTATAGAAAGTACATGTAAAAACAATGTAACAAGGAAAATAAAATAAAGTGTTGCCGAATCATCCAGTGCCATGATATTTATCAAAGTAAGTTGTAATGTAAGTCAGGGGTGCAACTATCCAGTGTCAGAGGGGTATGCAGCAACAATGTTTGCATTTTAAAAATGTTGTGTTCTTTAATGTTAAATCCAGCAGTCTAATGCACTTTGAGAGTTCAAAATTAAAAGCTACAACCCACATTCAGGGTGCAAATGAAACAAAGAAAAATTCAAACCTCTTTTAGTAAGTGTCTGTCTACATTACACTACTACAAAATAATACTAACTGTTATAATATTAATTCCATGATAGCCATTTAGGCTATTGTAAAACAAATGCACTGAAAAATAAAGAAAACTTTCATAATTAGTTTTGTACTAATTTCTTTACTTGAAAGATTTAAGAACATAATGACATGTTTCATGGGCCGGTGTGTCAGAAAAAAAAAAAAAAAAACTAACGCTGACTTTTTTCGACCAATGCATTACATCGGCACTAACCCAGCGCTGCCAATTAAGCAAAAAAAAAAAAAAAAAAAAAAAAAATGAATGGGCCACCGACGTATGAGTTTTATGGGCCGTTAAGACAAAAAAAAAAAAAAAAAAAAAAGGATGAGATGAAAAAGCACGTCGAAAAAGCACGTCGGCCCACCGGGAATCTCCTGGTAGTCCCGATGGCCACAGAGATAAATAGCCTACATGCCTGGATGTCACACTTTAAATCCTACCTCTTGGCTTTCAGCATGCACTTATTTAGCTGCTGTCGCATCAATTGACATGCCTTTTCTCTCTTTCTTTTTCTACTTTTAGCCCCACAGCATTTTGTTTTATCCATCTTTTTCGATGACAACTCACTACTCGCACCTGCTCGCTCAGCGCTCACGGCGCCCCCGCCCGCTCGCGATATTACCCCGCTCGCCTTCTCCATGAGGGCGCCTACTCTAGCCTGTTAGTCCTCTAAAATTTTATATAACATTGAAGAAATGCAGAAATGATTTAGAAACGCACAACAGCAGCTACATACAAAAACACAATATTATATATATATATATATATATATATATATATAAAATTCAATTTTAATATATATAGTTCTCATCACTGAACCACAGTACTGACTAAGCACTGTATTATAAAAAGAAATAAAAGCAGGTCAATGTTCGTTGTGTCCAGTCTCAGACACCACCATCGACCTCCTCCACTTTATTAGCCCAATAAGCAAGGCCTTCAGTTCAGCAGCCCCTCAAAAATTTTTGGTGCCCTAACATTGGCAATTTGGCAGCAGAAGATTTATGTGGGTGATACAAGCATCTATTAGCATATAACTGGCATTTAAAGAGGAGCAAGGTTCATCAGTGCTTCAGTCATTAGCACGACCTGGAGCACCATTTGTGAGACAGTATAGGCTGGAAGGAAGATACAGAGGATGGGGTACCTCTCTGGGGACATATTCTTCTTCTTGTGCATAATACATCTCTTTCAAACAGACCCTTCCTCCTTCTGTTCTTTCTCTCTTTTCAAAAGAGGAACAATTGCCACAAGGGTCACTATAACAAGCATTAGTGTAAACTCCGTTCTTCTACAGTCAGTTTTCTCTTTTGTGTGGCAACAATTTAGCAAATTCAGTACAACAGCACACACTCTTTGAGTACTGAGTTTTATTAAAGGGAGATTTCACCCCAAAACAAAAATTCTGTTAAAAGTTCCTCACCCCCAATTTGTTCCAAAACTGTATAGATTTTCTTCTTATAAAAGAAGTCAATGAAATTCAATGGGGTCCAATGTTGTTTTGACCCAACTTTTTTTGTTTTTGTTTCGCAGAACAAAGAAAGTCATACAGTAAATGACTGAATGTTTAATTCTGGGTGGACTATCCCTTTAATGTCACATTAAGGAAAAAAGTGCTCACAAAATACTGTACAAATGAATCACACTAGCATTAGGTTAGCAAAGTATTTGCATCTGTGCTTGCATAAAGAGCAGTGATACTCGACTGGTTTTGCTTTAGGACTAAGATTTTACATTGGACCTTGAGTGGTGACCAAACACAGTAGCAAAAATATGAACAGCATTTAGCACTTTTACCAGCCCATTCTCACCCCCAAGGCGTCACTTAACTGACGCCTTGGGAAGCATTTGGACATGCTTCAATATCTGACGCTTTAGGCGCCCTTTAGCGTCAGTTAGATGACGCCCTAGGATCGCGTGTACCCTACCCCCACCCCACACCTAAACCTAACCGCGTCCTCTAACTGACGCTTTCCTTTAGCGTCAGTTAGATGACGCCGTAGGATCGCGTCATGCAAGTGACGCTAAAGGGCGCCTAAAACGTCAAATATTGAAGCATGGTCAAAGGTGACGCCTTGGGGTGAGAATGCGTTGCTTTTACCCATGCTGCCCCAAACAGACCCACAAACCTACAATCCATTCAGTTCAGAACCTTTGCTGTATTGAGTATGGCTTTATCTGAAATCACTCCACACACCCTTTAATACACATTCCCCACATTACTTCATTGCATAAGTAGTGAAAAAAAATTAGCGAATTCAGACATTGAGTGCATCAGAAGGGCTGCGGACGTCATATGAAGAGAAGTGGGAATTCATTCAGCGCATTTGAGAGTATATTGTACACTCGTTATTGTAGTCCATTGTGTGAATAAGCACGCTCAATAATGTGTGCTCATGTGGTTTGAACACCTCTACAAATGGTTGTCCCAAAATAGTGCACTTATATAAGGGTATAGGGGGTGCTTTCAGACAGACTGTTTCTGGTCTGAGGGGTTAAAGTGGCGGCGTGTTCTGATAAGGTTTATGTTTATCAAATAAAAGCGCATTTGTGGAGGTCAGACATTATGAGAAGGTCATGAGACAACACTGGGATCCTTCATGACCATATCAAAGGAACACACTCACACAGATAAACACACACACACACACACACACACACACACACACACACACACACACACACACACACACACACACACACACACACACACACACACACACACACACACACACACACACACACTCTTGGTCACAAAGACTCATTCAATATTCAGTCAATGAGACTGGCCATCTGTGAGAGATTTCACAAATGTGTTTCCAAGCGCTGCAAAATGAGTTTGGTTTATAAATGTAATTGGCAGTAAGTGGCAATTATGTGTGTATCTATTACACCTGTGTCTGATTATGAGTTTATATGAGTATATGTCTTTGTCTACCCTTGACACGCAGTCTTTATGTGTCAGTACCTGTGAGAACACAAAGGCAGGGTGTGTCAACATGTACATGTATGTGATTTACAGGCAGAATTCCTCTATATAAAGGAATATGCTACTAGAACAAAACAATACAGAATGATGTTGGAGAATCAACAGAAGAAGAAGTAGTCAGAGAAAAACTGACAGGAGGAAAAAAGAAAAGAGGTAGAGAACTTCAAAAGAGCTTGGGCTCAGCACATGGAAAGAGAAGTGAGTGCTTTGTTGTGTATTACTACCAAAAGTGATTCACTATCCTACACTCTTAAAAATGAAGGCTTAGAAAAGGGTTTTTGCAGTGATGCCATAGAATAACCGTTTTATCTTATTCTTGAAAACATTTTAATCCATAGAACCTTTTGTGTAAAGGAAAGGTTACATGAATGTCAACAGTTCTTCATGGAACCATATATGGCAAAAAAAGAACCTTTATTTTTAAGAGTGTATAGTGAAAAAAATGATGTTACAGCTACAGGATCATAACCAAGGGGTCTTTGTCTGTAATCTGTCTGTCTCTATGGTCAGTCCTGGGTCAGTGGATCAGGAAGAGGATTAACCCAACTGGGCAGAAGACACAAATAAGTACAGCAGAGAAAAGTTTTGTTTTTACAGCCAGAAAGGCTATGCACATAAATTACTGCTCAAAGTGCTGGCAGGGCAGATACCCCATGTGGAGACACCTACATTTCTCTCTCTCTCTCTCTCTCTCTCTCTCTCTCTCTCTCACACACACACACACACACACACACACACACACACACACACACACACACACACACACACACACACTGCACACCTACTTCCACAATTTACATGCAGAGTCTGAAGGCACTGATCTCATCACAGGACGATCATTCAGAAACAGTGAATGCAGAGCTACAGTAGAATTAATTGGATCATGTGCCATTCACCAGTGCAATACCATCAATGTTATATAATACTGTTATAGTTATAATCAAAAAGACACACATTCCTTCCCTCTAAAGTAGGTCAGTAAGATTTATTAATGTTTTTTTTTTTAAAAAAAAATCAATAATTACTCATTGATAAAAACTAATCAAAAGGGACAGTTAAAGAGATGCAGTTACTAACTTTTTTTTGTGTTCAAAATGAATATCAAATAAATACTTTTCTTTTGAACTTTCTATTAATCAAAACAAAAGACTTAAGCAGCACAACAATTTTAAACATTGATAATAAGAAATGTTTCTTGAGCATCAAATCAGCATATTATTAGAATGATTTCTGAAGGATCATGTGACACTTAAGACTGGAGTAATGGTTGATGAAAATTCCGATTTGCCATCACAGGAATAAATACATCTTTAAAATATATAAAAATAGAAAACAATTTTTTAAAATTGTAATAGTATCGAGGTGTAATGTGTAAAATTGTAATGTGTCGAGGTGTCCATGAGCAAGACACCTAACCCTAGCTGCTCTCAACGAGCTGGATGGCGCCTTGCATGGCTGACACCGCCATCGGTGTATGAATGAGTGAGTGAATGGGTGAATGAGAGGCAAAATGTAAAGCACTTTGGTGGCCATTGGGTCTGTGAAAGCGATGTATAAATGTGGTCCATTTACCATTTAATAATATTTCACATTATCACTGGTTTCCAGTTTTTGTGTGTGTGTGTGTGTGTGTGTGTGTTTTGGAGACATGCATGGGAGCATGGGAGAGTTCTTACAGAACCCAAAACACACCCTGATATTTTAAGTAAATTCAATTAATAATTATTAAAAAAATATATGAATAATGTTAAATAAATAATCAATACTAATAATCGTTTTGTTTTAATAATAAGTTTTTTTGTTACACATTTAATTTGAAATTAATTAATTCTTAAATAATTTCTATTTTCAAATGGGATTTCTATCATAATAACACAAATGGTCCATCATCAAAACCTCACACTGTCTGAGAAAAAAAAAATGGATTTTGCATCAGTGAATAAAAATTCATAGATTAATTTATAAATCATTCTCTGGGCTATAAGAGCCTTTGCAAATGCATGAGAATTTTGTGTCATCACAAAGGTGTGATTAACTGATCTTCATCAGAGGGTGGGTGATACCCGCTCATTCCACCAGCTTTGAGGACAGCAGGTTAAAGTGATTATTAACCTCTAACTGCAGCCAGAAACACACACACACAAACGAAAAAAAAAAAAAAAAGTATATTTAATGTACAGTTAAGATGTAATACGTAATAATCTTCTGAAATTTAATACAGATCAGATGAAGACAGAGGCACACAGATGTTTTAGGTTGGGTCTATACCGGTTTACTGTCATATACAATAAAAGAGCCTGAAGGGCAACAGGAAATAAAAATGAACACCGAAAAAAGCGGTGTTGTCTTGAACAACTTGCTTTCTGCGCACATGTTTTAAAGAGCATAATTCAATAATTCAATAGCCCACTTCAAGTGTTTATCACAAATAAATTAATAAATGTAAATGACCAAAATTTTCATTTCCACAGACACATATTCACAATCACTTTCTCTAATCTTTATCTTGACTGTTCCAAGCTGGTGGAATGACCTGCCTAACTCAACCCAAGCTTTTCTCCAACATTTGACCCATTAATACTAACACTTACTATTCTTTATATATATATATATATATATATATATATATATATATATATATATATATACACATACACACACACACACACACGCACACGCACACACAGTTACACTTAACACATTCATTTAAATGTTAGAATATAGTAGTTAAAAAATTCAAAACAAGAGTGAACAACTATTTATAGGATCAACTTTCTGCATTGCGACACAGACAGCATGGAAAATTGCAGGTTGCAGTGACTTTCAGTGAGTTAAAGGCCAGGAAACAGATAGAAAACTAATTAAAAAAAATTAGACCAGAAGCTGCAGAGAGAGGGTGTAACAGTCAGAGAAAGAATGAAAGAGCGAGTGACCTTTTGCCGGAGCAGTTTACTGCGCACACGGCCCCACAGTTTGGCGCCGCTGTTGGTGTGTTTTTTGATGGCTGAATGATCATCCACACAGCACTGCTGCTCCACGCGTTCACACACTGAGTTTAGATTACAGTCCGTCACCACGATCTCTGTCATCCTGACTTTGTTCTTCTCGCAGCCACGCACAGAGAAAGAGAGAGGGGCGCTGAGCCCCGGAACACCAATACAACGATTCCCAAGGTAAAATCAAACTCTTCCCAAATGCTTCACAGCTAAACGATAAAAAACTATTTTCTAAAAAAAATTTTAAATAATATAAAAATGCTTTTTTTTCCTTGTGCCTTTACTTGGAGATCCCAATTTTCACTTCTTGTGGTAATTCCCCTTTGAGGACAGAGTGATTAAAAAAATGATAAAAAAAAAAAATCGACAGAAAAATTAACCCTGTGAAATAAAGGGCTCATTTCTGGAGGTAGGCAAACATTACCATATTTTTGGCTTTTCTCAAGCTTAATATTTGAACTATAGATCCTTCAGTAACGCTCTCCTCCGCCTGCATGTCTCTCCTGCTGTGCTCTCCTCAACATATGATCCCCAGAAAACAGAGAGTGAGAGGAAGAAAGAGTGGGAGGAGGAAAGGAGAGAGGGAGGGAGGGAGAGAGAGAGAGTGAGCTGATTCTATCACAAAGCAGTTTTTAAGTCTCCAGATGTGCGACGGAAGGATAGGAAGACAGAGCCATAAAGGAGTAACGTCCTTGTGTGCTGAGTTACCTCAGTATCATCAGAACATTTTACCCCAAATCAAAAGAAAGGACTATTATTTAAAGAAAAAAAAAATCCATAAAGAAAATAAAGCCTATTTGAAGAATATTTTTATAACAAATTAGCACATCTCCCACAATTAGATCAGATAAATAAACAAAATATTTTATTTCGAGTAAAGACTCTTCCTTTAAATGTATGTTTTACACAGAACTATCAGAACAACTGTTTTCAACACTGATAATAATAATCAATTCTAAGGATTCATTATTTTGATATAGCCTAGCTTGCATTGGAACAAACGCTATTATACGCTATAATTAGCTGCCATCTCTCTCTTTTCATACAAATTACATTAACTGAGAATATTTGTTTTTTATATAAATTACTTCATTTAAAAGAAGAGAATTTCATCATTTGAAACTATTGTTACAGAGCACATTCTCTGCTTCTGTAATCTCAGCAGTGTGTGTCATTGGGAGCCTGGGGCGGCTGTGTCTTGTGGGTGTTGGTGCACTGTATATACACTCACCTAAAGGATTATTAGGAACACCATACTAATACTGTGTTTGACCCCCTTCAGAACTGCCTTAATTCTACGTGGCATTGATTCAACTAAGTGCTGAAAGCATTCTTTAGAAATGTTGGCCCATATTGATAGGATAGCATCTTGCAGTTGATGGAGATTTGTAGGATGCACATCCAGGGCACGAAGCTCACGTTCCACCACATCCCAAAGATGCTCTATTGGGTTGAGATATGGTGACTGTGGGGGGCATTTTAGTACAGTGAACTGAATTGTCATGTTCAAGAAACCAATTTGAAATGATTCAAGCTTTGTGACATGGTGCATTATCCTGCTGAAAGTAGCCATCAGAGGATGGGTACATGGTGGCCATAAAGGGATGGACATGGTCAGAAGCAATGCTCAGGTAGACTGTGGCATTTAAACGACGCCAAATTGGCATTAAGGGGCCTAAAGTGTGCCAAGAAAACATCCCCCACACCATTACACCCCCACCACCACCAGCCTGCACAGTGGTAACAAGGCATGATGGATCCATGTTCTCATTCTGTTTAAGTCAAATTCTGACTCCATCTGAATGTCTTAATAGTAATCAAGACTCATCAGATCAGGCAACATTTTTCCAGTCTTCAACTGTCCAATTTTGGTGAGCTCTTGCAAATTGTAGCCACTATTTATTATTTGTAGTGGAGATCAGTGGTACCTGGTGGGGTCTCCTGCTGTTGTAGCCCATCCGCCTCAAGGTTGTGCGTGTTGTGACTTCACAAATGCTTTGCTACCTTGGTTGTAACGAGTGATTATTTCAGTCAAAGTTGCTCTTCTATCAGCTTGAATCAGTCGGCCCATTCTCCTCTGACCTCTAGCATCAGCAAGGCATTTTCCCCCACAGGACTGCCGCATACTGGATGTTTTTCCCTTTTCACACCATTCTTTGTAAACCCTAGAAATGGTTGTGCATGAAAATCCCAGCAACTGAGCAGATTGTGAAATACTCAGACCAGCCTGTCTGCTACCAACAACCATGCCACGCTCAAAATTGCCTAAATCACCTTTTTTTTCCCATTCTGACATTCAGTTTGGAGTTCAGGAGATTGTCTTGACCAGGACCACACCCCTAAAAGCAACTGCCATGTGATTGGTTGATTAGATAATTCCATTAATGAGAAATTGAACAGGTGTTCCTAATCTTTTAGGTGACTGTGTGTTGATTATGTAAGCAGGAGTGGGATTGTTCTACTTCTGTCCTTGTGCTTAGTCTCCGGAGCTGCACACAATACTGTCTACCAGGTAATTTTTCTTCTCTTTCTTTCCATTTGTCCTCATACCACCTTTTCTCCAAATCTCATTGCATAAGACCGGGAAAAAACACTGTTTTACTAGTTCTTTGTGAAAACCGCACGGGCGCTGCAGGAACTGTGCCTGGCGTATGCAAGGAACAATAAAAAAAAAGTGGTACTAGTGCTGCACCATGCACCTAAGCACATCCAGTTTCCCAGAAGTCATCTGAACATACTTTTCAGGCCCCCATGGAATCAGCATTTACCTTATCAATCAGTTTATAATATCTAAAAATTTTATTTTGAACTATTCTATTCATAATAAATTAGCTATTTCCTTTTAATTTGGTAGGATAATATTTGCAATACTAGCCTATAATATATTATGTTTAAATGTGTTCCCTGGTACATTTTTTTGTTGTTGCCATGTCTGCTTATTATACTGCGTTTTTAAGGGGCTTATTTTGCTCTTTTAGACCCCATTTACACCTGGAATTAAAATGCGATCTGTATCCAGATAAGTTATCCGGATAATAAAAAATTCATGTTAATGCAAGGTGTAAATGCGTTGTGATCGGATTGTGATCAGATCTGCCTGACCACATCTGGTGGTAGGCTGGCTCGCATTGTGTTCGGATCTTTACAGGTGTAAACGCAATCTGGTTGTTGAAACCACATATGTATATTTTACTCCTCCCAAAAATGCTAAAAAATAAACGAGTGAGAGCGTGTTATATAGACTATATGTCATGTTATAGTCAGATATGAAGGCGCTACTGCGACATGCATCACCGCAGATGAGCAGCTGAGCGTCTATTCATCAAGCCAATGTGCAAACATCGCAAATAAAAGTGAAAGTAAGTCACAGACGCTTAACACACATTCATCTTTAAGTAAAGAAACGAAATTATCTTACCAGGGCTGTTGCCACTGTCTCTTATTAATGTCTTTGATTTGGAAATTAGCTGATGATCAATAAAATGCAGTTCATATCTGTTGCTTTTGATGGCGTGCAATCCATTAAATCTGCATATAACGCGGGAGTTGAAGATCGGATTTATATCCGTTTTGCAAAAACACATTTATGTGGCCAGGTGTAAATGGAATAGGTACTTATTATCCGGATAACTCATCTGAACACAGATCACATTTTAATAACAGGTGTAAATGGGGTCTTAGTGATATCTGTCACCCTGAACTTTAATCAAGAGACGTTCAGTTGTGTCAAGTTCAGAAGTGACTAGAAGGAGAGCAGCAATATGAAAACAGAACAGCAGCTACTATTAATGTTGACTAAGCTGCTTTGCAGACTCCGCTCTGGCTGTGTGCACGTTCATGTGTTTTGGAAGAGGTGTGGCTTTGGAAAGAGCTCTTGAAGGGACAGTGGGATCTTTTCCCTTTTTATGCTTTCAAAGCTAGCTTGTTATTGCTAGCCTCAACGAAACTGCACAGCCAAGCTATATTATATTTATTAAATATATTTATATATTTATATTATATTTATTATATAATATCTTTATATTATATTTATATGTATCTATGTATATTTTAGGTCATCATTAAATTTTGGGGGTCTTTACGGTAGCTTAAAAGACCTGATCTAGCAAAAGCTAAAGACCAATGGGCTTTGACCAACTCAATCATGGAAATTCAAACTTCAATTTCCCATTTGAGCACCACAACTATGTCAGAGGTGTGTTAACCAGCCATGGACCTGACGAAAACCAGGAAACACTTTGAAGAATTTGTATGTCTGACTTCAGATAAAGACCAATGTAGAGCATACTAAATAGCCTCCAATCTGAGGGCATGGCTTTGGCCTCAGGGCTTCATGGAAGAAGTTTTAATGGGCCAAAAGGAGACAGAAGGATTGAAACGACTGCAACGTCAGTGATATAATTACCAATTAAGATGCATTGGCTGCTCTCGGCAGCTTGAGCTTTCTACCTCTCTTTCTCTCTGTCTCCAGAGGTTTGTGGCATGCAATTTCACAAAGGTTTAGAGAAAATTAAAAGGTAGTATTTCTCATACTATAAAAATGTATATTACTCATATATATATATATATATATATATATATATATATACTGTGTGTATATATATATATATATATATATATACATATATACACACAGTACTGTGCAGAAGTCTTAGGCACACTAGTATTTTCGCCTCAAAGAAATGGTTTTAAGCCATTATTTATATATTTTGTTGTAGTGTCTCAGTAGGAAATATCAGTTACATTAATTGTGGCATTAATTGTAATAATCCAGTGAAATTTTTGAATGGACAAGTATTCTGACAACAGCCAATGCTCCACACGGAGGTCGGATCTCACCATCATCGAGTGCATCTGAAATTATATGAAGAAACAGAAAAAACAGAGACTAAGACCAGAAGAACTGCAGCAACGTTTCCAAAGACGCTTGAAAAAACCTGCAAAACTAAAAACTATGTGCAATACCTGGACAAAAGCTGTTTTAAACGTAAAGGGTACTAAACACCTATTGATTTGATTTAGTTAACTGTTAAAAGTTAATAACAGTTAATAATAGTTAACTAATAAAAGTGAATTGATAAATAAAATCTATTTATGATTATGACATTATTTTTTGAAAACATTCTCATTTACAGCATTTTTACACAAGTGCCTTAAACTTTTCACAGAACTGTAGCTTTGCAGGCAGGCAGACACTACCTTTGAGACGTTGCCGCAGTTCTTCTGGTCTTAGTCTCTGTTTTTTCTGTTTCTTCATATAATTTCAGATGCACTTGATGATGGTGAGATCCGACCTCCGTAGGGAGCATTGGCTGTTGTCAGAATCCTTGTGCATTCAAAAATTTCACTGGATTATTACAATTAATGGCACAATTAATGTCTGGAAATGTAAACTGATATTTCCTACTGAGACACTACAACAAAATATTTAAATAACTGGCTTAAAACCATTTCTTTGAGGTGAAAATACTAGTGTGCCTAAGACTTCTGCACAGTACTGTATATATATATATATATATATATATATATATATATATGAAGAGTTCAGATGCAAAAGCCTCTAAATGCCATTTGAAATTTTCTTCTTTAATGATGATTTTTATCAAGCTTGTATATTTAAGTTCAGTGATTTCACTTAAATGGCAATGATAATTACCTATTAATTGTTATTTAAGTGAAATTACTGAACTTAAATATACAAGTTTGATAAAAATCATCATTAAAGAAGAAAATTTCAAATGGCATTTAGAGGCTTTTGCATCTGAACTCTTCATATATATATATATATATATATATATATACATATTTTTCCCCTAATTATTTCTACTCCGTCTTTTTTATGGTACCAAATGCAGTTACTCAGAGATACTTAATTTTTTTACAGTATATGTAATTGATTTCATCAAATTTCATTAAAATCTACTCAATATTTTTAAATATAAAAATGTTTTACCAAAAAACTTTAGAAAATCATAGTAAAAGTTTTTAAAATGCACCTTGAACAGCAGAAATGTTTCTTCTGTGGTACATCTTTTCTCCCTTAGAGCCAAGTGATTTTGAAAGAAACTTCAAACATTTTATTTAATTATTATCAAAATAATTATTTGCACGTTAAACTGAAATGACAAATTTGGCCGGTCCATTTGAGTCTATGGCTTCCCCATCTTTTGCTGTAAACTAAATATTTTGCCATCATCTATCTATTGTCTATTTTGACTTTTTTTCCTGTGGAGCAGAAATAATTATCAAACTGCTCTTTTCCATGGAAATAAAAAATAAGGAACATAATACAGCAGGTACATATTAAAGTGTTCAAAAGTGACAGATTTATAATGCTACAAGAGATTTCTACTTCACAAAAAATACTGAATCCTGCAAAAATAAAAAAAATATTAAGCAACTGTTCTTGATCACCAAATCAGCATATTAGGATGATTTCTGAAGGATCATTAAATACAATTCAGCTTTGCCATTACAGGAATAAATTCCATTTGAAAAATTATTAAAATAGAAAAACATTATTTTAAATATTTCACAATATGACTTTTTTGTTATTTTTATGCCTTAATGAGCATAAGAATATTCTTTTAGCAAGAAAAAGAAAAATCTTATGCAAGAAAAATCTTTACCCCAAACTTCAGAACACTATTTTTTAAGCCTTTTATTTATACAGTATATTTTCCGGCATGCTCCACACAAAGATCTGATCTCACCATCATCATGTCCATCTGGGATTACATAAAGAAACTGAGACAAATTACATTCAGACTCGATGATGGTGAGATCAGATCTCCATGTAGAGCATACTGGCAATTGTCAGATTCCGTGTGCATACAAAAATCTCACTGAATTATTTGGCAATACTAACGTGCTAATATATATATATATATATATATATATATATATATATATATATATATATATATATATATACACACACCAAGGTTATTATAGTTTTGCATTTTTCATTAGTTTTTATTTTTATTTCGTTTTGAATTTTTGTTTTCAAATTCAGTTTAGTTTTAATTAGTTTTAAAAATGGGTTTGCTAGTTTAGTTTAGTTTCTATTTTTTGAAAATGCTTAGTTTTAGTTTAGTTTTTATTAGTTTTAGTGTTAGTTTTAGTTTTTTGTAGTTTGGGTTATTTATCAGGGGCAAGGTTGAAAAAGGTCAGAAAAAGAATTGTGTAATAATAACTCAACAAAAACATCATACAATTTTAGAAATATCTATTCAACATTAAAACCAGTACATAAAATGAAGCCTACAATGTGAAAATCCTTTACCGTAACAATCTAGATATCTTCTATAAAAAAATCCCACAGCTTTACAATTTCCACACCTTATACTAAATTTACCCTATACAACACTAATCTGGACTGAAGCAGCAAACAGTCAGTGTAAGAGTAAAATAATGACATAACATTATTTAATATTTGAATCACAGCTTATAGAGTTTTGACACCGACAACCAAGCAGCAAGGCTGCAACCAGGGTCTGAAAACTAGTAAGGTAATAATGGTTAATAATTACCTCACAATAATTAGTAATATAATAATGGTTAGGCTATTGGACCCACATTTCCCCATGGACATGAAGGGATTTTTGAAAGGAATTTACCATATATATATATATATATATATATATATATTATATATTAACTATTAAATGGCACTTTCTGGAGAGTTTTGTGCAAAGAAACAGAATAAAAGTAGGTCTAAATAAATTGCTAGTTGAATAGATTGCTAGTTGAGAAACACTACTTTAATTATTGCATTTATGATGACTATGTGAAACGTTAACAAAGCATGAGCTGTCTTCCAGCTGGCCAGTAAGGTTATTTTGGCAAATTTTATTCTGTAACATACAGATCTGTATTATGCTATTGTTTTTACAGATAATCACTGATCATTGCGTTTGGTGTGGTTGCCTTATGCAATTGCAGTTTGTCTATAAGCTTTTTTTATTAACGCAGACAGTAAAATGTTGCCAGATATTGCTACGAAAAACAAGCAAATAATATAATAACAATTCGAAATTACTTCAAAGCTTGTGTTTTGGAAATAAGATTAATATATCACTAACACTAACATGCAACTTTCCACTATAATAACTTCCTAAAGTGTCACAAAAAAAATCCGAAAAACAGGTCCAGAAGATTACCGCACCATTCGATTAGGTGGATCTGGCAACACAGAGGCTACACTAGCGCCCTCATTCACAATGCGTTCTCAAGCCCCCTTCACTGCGCTAGCTTCTCGCTGCAACATGAATTGCAAACACACAGGTGGTCTAAACATCGCTAATTAATCATTCACATAATCATTCAATCATGCCATTCCATTTTTGAATGTAAAAAAAAAATGGCCGAGGTCCGGACTGGTTAGCCACCACGGCCATGCCCACTGCCCAGCAGCATTTTACCTCAAAATTGCAACTAAGTCAGTAACTTTCTAACGAAGGCTTAATCGCTTCTCGGGTTGACATTAACACACTTACAGAATTGTATTAAGAATTTAACATATTTTTACACCACCTTTTAATGTGTGATTTATCATGAGATACTAACCTTTCGCGAACTTGCTTTTAACATTAATCGAACCCTCGTTTTCATAGAGACGCGGTGTGCATTGCACGGAGGGGAGGGGCTGTGTGTGTGCGTGCATTTGAGAGAGAGACGGAGGGAGAGAGCGTTACAGGGAAATGAAATGCAACGAATACACTGCGTGTTTTAAATAGTGTTAAAGACGAAAACTAAGGACATTTGCTCTATAATTTTATTTTATTTTAGTTAGTTTTGCAAACACACATTACAGTTTTAGTTAGTTATAGTTTTTTTGTAATGGCTCGTTTTTATTTTTATTTCAGTTAACGACAATGTTTTTTCCCATCTAGTTTTCGTTTTTTCGTTAGTTTTCGTTAACGATTATAACCTTGACACACACACACACACACACACACACACACACACACACATATACACATGCATAATTTCTTATCTTGCCTATAGTACCAAGTGAGCCAACTGAAACTGGTGAACTCTCCAAAAAACTAAAATAAGTGCAGGATGCCCTTGTTCTTCTCTAGGAAAGTAGAGCAAAATAAATAAATAAATAAATAAATCGGGTCTACTTCAGCATATAAAGGGGGTGGTAAGTGCTTCAGAAGGGTTCTCTCTTTCATCTTTTCAGAAACAAGTGACAGTGATGCTCATTAAATAGGTGAAGCTAAAAGCTGATGTTTAGATGAGGGCAGACACTCTATTCTCTTGCTTTTCTCTTTCTCTGTCAGAGACTGGCAGCTTACAACAACAATGCATGAGGGAGGGGAACGGTTTTCATCTCACAGCCATTTTTTCTTTTCTTCTCATGATTGTGATGACGTCCTGCTCTATGTGGTTTTCCATTACACTGGTTGAGGGTGATTGGCTTCAGCATCCCACAACTCTATATAGTAAAAAGTGGCTTGGAGAATGGATGGAGGAGGGTTGTCGCTGTGATAACCACAGGTGGATGTTCAGCAGTGGATAAAGCAAAGCTCACAATGACGTCAGTGTCTCATGACCTAACTATTATAAGTGACAACGAATAAACTTAAACCAGAGGTACAATCAACCTCAGTCCACAACCTTGTCTCACTAGTTATTCATGGACTCAATGACTACATCTGCATGAGGCATTCTGACCAGAGCTTGATATTACCATACCATTCTTGACATTATATTTAAAAAGTTGTTTAATTTTTTTTAAAAAGGTGCTTAAAAATGTCTCTTAAAAAGAAATGCTCATCAAACCTGCACGTATTTGATCAAAAAGACTGTAAAATCAGGAATATTGTGAAATACAACATTATTACAATTTAAAATGCATGCTTTCTTGAAATTTAATTTATTCCTGTAATTGCAAATCTGAGTCTTCAGTGACACATTGATCCGTCACAAAGTATTCTAATACGCTGATTTGGTGCTCAAAAAACATTTGACTCCAAAGATTTAAATAGTAGTAGGTATATTTAACCAAGTCTTTACCTTTTAAAACAACGAAACAATGCAGATATTCCTTAAACATTCACATAAATGTCTACGTGTTTTCCATGTTTAACAGTTTTATTAAGCAGGCTGTTGTGCTATTATTTTTGTGGAATGATATGAATATTTTGGTTAGGTGCCACCCGCCGTATGCCACTGGAATAAAAGAGAGCAGAAAACATGGCAAGTAGAACCACGTGTGTAATGGTGGTGATGTAGAAAGATGGGGATGTGACTGGTTAAGGAGTGTGAGGTGTGTAATGATGTACTGGATGCTGTATAAGCTAATAGTCACAGAAAGTAAGAATTACCATTTTGGGCACTATAATAAAAGTAATACCATTGTATCCTTTAAAATAGCCTATAGCATTCTAAGCAAAAGACCATAAATGAATACAGTGATTACTCATTATTGTGGCATACATCAAATAGAAAAATATTACCATCAGATATAACACAAGTTATAACACAAGTGGGATGGTGATGGCGCAGTGGATAAGACACATGTCTTTGGTGTGAGAGACCCAGGTTCGAATCCACCTTGAGACACCAATGTGTCTCTGAGCAAGACACTTAACCCCTAGTTGCTCCAGAGGCGTGCGACCTCTGACATATATGGCAATTGTAAGTCGCTTTGGATAAAAGCGCTAGCTAAATGAATAACTGTAAATCGGGACAAGGATCTGCTACTGCACAGAAACACTGTGTCTGAATCACAAAGATGCAGAATGGATGGAGAGGGGGAGGAGGAACCAAGGATATAGAACAGGATAGGGGTTCCGGCCTTTCATGTGAGGAGCTGAGGGTTGGGTTTGTGAGGTGTGTCCTGAGGGAATAAGTGCATTAGCAGCCCCTGCTTTCATGTGTGGGGTGCAGAACCCATCCCACATCAAACAAACTCTAATGATGTTTTTTAAAGGGGACAGATGAAATTTTCACTTTTTTAAAGCTTTTTTTTTTTTTGCATTTAGTTAGGCATCTGATTTGTCTGCCAGCTCAGGAAAGCTGAAAAGAAAACATGTAGCCAGTTTGTTGTGGGCTGTCTGAGTCTGAAACTGTATACATAAAACTGTGACACATGAAACTGTGTCATCTAGCAAACCGTTTCAATTTGCAGCCGGTTTCTATGCACTCCTTACGACTGCTGACGGACTCTGCTGTATTAGCATTGACCCCACCCTGAGAGAGTTGTACACTGTAACGAGCGAGTAACAAGAATGTCTCATAAAGCCTAGTTCACACTACATGATTTTAAAATGTCGGGCTGAACTGTGCAGTTTACACTACATGACTTGCTCTCAGTGAAATCATGAGTATTCAAGTTGTTTAGCTGTTCACACCACACAACACAACGTGATTGATCCACAACAGGAGGTAACTCACTACACGAGTTAACAACGCACTACATAGAGATACAACCACGATCGGATGATAAGAGCATATCATTTGTGACTCAATGAGAGCTGTTTCAGTACTATAGTATACGGTCTAAATCCTGAAAATAATCAAACAAATAACGAGTTGACAACAACACGATTCTATCTGGTCTAGAAACCATGTTTTGTAACGAAAAACCACGCAATAAAACGAACCAGAAATGACGCGAAACTGCAGAGAAGAACACAACACGCGAATATGGACGTCAGACAGAAACTAGTGCTGCACACTGTTTGCTCGACGATCTGCTCTGAGAAAAAAAAATGCAAAAAAGAAAAAGTAAGATTTACCTGGTGTCCTCAACCCATGCGTTGCTATGATTGGCTGTACTCATGACATCACTGAGATTGAGTCGCGCGACTGGGCGAGATATCTAGCATGCTAGATATTTTTCTGAGCTCGGTGACCTGTCTGCGAGCTGTCTGCGAGCTGTCTTTGATGCGTTGTTGGCTCTTTCACACTAACTGATTGGCGAGCGTTAATCGTCCGCTAATCGCCCGCGATTTGCACGCGATAACACCCTGACTTGTCGGCGACTCAACGATTTGCAAATCGGGCTTAAATCGGGCTTAAAATCACGTAGTGTGAACTAGGCTTAAGCAACTCAGGTGTTTTGTTGTTTGATGTAATAGTGAGCATAACAATCCCGACATCAGACAGAGGCACAGAAAACGCTTTATTTGCGACGATTCATTTTATTTTTGAAGGGAATGGCCCCCCATATACCTACATTAGTTTATGTCTGCGCAAATACTTTTACACCAGACTGTGATGTGAACGAGGGACAATACAGAGGGACAATACAAAACAGGTTTTGCTAAAAAATGTGTTACTTAAGGATGGATCAGTACCAACTGTTCGTGATCCAGCTTAAAATTTCCGGAGCGATACTGGTTAAGGCAGTAATGCAAGGGAGAGCAAACAGTTTATTACAGTTCATCAGAGTTGTTTTACAGACATAAAGTTAACCGGTGTATTTATCTTTTGTGTGATGTACAATAAAACTTCCTAAAACTCATTAGTAAAGTTTTGGCCGTCATTCGGATGGGTTCGAACTGAACAGTGCTACTGACAGTTTTTGACATTTTCAGTACATGAGATTGTCCTGTTTTAATGAGCTCTTGAAGCTCCACCCTCTTTTAGAAAGCTCATTTGCATTTAAAGGGAGACACGAAAAAACAGTGTGTTTTTGCTCACCCCCCAAAAAGTGGCAGTTTTAACGTGCTATAAAATATTATCTGTGTGTTTTGAGCTAAAACTTCACATACACACTCTGGAGACTTATTTTACATCTTGTAAAATGTGTTTTTACATCTTGTCCCCTTTAAGAACAAAAGCAGCCCCACAGGTATCATTCATCAACTATTTTTGCATATGTGTGTGTGAATGTTTGTGCAGCAGCACCTGAGGGGCAGAAAAAGTATTAGAGCATCAAGACAGATCCCTAGAAGATGCCAGGTTGCCACGGTAACTATAACCATTTTAACCAAATCAATTTTCAGAACAGCCTAACTCTGACGTGCTGCAAGTGGGAAAAAAAAAAATTATAACAGCTCTGATGCAAGCATCATCAGATATGCAGCAATCATTTTAGAGACTAACAATGACCTTAAAAACAACAACACAAAATATACACTCTCCAAATCTGAAGACACACAAAAGCAGTTTTCACTTTCTTTAAAATGTCACTGTAGTGTCTGTGTGAGAGAAAGTGTTTTTGCTGAACTTGATAGATTGTCCCAGTTTTATCTCATTTGAGCGTCATGTGGATGATATTGTATCGTCTGACATTCCACAGCAATGATTAATATCCTAATATTCTGTACAGGGATTCTCAATGATTTCTTCTCATGAAGAAATATCTGGGTCAAACTTAAGCGCAAAATCAAATGAAATAATAAAATAAAAAGAAAATTTTTAAAAATAATAGAAAGAAGAAATAATAAAAACAGAAAAAAATTTTTTTTAAGAAAATGAAACATTTTAGGAGATATTTTAGCATGAATTAAAATGTACAAATGTAAAAATATAATATACTTTTTTGCTCACATAACAGCACTGACAATATGATGAATATGTGTAATATTAATAGCAGAGACAAAATCCACGCACATATCATACAACAGCATATACATTTTTTTATAACATTAAAAAAAATTAATGCCTAATGTACCGTTATTATAAATTTTCCATACAGACGGTACGCGCGCGACGTCACCGTCGGCCGGAGTGCCTGCAGTTACTCACAGTTAGTGGCAAAAAGACTGAGAGGCTGTATATGTTTTCAGCGTGAATGCCGCGAAAAACAAACAACACATTTAAAGTGGGAAAGAGCTTTGCGATTGACTGTACAAGTAGATTTGACAAAAAAATCTGAGGTATATTCTTACAGAGTGCTATAGAAAGAGGAGCAAATGGATCGCTGCAATTCACAGAAACAACTGGACTCCAGTCAGCGAAAGGTGGATTAGCAGTTATTATTTTGTGTCAATATGCTGAAAAAAAGAAAAAAAAAAAACTATCCAGTGATAAAATGTTTTCTGTGTTGACATAAATTTTGGATGTCCATATCCTAACAGCTAGGATAATCACACAACGCGCATTACACGTCCAATTGCGAACTAATGACTCTTTTGAATCGATTCATTTTAATGAATGCTTAAAACAACTGATCTTTCCAACAGTGAACTCAGGAGACGTCTGAATTGGCGTATAACTAATCAACACTTTACAATAATGTTCTATTTATTACTTGAATTACATAAAAAGTACAGTTTGCTTAGGCTACTCAAGCTTAAGATAAAAAAAAAATAAGCACATGACTACAATTTTCCACACAGTGCTATCAAGAATCGATAAGAGAATCGTTAAAGAATCTGATTCTAAAGAATCGGGTCGATAAACAGACGTTAGGGTAGGCATAAAAGTCCTCTAATTTGTGGTTTTATCATCTGTGTTTTAAGTTATTGGCATTGTGTATAGTGATATTTGTAAATTGATGCACCCGTAATTGTTGAGTGAAGAAGTTAAGATTGCACTATTTAAGAAAAGGGGCTGTATTGCATATCCTAGTGAAGAAGTGAATGCCATTTTCAATATGTTTAACCATAACAGCACAAATAATTGAAAATTACATTTGATTTGATTACTTTTTTTTTTTTTTACAATATTAACCATTTTCAAATAAACGGGGTAGTGTTATTCAGCACTGAAATCTGTCAAACTTCTTTCAAAGTCCTTCATCACATATTAAAATATTGATGTATTGATGATATTAAAATAACTTAATTTCAGAGCACCACAAAGTCAGACCTCAGCCCCTTTAAATACCTTTAATGTAAGATCGTTCTTAGGTCACAAACCAGTTTAAAATCATAACATAAAAACTGCAATGTTACTGTTTTTAAAAACATGTGTAGTAGGCCTAAGTGTACAGTAAGTGTGTGTGTAAGCATGCTTTAATGAAGTAGACTTAAAAAGCTTTTGAATTTGAGCTTTTACTTTCATCAACCTGTCTTTTACATAAACTTACAAAAAAGATACTTTAACTCAGTCCTCAGATAGAGGAGGGTTGCTGCTAGCTCCGTCAAGGTATTTCTGTCCCTCCCAAACTGCATTGAAATGGTATGTTTAGCAGCCAGAATTTAAAAAAAAATCAGGGGGAGAAGCCCCCTGACCCCTCCTAACATGATCACCCGTCAGGAAACAATTGCAACGTCTCAGATTGTGCCCCCCCAGAATTTTGGCTTGCATGACGCCCCTGGCTGTAAGGAACACTATACTGAGTCAAACATTTAGTTTAAATTGATAAAATTGTTCGTTTTAGTTGCATTTTCGCAGTTTCCCCTATTAAATCCAGTCACGCGGCAGATCTTTTGCCACTCAGTCAGGCTGAGGGGGGTTGTTCTAACGGGAAAGTGACGTCAATGCATTCCCTTTATTGATTTTTTCCACAGGTGTTTTCACCATATTTTGAATTACGCATTGTTGCGTTACAGTATTAAGGAAAATGTCTGTAAACTTAGTGGAACATTTTCAGTGCCTTTTCCATTTTTCTACAGATTTTTTTTCTTGTAGTCTGAAAAAAAAATTTCTGTGCGTCATGTGAGACTTCCAGGGGGTTGTTCGATATCTATTCAATCATGCATTAATTACCAGCTATTTTATTATTATATTATTGATTTTTTTTTTCATATGAATTAGCTTTTAGCTATTTGAGTTTAGTTTTTAAATATAAAAATTACTTTTAGTTTTAGTATTTTATTTAAGCATTTTCAATTAACAATAGTTTAACAGTACCAAGCCTCATGTAGATCCCCATACGCAGATTTCACGCAGCCACCATTTTGAAATCGAAAGCGAGGCTCCGGTGGGAAGAGCCCCGGAAGTACAGATAGACAACAATGTTTTGGACTACCAACCTGAAGCTGCTGCCGCGATTTACACTACTGTATATTAATATCCAATATAGGATATGTATATCGTTCTGAAATATATAAAAAAGTTAATTTATAAATGAATTTCACTGTATATAGTCTAAAGTATAAAAAGAAATGCATGTACATCTTTAGAATAACTAATTTATGCATTAAACACAACAGTATGCCATCGCATTCGCGACTCTCCTATGATTAAAGGCGACACTTCCGGTTTTCTTCCCAACGAAGCCATTTCAAAATGGCGGCTACGTGAAATCAGCGTATTGACAGACTCTCACCCAGTAGAGTGTCTAACTGCAGCTCTTTGATACATAAGGTAGGTCAGGGGAAAATGACCCTTTGGGTAAGATGATTTTGGATTAGTAGCGTGAAAGTTATAGTTTTTATTTTGAAGTAAATGTTATAGTTGAAGTAAATTAGAGGGGTAAGACGACCCACTCAGAATTGGCACAGAAGGCCCCAATTGGCATGTTGTTATAGTGTTGTTATTTTTAAATGTAATAATTATTATAATTAATGGGGTTATTATTCAGTATTTCCATGAATTAGATGTACATTTCAGACATCTTTGCTTTCATTAAAACCTATAGGTTAGTTGAGTGAAATCATTTAATTTGCATTCATAGTGTTACTATTATGACATATCTTCCATTCAAATATGGACAATTAAATAAGTAAATATTAATTTGCCTGTATAGAGCATCACAGTCCCGCCCACAGCCCGAGAGAGCGCTGGTGCCGGAAGTAAATTTCCCATTCATTTCTCCCATTTACATTTAGTAAAATCCGTATCTAAAGAGTATTTGATCATGTCTGAGGATAACCAGCTACGGCTGAACTTTCGAGTGAAAAAACGAAGAGAAAAAAAAAAAAAGTCAAAGGTACAAGCCTGTGCACATATTTTCATTTCCGAGCAAAGGAACTACTCCCATAAACCACCGCGACTCACTGAAGTTGTCTGAAAGCCACTGTGAAAGAGCCTTTTGAGTGACTTCGAAGCTGACGACAGCCGCGAGAACTTTTTCCTCAAGTGAATTTTATATAGTGAATGTGCAGGGAAACTCCTTTTCCTCGATTTACTGAAGCTTATGCACATGCTAAAACATTGAGCATCTGGCACGCTCATTGGCTGTTGCAGCTTCTGTATATCCAATGGCGCGGGGTCGTCTCTGAGGTGCAACCAATGAACTCAGCCCTACGTCATTACGCGATCTTCAGTCTTCACGTACCTTCGCGGGGTTTCAGACATGTGACACGACTTCCACCAATCAGATGCATCACTGTGGGATTGTGGGATTGTGGAATTGTTCAGGATTGTGGGTAATGAAGTACTTATCAAATACATCGCGAATAAAAGGGATTTATCTTAAAACAAGGTTAGTGCCCCATGATCTTTTGACGTTTATGAGCATACAATCTCTTAGTACAGCCGTAGCTGGTTTTAAGTCTACCATGTATGGTTACGTTTTTATGGCTTATATCCCAAATGTCAATGGAGAAATTGTATTGAATTTTTACTTCCGGCACCGGCTGTGGGCGGGACTGTGATGCTCTATACAAGTCATATAATAATGGTAATAATAATAATTTAATAATAATATTAATATTAATTAATATTAATAATAATAATAATAATTCCAGATTACCTTCCAGATTAATCTATTTACTGGTATTCTGCTTTATCTGTCAACAGGTATTCAATTATTATTAAATACATTTTCAAAATACAATTTTATATTTAAATCGTTTATTAAGTATTTTGCATTAATGAGACAATAAATATACATCAACTCAGAAATAATTTGTATAATACCAATAATAATAATTATATCAAAAGTAATTTATACATTCAGTAAAAGTTTATCCAGGGGGTGGGGTGGGGTGTGACATTTTGTGCTAGAACAACTAAAGTAGCAAATGTTTCTATTAATTTCCTATAACACATTGGCAGATGGATCTTCATCCACCATATGCTAAACTTATACTTAAATATGTTACAGTTTAAAAGTAAATGAACATTGTTCTTCAGGGGGTATCTTATCCCATCCTTACCTATGTCTAGAGTAATGATAGGAGAAAACTCTCTCACATTCTCTTTCTCTCAGAGTAAATACAATAACCCTCAAGATGAGGCAGGATAAGGTAAACCTCTTGCCAAAGGGGATGTAGTATAGAGAACTCATGAGCATGCGCTTGGTACAATAGTATACGAGGAGATGCGAGCTTACAGCTGATCTCGGATCAGTTGAACTTTACTCTACGGATCACTGTACACAGCAGGGGTTCATGTCACATCATGTCATGTCGGGCACCTCACAGATGGTCTCAGGGGTTGTGTGCTGATTCTGACATAATTTACATTGACTGTGTGTGAAAGAGTGGACGCTGATGTAACAGGAATGTGTGTGTGCGGTAACCTATTTCCAGACAGATGGAGACAGTAAACAGTAAAAAAAAAATTCAGAGGTTTTTCAGAAATTAATAATTCAGTCTCACTCCAAAGAAAAGGCACAGAACTGCCTGCCACAGAGAAAGAGAGGCAGAGAATTAAAGGCTCTGTTCCAAAATCTAGTGAGGTTGCCTTATTTTAAAATAAGATTTTAAAATAAGATATATATATATATATATATATATATATATATTAGTGCTGTCAAACGATTAAAATATTTAATCGCATTAATATCATAGTTAACTCGCGACTAATCACACATTTTTATCTATTCTAAATGTCTCTTGATTTCTTTTTGTACCATTATTTTTTTTTCTCATTTTAATGCTCTTATCAACATGGAAAAGTGGATCGGCTTGCTTTGTGCATATTTTTTTTAAATTGAAAACAACATTGGCATATACTGTGTTCAATTTCACACTAACATTCTCAATTGGAGCAAATAATCTCTCACACAATGTAACACTGTCCATCAATAAAAGGGTGAAAGAAATACTGATGAGGTCCTGATAGTGAAGAGGGGGTGGAGAATTTGCATCAGCTGTGTGTGCTTGGCCATCATCAAGTGGTATTTCAGACTGGATGTGCTGCGATGATGATAGCTCAAGTCACAACAACAAAACACATAGATCACTTTGGTCTTGTCAATGGGACCATTTGGCAACTTTTTAAAAGTAAACTTTTTTTTAATTCAGAATCTTATTGGCATCCATTTCGGCGTCTCACGCTAGTCATCCATGTAACGTTAACCTACTATTTGGCCGGCTCGCAACAAGTGTATTTCCGGTCTAGCTAGATCCGGTGCTTTCAGACAGGATGCGGAATGCAATAGAAAATAAAGCCTACACCCTACCCCTACACCTAACACTTTATTATTAAACAAACATTACATACTTTATTACCACTTTTTGAATATTTTGTTCATTTTTATTGAAAATAAATGCCTTTCCGTTCTGATGGGAAAAGGGGGTAGAACGAGTTCGGCAAAAGGCGGATTTGAACACAGGTCGATTTGCACCAAAACTTTCTGCCACAAGCCTTACCCCTACACTATTGCTACTGTTGACAATGCAGTGTTTTTCATCACTAGACGTCAGTGAGCGGAGTTAGTTTAAATAACCTCTGCCAACCTATTTGCACTTAGTGTAAGACACTCGATTATTTTCTCATATTATTTGGTCATATTCTTACAATTTATGTATATGTTAAGTAAAGTGGGACTGTAATTGTGTGTCAACCATTTTTGTGAAATAAATTAGTTTGTTTTTTTTAAAAGCTAAATTTATTATATTTTTTAGAATAAATGTTATTTGATTTTTTTTTTTTTTAAATGGGCATGGCATCACATCTGACAATGTGAAAATGTGGGTCCCATGGCAAATCAGTTGAGAACCCCTGAGCTACTGTAGATTTTGCATTTATTTATTTATGAAGAGAACAGATGAACATAGACTGTGCATCACTTTTCATGTTCAACACCACACAAAGCAGATGATAGTTTGTTTGTTTTCACCCAGTGACAGCGGATGCCACTAAAACTTGACTTTTTGTGCCTGAACAGGCAAATATGAACTATACATTATATTACAAAAATACAATTCCGATTATAATATGAACAAACCGTAAAAAATGAAATTAACTAAACTCAATTGATACTCTGTATCTGCATGAACTCAAATCTTCCCCTGGTCCGCATCGACTTAAACTGGGTGCTTGTCTGTGCGTAATTGTGATCAGCTTTTGCTACTTTGCCTCATATAGACGACTTCTCGTGGCAGGTTTAATTTTGCCCGAGAGGTTGAACCCACGCTCTGCTATCACACTTGTGTGCACTCGCCAAGTTACAATAGATCAGCCAAGTGTTATATGTCAGAACGACGGATGGCTTTCAGATTTTTCTGTTACTGCTAAAAAAAACCCCCAGTGACATAAAATATTCAGTAAATGTGACCTCTGGTCTAGGTAGGCAGCTCACTAGAATCTGAAGAAGAGCAGCAGACAGAGGGATACAGACAGAGAAAACGCATTATCTGTGATCACAGTGAGCAAACACAGACATTAGCATGTGAAAGCTCATCTAAACTCAATCAATATGAAGCCTGAAAACACAAGCCATCCATTCACATAATGAGCTTCTTCACAGCACACATGGCGCTAACATCATTACAGAAGTGCTGAGGAGAGAGAACCATCCTCAGGCATTCAGCACACATATAACATGGTTATACACCTTCTGAGTTTTATCTCTCTCTCTCTCATATATAAACATACTTAAGTCATGGTGTTGAATGATTACACAAAGGAGAGATTTCAGTAACGGCGGCTAGTGCTAGTGCGGCTTTGAGGTAAAGTACATAGATAATAATATGCAGAACAATGTGCAGACTAGTTGAATATATATATATATATATATATATATATATACACACACAATTTATTTTAAATGTCAGATACTGATTACAACATTTAGAGAACAGCATTGCTACAATCAAAATACATAATCTATATAGTTATTTTTCATTAATAATAATGTAAATTTTCTTTTTTTTTAAAAAAGGTTTAGGGTTAAGATTTTTAAAATGTTTTTGAAAGAAGTCTTATGCTCACCAAAGGTGCATTTATTTGCTCAAAAATACAGTAAAAACATATATGTTTATATATGTATATAAAACGTAATATCGTGAGAGATTTTCATAGTTTAAAAAATGTTTTTCTATTTGAATGTATTTTAAAATGTCACTTATTCCTGTAATAAGTGACATTTTAAATGTATTATTACAGGAATCATCTATCACTTATTACAGGATCCTGAAACATCGCTAGATTGCGGCCAATGTTAACTTTTCCCATTGCTGAAAAGCTGATAAATTATTTTGTCATCTCTCGGATCGACTATTGTAACGCCATGTATTGTATTGTCGACGTCTCTGCACGGTCTGGCTCCAAATTATCTATCTGAACTGTTACACCCTTAAACTCCGAATTGTAGATTGCGCTCCTCACAATCGAGCATGCTGGTGGTTCCTAAAACTCGCTTAAAGTCTATGGTTGACAGGGCTTTTTCCTTCTATGCACCTGTCCTTTGGAATTCTCTGCCTCTTGGAAGCCCAGACTTACGCCATTTTTAAAGGTCAACTTAAGACATACTTTTTTAAACTTGCTTTTACCTGTTCATGTGTTTTCTTTCAACAATTGTCTATTGTGTGTACAGTGCTTTGAGAAGCTACTTTTAAAGACGCTTTATGAAATAAAGGTTATCGTTGCAAAGGTATTTCCAACTTCTGAGCAAAGAACGAAAAACAATTTGGGAGAGCGTCTTAAAAAAGCTAATTTTTGCAGGAAAAAAAAACACCATCTAAGTTTGGATGGAAGGCCAAAATGTAGAGAAAAATATGTGTTTTCAAATGTATCCGTATTAGTGTATGTAGCCTAATAGCACACAATTTTATAGCACAAAAAACAACAAAACAAAAAAAAAAACAGATAAAGTGAATGTATTGTTACAAGATCATTGGTCACAATAGACAACGTGAAAGCCTACAGTAACAGTTCTTGACATTTACTGTTGAAGTCAGTGAATTGTTTATAGAAGTTCTACTTTGATGTTTGTAGTGCTGGTGCTTTACCAGGGATGAATTTAGTGATGCAACTTCTCAGAGAGGGTTTTAGCATGCTTAATACTCTGGATATTTAGCTAGAGACTAACTATATTTTAATGGCTATGTTTTGATAGCTAAAACAGAGAAGCCTCCATATTGATGCTTTAAAATATTCTAATTCTAGTCAGACTAAACACCCGACACCCCTTTAAAATGGGGTGACGTTGGCACTGACGTTGTTGTATGAGAACTGAACTGAGCTGGACGACGACATCACTTACTCTAAGATCTGGTTGTTGACTCATGGCAAAGATAACTAAGAGATTATCACATGGTCTCTGATAACAAGATCTAGGTGATATGCTGGAATAATAGGGTGTATTGATTCTTTTTTTTGGTTCTCTGTGGTCCGTTGGTAATCTAATCTCTAATCTGAGAGATTACAGTCAGCTGATTAAACAGATTGTCCTGTGGTGTCTCCAGAGTGTTTATTTGGGTCTTGACCCATTTGGATCAGAGTTTCTGGGCCCAAAAAAAGACCAACCTAACCCTCCCAGCATTTAGAGGAACATTCAACATATACTCATTTGCAGAGGCCCACATGTCCAAAAACACACAGACAAGAAACAAAAGTGTCAGTACACGCAATACAGCAAAGAATAAAAAAATATATAATAATAGTAAAATGTACATATATACATGCATATCTTAATCAGTATATATAATCTGTAAATTTATCTTTAAGGGTCTATGTGTATAATCACTGTTTTTATTGCCAATGTATATAAACAGCTTGTAAAAAAAAAAAAGAGATCTTCGCCGACTTCCTACAGTAGGTTGTCTATGAAAGCCTGTAGACTGACTTTTATGTTTAGGGGACATTTTTGTCAGGAAAATCAAATTGATGTGACATTTACGCACGCTTGCAAGAACCTCTCTTGTGTTCTTGCGACACAAGAAACAAATGATTATACGGTTCAGGATAATGCTGAAAGAGTTATTCTGTACTTTAATGTCAATGTGTCATGTAAGGAAAGGGGATTAATTCAAAATATAGTCTCACATAGCCAGATCTATATAGTCTATAGTTTTTTTGGCTTGCTTAATTGGGGACACTTACAACATTATTGATATGCCTGCATTGACACCCTTATCTGAGAACTGAACTGAGCTGGACGAAGACATCACTGTTTTCTCCAGAGAGGCTACAGTATATATATATATATATATATATATATATATATAAATGAACAAAATTAATTTTTACAACAAAAATGAAACCGTACAACAAAAATGAACTGTATTTTCCTGTTATCACTGTAAAGCTGCTTTGAAACAATCTACATTGTAAAAAGCGCTATATAAATAAAGGTGTATATATATATAAAATATAAAAGTTAAAGGGTTAGTTCACCCAAAAATGAAAATTCTGCCAAAAAACCTCTATGTGTTTATTTGTTCTACTGAACACAAAGGAAGATATTTAGAATAATGTTTTAATCAAACAGATCTCATTCCCCATTGACTACCATAGTATGTATTTTTTTCCTACTATGGTAGTCAATGGGGAATGAGATCTGTTTGATTAAAAAATCCGTCTAAATATCTTCCTTTGTGTATAGCAGAACAAATAAACACATAGAGGTTTGGAACAACATGAACACAAATGAAGATATTTAGAATAATGTTTTAATCAAACAGATCTCATTCCCCATTGACTACCATAGTATGTATTTTTTCCTACATTCTTCCAAATATCTTCCTTTGTGTATAGCAGAACAAATAAACACATAGAGGTTTGGAACAACATGAGGGTGAGTAAATACTGACAGAATTTTCATTTTTGGGTGAACTAACCCTTTAAAGGTGACTTGACTTAAAATATACTTTATAATCTACCAGTGATGTTTTCGTCAGTGATGACGATAACGAAATGATTTCGTTAACGCACCGTTCTTGTACCAAGTCAAGTCAATAGAGTCAGACAAAATCTAGGATAAAACCTGTTGGAAAGCATATTTTGCAGCGATGTTTGTGTGAGCATATCAGTGAACATCCCTGACCACTCGGTGAGTTTGACGTCTTTGTAAACGAATGTTTAATGCGTTTTATGAATGATTGTGTGGGTGCTAACACACAAACCTAAAATTCTCGGGACAACAGCATTTGTCCAAATTTCAATCTTAACCGTTCTATTTCATCAGAAACGATCTTAAAACAGGGCTTTAAGTGTAAAATACCTAACTAACCAAGACCAAATACAGTGTTTATTCTGGGATTGTCTTATTCCTTTTTATGTTCAACACACTCCAAGTGTCATGTTTGTTTCATACTTTATATTCAAGTATGCATTCTTTGGTCAATGCACCTCAGTATTAGATATTTATTTTATTATTTTGTTTCAGAATGTTTGCAACTTTGCAGTTTGCACAAGTTAAAGATAGACTGGGTTATATACATAATGTTTGTGTTTACAAAAAATGTGCATCTAATTGTTGCATAGTATGCATACTATGTTGTTCATTGCACGTTAGCAATTACCCGCTTATACCATGGTCACTTGCCAAATAAAACATTTTTAAAACATTAGCTGCTAGTTTATATTTTAATTAGGCTAAATCTAGTTTTTAAAAATAATAACTCGCCTGGTTTATTTAGCAACCGGAGATATTTATAGTCCGCTCAGCTTGTAGAACCCTTCAGGTTCAAAAATGCATTTTTTTTCATGAAACACAAAGGTAGGCATAGTTATTTATTTTTTATTACACATAAAACAATTAATCAAACAGGCTTCTTAGGCTTGAAACGCTGTACGCTCCTCCTGCCTTGGTTGTCTGGACTGCTGCGTAAAACTCCCGCAGGGTCTCATTCAGAGCAGCAGCGGTGTAATTTTCTTTGTGACGTTTCTCCGTTTTATTTACATTTTTTCTTTCTTCAGCAGCATCCCAGTCGTCAAAGTTGTCATTATCTCCATAAATGTTAAAAGAAATAACGAAGTCGCTCATTTTTGTATTAGTAGGCTATGTAATATCTAACTAACGTTAGATGTTTGTTTTGATAGAGCAAATTGTTAACGGATACTTTGCCTGTTGCTATGGTTACTCATAGCTGTTGTGGGCAGCGCATTTATTTATTAATTTCGAATGGTAAACAGGCAGTTTCACCAGAACTACTTTACTAGGTGTCCTCTATCACTTTTTAACGGACACCCTGCAGCCAATCAGAATCAAGTATTCACCCAGACCATGGAATAATTTGTTAAAGAATACTTTTTTTTTACTAAAATTGACTAAACTTGACTAAAACCCTTTGGTGTTTTCGTCGACTAAAACTTGACTAAAACCTTTTGTGTTTTCGTCGACTAAAACGTGACTAAAACTATTAAGTTTATAAGTGACTAAAATGTGACTAAAACTTAAAAGCATTTTCGTCCAAAAGACTAAGACTAAGACTAAAAGGGCTGCCAAAAACAACACTGTAATCTACTATCATAATAGTGTAATTTGAATTACCTCTTCTGTTGCCATGATGCAAGTGAATTGCAGAGCTTGTGCAAACATATCCACATATGATCCGATACTTTCTCAACTGCTGCTTTCTAGGGGTAGGGGAAAAAATCGATTCTTAGATGCATCGCGATGCGGACGTGGACGATTCTGAATCGATTCACAAATGTCAAAAATCGATTTTAAAAAAAAAGTTTTTTTTATATATATATTTATAATAACGTAATACGGAACGAGAAAGACGGAACTCTGAAGCGTGGAAGTGCAATGGACCGTCTGTGGCATGAACATAACAGAGACGCAGACGCGATGACTGAGCGCCGAATCCATACACCCTCCTCGTTAAAAGCTGATGTGTGGAGGGGTGTGCGATATCATAATTTTTGACCGTGGACAATTAAAATGTCTCCACGATCTGCTTTTGAAGAAATATTTTAGTATCGTGTTACAGTGCATTCTATCAGTTCAGTTGCCTCTGTCTCAACTGTACAATGCGACGTAGCCTACACATCACATAATGAATAGGTACAAGACACGGCAATTCACAAAAAGTTCATTATTTGCATAAGCCTTGCCGGTTAAACATTTAATTCACGTGCTGATACGCTGTTCTAACGTGCGCTTTCCTGAGCGCATAGCTACCCCCGACGCTCACAGGCACCAGAAGCCTGTCAAACAGCGCCTGAATACTGGACAAAATTATCTTTCGTGTCTTATTATGCTAATAATGTTAAATCCCCAAATTGTTTTTCATTAACAGAATTGGCTATGTCTAAAGTGAAAGCAAACATTTGAGAGAAAATCTGGTGTAATATGTATCTATATTAAACATGTCGCGTGCTGGTCTAAAAGCGAAAGGAGTAAATACTACCAGAGCCCGTCTAACGGAGAGCCTTGGCACTTCCTATTAGCCCCGTTGTCTACTATCTTGGTTGCAGTTCCATTAGAATTCCACTGGAGGTGATCGCGGGCGAGTGCAGAATGAATGGGAGTCTATGGGGCTAAACGGCTAAATGTGTCTCTTTCACCTGCTTGTCGTTAAATCAAAATAGATTTTATTGTTGATTCCGCAAGTCCAATATAGATTATAGGCCAAAAGTCGAATGAACGAGTACTTATGTCCTTTTGATTTCTTACAGGTTAGGCTGTTGTTGTCCGGAACACGCTAGCATTCTGATATTGTGTGACGTCATCACATTTTTGAACGGATTTTTAGAACAGATAAGTGAACTTAAAAATGCAATTTTCAGCTGAGTGTATTTTCTTAGCCCTCCCTTTTGAATGCAACTTTCAAATTACTTGACAAAAAAAATTACATCCTGCGAAAAGTGGATTTCTGGGGGTGAAACCCCATTGACTCCCATTCATTCTGCACTAGACCGCGAGCGCCCCCGCATGGACAGAGAAGCGTTACTGCAGCCAGTCCAGAACCCGGAAGTAACCAGCCAGTGCCAATCCTCTTCAATTAGACATTCTCTGATACTACTGCCGCTCGTCCTTAAAGGGATAGTTAACAAAAAAAAAAAAAAAGTCATTATTTACTCATTCTAATGTTGTTCCAAACCTGTATTAATTTTTTTTTTGTGCTGAACACAAAAAAAGATTTTCTTTTTTGAATGTGGTTAGTTGCTGGTCCCAATCAACTTCCAGGAGAGAGAAAAAAAACTATAGGCCTACACTGGAGACCAGCAACTGTTCGGTTAACACATTATTCAAAATAACTTTTATTTTCTACAGAAGAAAGAAAGCTGGAAAGGAGCTGGACAATAGCCACACTAGTTGTAAGCTTTGTAGAATAAAACTAAAATATTTCGGAAACACAACAAATATGAGAAGCCATATGACACGTTTCCAGCCAGAGGAGGAAAAACACTTATATATATAAGTATGCTGCTAGTTCAGGCACACATTTATTTTCCTGTTGGTTCTTTGCAATGTTAATAAAATACATTTTACATTAATTCTTCATGGGTCATTACTTTGTACTTTTAAAGCAAAGTATTAATAGTCATACACACACACACAGACACACAAAAAAAGATTCAGATAATCGATTTAGCATCGAATCGCAAGCCCTCTGAATCGTAATCGAATCGAATCGTGAGATGCCTAGAGATTCCCACCCCTACTGCTTTCTCACAGCTGTCATTTTTGTTGTGTGTTAATTGCTATTGAGAGGAAAGTGTATGTGGATGCATCTAAATGTTTGTTAACAGTATATTGCTTCAGAGGTATTTCCAACTTCTTACTAAGCAAAGAACAAAAGAGAACTTCGCTGGTCTAGTGCCGAATTATGGGACCGTATAGGCGGCGTATTGATGGTAGGGTTAGGATTAGGAGTAGGGCAGATTAGCTCAATGCAGCACCTATAGGGTAACATAAATTGGCACAACACCAGCACTGCATCACTTTCAGTAAAAAGTTGCTGGCTGCAGTTCACTTAACGGCCACCGGTTTCACTAACAATGGTTTCTGAATTCTACATATAGTAATGACATTTACACACACACACACACACACACACACACACACACACACACACACACACACACACACACACACACACACACACGCACACACACACGCACAGACACAAAATGCTTTCTGTGTTCAGGTTTGACTGGAGAAGAAAAAAATTACACTTCAAATCAACATTAAACCAATTAAACCTTGACAAAAGTCTATAGTCTTTGAGAATGTCAAAATATAAATCCAAATCCACAATCTAAGAAAAGTAAGCCATTATGTCTAAAAACAACTAAGGAATTCTAGTGAATGGATTAGAAACAAAATGAACACATAGTGAATTTCAGATGACCTGTCAACCAACATTCAGATGTGACTCTCATGGTATCGAAGAAATTGTAGAAATCGTATGTAAAATTAGTTGAGATGCCTGTACTGAAAACAAACCCTGGATATCTCTGGATGACGTACAATTTTGTGACATCTGATGCAATCTACATGCGACACCAAGACTGGAATCCTGGATTCATTACGGAGAGTGTCTTTATATCTGACGAGAACAGCCTTAACCATATCACACACAAACAGTATCATCATGACAAACTACATAGCTTAAAAAGAAAGCTTTCTCTTGTTGAAAAGCTGTAAAAAATAAATAAACAAACAAAGTCTGTATGAGTCTGTCTGCATGAGTTAGCAGGAAGTGACATTTAAAGGTAAGGGAAAATGTTCCTCTGACATTTCCAGCCCGTTCTCATCCTTTAACGTCATATAGAACGCTATATGACAAAACGGCGCTATACTACGCACATGGCACCCTTTATCGGTAATATAACACGCGAACCCAAGACGTTATAAATCCTTTAGCGTGAATATGACACGCACACCCTACCCCACACCTAAACTTAGCCCTCACAGCGCGTGTTATATTAACGATAACGGGTGCCATGTGCGTAGTATAGCGCCGTTTTGTCATATAGCGTTCTATATGACGTTAAAGGATGAGAACGCGTTGACATTTCTGTCAATTCGGTCATTTTAAAAAAATAAAAGTTTAAGGCATTTTTAATTAATACATAATGTATATATATATATATATATATATATATATTCATGTGTGTGTATATATATATATATATATATATATTAACCACTTCTCACTCAGTCTGTGCGCATCTGAATAAATAAGCATCAGGAAATGCATGAATTAGGAAGTGCATGCATGAAAATGCTGACTCGACTACTGTTTGATGTTGTAAATTGTCAAGCAAAATACACACTCACACTCACACACACTCACACTCACACACACACACGTTATTATATACACAAATATATGTGTATTCCTTAAATCCTATAATAATACTGAAATCTGAAATCACATCTCTACTGTCACTATAAATCAACTATTGGTGCTGCTGAGGTAGCAGAAGTGATTGTTTGATGATTCTCCAAGGAGCATACAGCATTGATCAGACCTGACCACATTTGGACAACAGCCATAGTTTAAAACAATGGTAACATTAGAATAAAACACACATTACAGCCCTCTGCAGGAACAAAGAGATGTTCTGTTGTATTCTATTAAAGTGTCCCTATTATGCTATTTTAACATGTAAAGGCTTACATGGATCCGAGGTCAAACAACATTTTATAGGCTATATCCTCTCCAAGGATAGCAAGATGTCGTTCTGCACTTTCAACAGCTCAGATTCTGTGCTGTGATGTGCCCTCAACCCGGATTTAAATTTTTCAAAAATGTAATTTTGATCCAAGAATGATTGAAGTTGTACGAAGACAAACTTTTCCAAAACTTTAGAGAAAAAAGGCAGATCTGAAATTTGAGAGAACTGATGGATCAAGATTAGGTTTTTTGATTAATGGCCTGACCACAGCCTGCTTAAAATCAGTTGGGACAAACCCTGAGCTAAGGCTGGCACTGAAAAAACTACACTACAAAGAACATCAGGCCTGACCAATGCAGATAGAAACTGAGATACTGAGATAGAAAAGAGGACCAGCAGGAATTTAGGAGTAGGAGATAGGAAATGCTCAGATGGCCTGACCAGAAAGTGAAGTATTGGAAAAAAACAAGAATAGCTGAAAGAAGAAGAAGAAAAAGAGAGAGATCTCCAAGATCCCCATAAGGGGGAAAAGCAAGAGACTCAAAATGTTCTGTCTTGGTTCCTCAAGGGACAAAAAGAGAAATGACAGATTACACTGAGGGCAAAAATCTGGCATGATTAATAATGGGAAATCTGATTAGCTGGTTGGCAAATGGAAATGACAGCCCAGGGCTATGTGTGTATGAACTCACTATATATTCAGGAAAAACTAACAGAGGCCAGTAAGAATGCGAAAAGGAACAAAACAAACAAAATTCAACTTCACATACAATAGTGCCTTCTATATCAGTAACACACAGTTAGAATTAAAATTATAAAATTAAAAATATAAAGGGTTTCAATACACTGGTATTGACAATAGCTGTAATAATAATAATAATAATAATAATTATATATATATATATATATATATATTTACATGTTAAAACTACACAAGATAATATTGCAGGTAATCCGGTGGCACTAACTAACAAGTTGACACTCCAACACTGTAGGTGGCAGTACTGCATCTTAATGCTGATTGCCACCCATCAAAGACCATAAAAAATAAGACAATGAACGATGCAGTGCGTATCACCGACTACCACATTAAATAATGTTCCAGATGATGACGGATGATACTCTTTTTTGGCACTAAAAAAATAATAAAAATTGATAATCCAAATAACCACTAAGAAAATCTGGGAAAATCTTCTTCACAACTTAATACTTTACAAGTTTAAAGTATATACATAAAATAGTGTATTGGCGCACAAAAAAAAATAAAAAAATAAAAATAGTTAAAGCGCACTTGGTACATGGATTGTTTTTGCTCTAGTCATGAGTACCGATATGAATTGAGTGTCTTTGTGAAACAAACAGGAGAGAACAACTGCTTTTATTCACCAAGCCTGCCTACCAATATCATCTGCTATTCATGAAGAGAGAGAAGGACAGGAATGCTCTTTGGCTTCAACCATCAACCATCTCTGGTATTCAGAACAACATTTAATCCAAATATGCTCTCATAGGCCCTGTGTTTCCTGTAGAAAGCCATACAAAGGGGTTTGGACACACACACAGACGATTTTAAAAGATTTTAAAGATTTTACAGATTTTAAAAGGTGAAATAAAAATACACAAACACATGTTCAATAAACCTAGGCTCTTCTTTTCCTCAAAAGAAAGGTCCAAAATTCACTCAGTAAGTTGGCATGATACTTAAACTGAATATACAATACAATATTTCAAAAGTTTGGTGTTAAGATATTTCAATGTATTTGAAAAACGATTCTAATGTCCACCAAGGAAGCATTTGTTTGATAAAAAATAAAGTAAAACATAATTATTCTGAAATATTATTACAATTTTAAAAATAATTGTTTTCTATTTTAATATATTTTAAAATGCTATTTATTCCTGTGATGGCTAAGTTAATATGCTGATTTGGTGCTCAAGAAACATTTCTTATTATTATCCATGTTGAAAACAGTGCCGCGTTTGTAGAAACGTTTAAAAAAAATTAAAGTTAAAAAACAGCATTTATTGGAGACCAAAATGTAACTGATAATTTTGATCTATTTAATAAATTCCTGCTATATAAAAGCATTCATTTCTTTCAAAAGAAAAAAAAAACAAAAAACGGGATTGTGTGTGTAGTTCTGTATACTGTCTGTTTGATCTGACACACTGTATAAGCAAACATTATGCTGTGTGACACAATGCTGTGTGTTCTGTTTGCCACAAATCCATAAGAGGAAAGCATCTAAATAATTTCTTTGTCAAAGGGATAATATATTTTATAAACAAATAAGAAAATAATCTAAAACACACCATTATACAGCAGTATAATATATACAGCTTGAAAATTCTCTCAATTTAGTCGGAAATTACTGAAAGGGTGGGAGAATGTTTGGTGTGGATGAAGGATGTGTTTGAGATGAGGTGTGTTCCCCGGGGGTCTCCAGAGCAGTGTGTGGGGGCAGGGCTGCGGGTGGCAGGTACATTGCCCCCTCACTGATTTATGTTTTTAACACGGGGACATATTGTTTTATTGAACCACCTGCCAGCATCCTTTCTTTGTTCTCATGTGCTTGTGCGCTTTCTGTTGATAAAAACTGTCAGCTGTCATCTCTGATTAAATACTGTGTTCATTTGGCCAAAACAATGTTGCTGTTCTTTTTTTTCTGACTGTTGTTTCTGTCTTAACACTTCAGGAATACATTTGAGTGGTTTCATCCATGTCTTGCAAAGAGACAATTTCAATAGAAATGTTTTAATTATATATGGTGTGGCTCAACCCCCTCAATGTAGTATTTCACCATGTTGAAATGATGTGAACCACTATTTCACTGTAAGTTAGAGAGAATCCTCAGGCTCATTGGCTGCCGTCTCTGTAGATACACCCAGGGCTTGACATTAACACCCGCCAAATGCGGGTGGATTTCACGCGTGGCGGGTAACACAGTCACTCCCACTAGCCACTTTGGCGTGCTGAAAAATTGTAGTCTTGTCAAAAGACATCTGACATAAATGAATTGCATTTGACACAACGACACTACAACTCTCATGAGTACCTGCACATAGTCTAGTGTTTGCTCATTGGTCCATTCGTGAATCCTCTAACGACATTAGAAACGTGGAGATTAAACTCGAGGACTGGCCGTCTGACTGAGGGCTGTTTTAGTCTGCCCGTAATTATCAACTTAATGTGATGATATAGCGATCTTTTTTTAATAGCAGGAAAATCCAGACCACAGGTGCGTCTCACACTCTCCTGCACTGCCGCTGCGCGAGGGTGCGCGCGCCAAATATGACATCCAGACTTTTGTCAAAAAACGATCATCACACGCAACTGGTCGCATGCGCACACACACATCAACACAGTGTTCAGTCAGTTCGTGAGTGTGCGTGGCCGATATAAAGAAAAAATAATCTTCATGTTTAAGGGACACGGTGTAACTACTAGCAGGGCTGCCCTTGTCACGTCATATCACTTCTTTCCAGAGTTAATTCTATGTTTTAATAAAATTAATCATGCCATGAAAGAAATCAGGAGATGCATTTGTGGGAATAATCTGGAAGATAAAGACCTGTAGGGCTATACTTGTTTCAGGTGGACATATCTCCAGTTACTCAGACCTATAGAGCTTCATGATGATAATTATCAAGTCACAGCTTTGAGGAAATGCTGATGCAAAACAAACAATCCAAAGTCCCCAAAACTGTCATATAGGCCTATATAAAGTTGTAATCCTGTTGCCTTAATTGTGGATTTTTTCTTAGAAAAAATAATTTATTCTTTGCTCATTGTTTCTAATCCAGATAATTGTTCTCCTCTGTATTACAGTATTTACTGCTGTAAAAAAAAAAAAAAAGTTGCCACACTTTTATTATATACAATAAGAAACTATATGTGTTTCTTAATAGACAACATGTTTTCAAAAGAGGAGCTTTACAACCTCATCAGAGCTAATGATAATATTATTAGATTTTAGACCGTTTTAAGCCCCATTGTCAACTTCAATAATATAAAACGTAAATTTTACAACAACAAAAATGTGGCTAGTAAAGGTGCTACGTGGCTAGTAATTTTGGAAAACCACTAGCCACATTGGCTAGTGAGCAAAAAAGTTAATGTCAACCGCTGGATACATCAATAGCGAAATGTAGTTTGGTGATGCGAAGAGCAAAAATTTGACAATGAAACGCACTTATTATTGTTCTTTACCAGCAGAGACAACCAGACAATCAGTATCTGTGCAGCTGAAGAAGCAGAAAAGATCTAAAGCTATAACTTGTAAAAACTTGTATAACTTGAATGTAAAAGACAAAAAAAGAGCATAAACATCAGTACGGCATACACAGGGTGGAAGATTTGATGATGGAGAAAATCCTAAGTAGTGATGCTTCTTTTGTTGGACTCAAACACGTACAGTAGCATGTAGACTAACTGATGCCATTTATATGTAACAAATCGGTCCCACAAATTTGTTAGTATGTGCACCCTACAGAGAGTGTGTGTGCATGCGTATGTATCTGCTTACACCACAAAACACCCATCTTTTAGTGTTTATAGATTCTGGGGCCTCTGGGGACTGTAGGATGTTTGAGAGAGAATGAGAGTAAGAGAGGAGACATGACATTACAAAAAAAAAAAAAACTTGATGGACGGAGTGGTCATGATTAATGACTGTCTGTAGTACACGCTCCATGCATGCAAGCACAGCCACTGAAAAACAAAACCGGTGCATCCACACTCACCATATCCACATAAAGACAACCCGAAGATGGCAAAACCAATAAATCATGCATAATGGATTTTTTATTATTTATTTTGCAACAAACCAGATCCAGAGCTATTAAAAAGTCTAAAATGACACCAGACCATTTTTGATAAAAATATCAAAATTAAAAATAGTGTGGAAACAAAGACACCTACATCTTGGATGCCCTTGAGGTAAGCTAAAACATATCAAAAATTAATTTCAAAGTGAACTATCCCTTTAAGTGAGCATAAACACTTGAGAAAGACAACACGTGTGTAACAGTATCAGTTGCATTATGTCTTACAGCAGCCTAATATTCCTGCTGCTTTCTGTATTTTTAATGACAAAGAAATCACCCACTGCTCTTAACCCTGTAGAGAATCAAGGCGAATCAAACACAACTTAATCAAATTAATCTCTCATGGGATTAATTCACATGGCTTCAACACTCCAAGTTCTGGAGCCCACATTCCAGAGTCACAGAACGGCGCCGAGGGTTTGCTTTAGGGGATAATAAAACCCCCTCAGGAGACTTTCTATTGCCCTGCAGGCCCAATAGATGGGCACTAAACAGGACGAACGTGTCAATATGTTAATGTTTTACTAAGACAAATCGGCTCCAAAATGGTGGAACAAGAGGCCTGACCACCAAAAGCCTGACCACCTTTGACCTCCCTCAACATCATCTCTGTTGAGCGGGACAGAGACGTAACACAGACCCCTACTCCTTGAACATGCCACGACCTCACTGTTGAGATCTCTCTCTGAGATCTCACGCATAAAATCATATAAACTCACCACAGAACAATTCTGGGACGCATAATTAAACCTCACAATTCTTATGGCTTCCAGCAATTCATGTGTTGTGTTTGTTAATGCTTAGATCGCATATTAATCATGTAATTGTTGTTAACTATTAACTCTTGTAATTGTTATACAACCATTAGAAGTGTGAATGCCTCGTTTGCTCTTAAACGAACCGTATTCTCGTAATTCAAAAGATGGCTTGATTGAAATCTGCGTAAAAGGTTTTGTTTTATGATTATAATTATCATAAGGTTAAAACGATGGTCTTTTGTCTCTGCTGAGTGCTGGAGACCAGCTCACAGACCATGCATAAATTATGATAAGCAAGAAGTAGATCCACCTCCTGAGATCATGCCATTACCCATTGGCCTGAAGTTTCTTGGAGGTTGGACTAGAGTTTAAGTTAAAGATCCGAACAAAGGACCTCATGTGGAGATTTTTGGGAGATTTTTGGTGTGTTTTTGTTTTGTGTTCAGTTCAGTTCGTTCAGTTCTGTAACTGTTAAGTTCGTGCCTCTCTCTAAAACCAGCAAGAGAGTGTTCTGTTCGTGCTTATTTCTGAAACAAAGAACATGTCCGCATGCTTCTACATCGACTAGACCAATTCAGCTCAGTCAAGCCATCCGACTCGCCTTACTTTCATTTCTTTCCTTTCTTTCCTTTTTCGTAAAAGTCTCGTTTCAAAGTTAAGTTTGCAACGCGCTTCGAATTGGAAAAGACTCTCATTCGCTTGCTAATCACACGTGACCAGCGGCGGAACTTCCATCCCTGCACTTCAAAGACAACCCGCCACGAGGACCCGGGGAACCCCCCTTCGACGCGACGCAGACAAAGGAAATTCCCTCAGCCACTACAAAGCGCAAGTACTCCAGGCTCTAACTGAACTGGTGCTTTAATGTTAATTGAATAACCTCTCTAAGAAATGAAGGTTCAAATTAATGCTTGGTGGTCCTTTCAGGTGATGTCTTACGTGCATATAGAAAGTTAAAACTTTCTCTCACTCTTTCCAACTCACTCTTTCCTTTTCGCGACTGTATGAATGTGTGTGTGTGCGTGATTAGGTTTAGACCTTAGTTTTGTGTTTAGAATAGCTAATAAAGTCTTCCATATATTTGAAAAGATAAATCTTCTTGTGTCGTGTTTGCACATTTAATGTCTTGTACTGTTCGATCTAAAGTTACCTTGCTAAGACATAGTGTTTCACTATAGATTTGGTTATAATTACGGCCCGTTCAAATGAATTCTAAGCGAGTCATTTGCTCGGTTCAGTGATTCGGTTCCATAGATTCATTGCAAATCAATGAATCATTTCCCTTTGAGCTAAATTGGCCTTCGGCCCTCTTAAATACATTTTATGTATATTATTAAATGTTGCATTTGCTACACGTGTGTAACAGTATCAGTTGCATTATGTCTTACAGCAGCCTAATATTCCTGCTGCTTTCTGTATTTTTAATGACAAAGAAATCACCCACTGCTCTTAATAACTGTCATTCATGTGTTAAAGACCGTATTAGATTCGTGCCAGGCACTTTGTTACAATATACTGTCTTACTTTCCCGTGATCAGTGATATGGAGGGCTAGGTCAACATCTGGACCATCTTTATACTCTAAAAAACACAATCCTCCAAACTAATCAGTCTCTTTCATTTAGATTATGTAATGCTGTGATCGTGTTGTCGTCATGAGTACCTGAGCTTGATCTTCTGTTTGAATCTTTCGCTCCAAGCGTCTGTTTTCTTAACTGCTCTGGGTGAGGTGAACTGAGCCAAAATGTTTCCCTTCCCGTTCTTTGAGAGGTCCTGATTTATTTAACAACTTTCTGGCCCTAACATGTAAAAATCCTTAAATGGTCACATTGTAGCAACTCCCATCTGATTTTAATGGACCCTGTTACTGCAGCCATGTTTTATAGGGAGGCGGGAAAGCTTATATTTAGGCTATCTATATTCTATTCATGTCCACAAAGCAACATGATCATGTTTCTTGCATAAAGTAATTTTTCTACCGACACTAAAAACCACAATACTGTGCGAATCAACAAAATTACAGCCAATCACAACAAGCACAATGAAAGTGTTTGTTGCTGTCAGCATGATCTCTTCCCGGCATGGCGTTAGTCCCAGGATTGAGTCAGATGAAATAATCCATTAATATCACTGAGGCAATTTATTTTAGTACATCTACTTGGCTTTGAACCAACTGGGAGTTGATCTTTGATCTCTAGGGTTTTTGCCTGTTATTCTCCATTAAAGAGTATTGAAGTGCTGTTACCCTTTTGTAGAGAGTGAACCAGCCAGCTTTTCTTATTAAAAGCTAATCAGTATCTGTCACTGTATGACTAATCAAATGCGAACACTCACATGTTGACATGTAGTGTCTTGTCAAATTAAGCTTTGGGGAGCTTATTGAAAAGACATTACTTTAATGTCACTCCTGCACTTTACACGAATAAGGTGTTATCTACTGTATCTGTCGTCCGTCTGCCCATCCATTCATCAGTCTGTCCATCTATCCATCTAAAAATGGATTTTGAAAGTTTTCACTTAGAAATTGCTTGTAAACTTCACAAACAATTAAAATGAAATTACAATATTGAATGCTGTCTGTCTGTATATTACTATCTTCTATCTAATAACATTATTATTATTGTCTTAGTTTATCTAATAGATGTTATTTAATATTTTTTTCTATTTATTTCTAATAGTTCTCTGGGAAAATAAAAACTTTCTCTCTCCCTCAGGGAGTCGTCTTCCTCTTCATCCATCGCTTTTTATCTCTCTCTCTATCTCTCTCTCTCATTCACTATATCTTATGGTATTTTCATGTCTTTTCAGCTTTTTGGCTGTGAAATGTTGTTGAGTCTCCTTGTGGAAACTCTATAATGATCTCTCTGGGTGGTGTTGTATCCCTAATACGCTCTGTTTTGTCAAACACAATACACTGTGTCCTATATGATTTAAAGGGCGCCATATCTTACTTTAGTAGCATTTTAGCATTCCCTGATGTCCAATGTTATTGTTCGTCTAGGCTGCAAAAACAGTAAAAATGTAGACTATTATTGATTTACCTTTTAGTTTTATGTGACTTTTCTGTATATAGAAGTGTATAAATATGCAAAGTATAAATTAAAATAAGATTAATCCTTAATAAAGTTACAAAAGTTTTTCAGTACAAGTTGGGATCACTGGTGATCCCATGCCAGGCAAGGGGTTAAATAATAAAGTGCTTGTCTTAGTTTCACAAATCAAATTAGACAGCAATATATGATATGTATTTACTGTTTGTTATGAATATGTGTGAGATTAATTGTTTTCAATTTGCTGCTGAAAAGGTCACGTTGATATGGCTAGTGTCGCCAACTGAATATGAATGTGAGCAGACAAATGTGCACACACACATTTACTTTTTTAAATGGAGTCATGCAATAGACCTCTATTGTTTTTCAATAAAACAAATAAGTTCTACAGTCCATCCCTAAAATAAAACTGCTTTTATAATAATAATAATAAAATAATTGTTCACTGTTCAAGTTTGAGTTCAGTAAGATTTTTTTAAATGAGTAATGGCATCACAAATGAATTACAATAAAAAGAAAAAGAAAAAGAAAGACAAAGGAAATTACATTTTCAAATATATTACAATTACTTTCAATTTTAATAATTTTCACAATATTACTGTTTTACTGTATTATTGCATTTAAACAAATGCATCCCTGGTGCAAAAACATAAAATAATATTACTACTAACAATGTTATTTATTTTATTGACTTTGTGTACTGTAAACTGTGACGTATTTCCAAGGGAAACGGCAGGGTCTTACTTAGCACACCTTAGCTCTCCATCTCTCGCTCACAGCAGACTAATGGTTGGAGGTGAGTGGTTCAGCGTTTTCATCCCAAGTTGTCAAACTGACGTCATCGGAAAAGGACAACATTCCAAACCGGAAGTAACTTTACAGATTTTGATTAAAGATTACCACGAAAAACTACAGTAGTCAACATTTGAAGTGGATCAAAACCTTTCATCAAAGTTATACACAAATTTTGTAACAATACCCATTCTTGTTTTAGGACAACTTTGATGAACTTCTTTGATCACTTCAAATTTTGACTGTAGACTGTAGTTTTTTTCTGTGTAATTGTTCACCCTAAGACCAATAATGTGTGTTAAAGGGGTGGTGGATTGCGATTTCACTTTTTTCATTTTAAATAGTGTTTAACGTTGCTGTTGGTGCAATGCATGAACAGTATGGGCTCTATCTTGCACCCGGCGCAAATTACTTTATACACTGACGCATTTATCATTCCTATTTTGCCCGCGCGCAAAACAGGTTTTTTTCCTCCACAGACGCACGTCGGTAAACTAGGAAATGAACTTGCTTCGCATTACTGGCTCAATCGTCACATGTTTATTAGACTGCTGCCCCTTTAAGACCGAATGCAGAACTCGACTGTAATATTTGTTTATTTGTTTATTTAAAAGGATCCCCATTAGCTGACGCCTAGACGACAGCTAGTCTTCCTGGGGTCCAAACAATATATCAACAGGCAATAATTACAATCTCAATAATTACAATCAGTGGCGCCTCCAGAAATTTTTCGTAGGGGTGGCCAGATGGGGCCAGTTAAAATCTTGGGGTGGCACACCAAAACTACAGTATAAACCATAATTTCAGAATTGTTTTCTACTGTTGTAATAAACCAGCCTGTAGAAAACTACCAGAAAGACTTAAGGAAACTCCTACTGATATACTTTGGTTTATTGTGTAATATTTAATGTTACTAATGATATTAGTAGGGCCCAACTAATATATATTACATTGTATAATGATATATATTATATGATATATAAGGGTCCTTGCCCCACAGCAAATTTCCAGATACTTACATAATTGTGATGAATTTAATCATTTTTAAGTTATTAGTTTGCAGTGTAAGATTACAGTTAACACATTTAAATATTACATAAATGTATTATGAATTTTTAATACACTTAATGAGTGTATACATCAGCAGCAAAAAGTAATTCTTGAAAAAATCTGCACAGTAATTTTATAAAATCTAAATATGTTAATAAAACAAATTACTATTAGTTCTCTTTTAAAATTCAATCAGGCAATCATGTCACAATTTTATATTTATATATTAATGTCAAGAATTCAGAAGTGCATAGCCTAAACTACAAATAAATTATATACAATTAAATTATGCTTATTTAAAATGTATTGAGCAGGCTAGGTATAACAAAATATATTGGCTTTTAATAATATTTCAGTGCGCAAACCCATGATTACATGAAAAACAGAGAGCACACAGCGTGTATGCGCATCGCGGGTGCAGAATGATGTGCTCAAAGCAACATAAAGTCACAGTGTGCAGCAGCACTGCGCTTCAGAAGTGCGCATTTAAAAGCTCATGTCACAAATCGAAGAAATGTTGAGCGCACAAATCCAAGTGCGATTTGTTCCTTTGTTTCACAGTTATTGTGCGTTTGATGCCGATTCATAATCCTTGTGATATGTATGTGTGATCTAACAGAACACGGTAGTGAGTCGTTTAAAAACAGCAACAAACTTCAAGAAAATAAAGTAATTTTATGCGAATATACAGACTTTTATCTACAGATCATGCATTTATAATGTCAATATATCATATTGGAGAGAGTTTTACCGTGCATCCAAGAGGCGCGCGTGCTGTTTGAATATGAATGGAGAATGATGACAGCCGCAGAGGAGGGAAAACGAGTTTATACTTTAATGATGTAAATATACTTCTGTTCTGTCCCTCACATTAAGCTATGGAATAACTTCAGATGACTTTGTCACCCAAACTGACGTAAAAAAAGCGGGAGGTGCCGAAAAGCGCGCTGTTTGCATCCCTGCCTGTCCGAAAGTGGCAAAAACGCACCTAAAAGCTGCTATAACAGTATACCATTTGGCACTTAAAAAGCTCGTCACGACACATAATTCCCCGTCTTCTTTTACTTAAGAATATTTTTGACTTATTTATAAAATGCATAACTGATGCTACAAAAATTAATACTGGCCATTGGGTTGGCCAATGGGGTGGCCAGGAGTCGGCCAGGGGTGGCCATGGCCACCCCTGGCCACCCCCTGGTGGCGCCATTGATTACAATCTGTAATAGATGACTGATGCACCATCATTTTCTCCCAACTATTTACGTCCAATTAAGACATAAACTGTGTTTAAATGAATCTCAGAGCAGGTCATTTTATATTTTATGTATATTTGATAGTTTAGATGCGCACATGAAGCCCAAAATGAGGCTATAGCCTACTTTTCTTGTCTCGTTTTAGTGCATTTCGGAGCGCGCGTCGCCTTGTGAACAGCGTCTCTTGCACAGACTTTTTTGCTTTTAATAGCTCTTTTAATGATTGAACGCGTCCGCAGTTTAGCAACAGTACAGATTGCATTTTACAACAATCACCAATCGTGCTGATTCTGACGGTATGTTTGGGTTTTAGGAAGAAATGACAGCGCAACGCTGTGAAGGGAAGGAAGTTGCGCTAGACAGAATGCGTCTGTAATGGTTTCATCTCAAATATCTTCTTTTTATAATCTTTGAAAGCGGAAATCTAAAATACAATTAGAATAATATCCCAGATCTAAAGTGTAACCACGTTCTGTCCTCATTGTCACTCATTAAGCAGGGCTGTCGTGCTGTGCACGCTGTGGCTCCGAGTGAGAGATCGCTCTCTCTTCTGGACTGTGAATAGCAAAATGCATCACAGACAAATTGTTTAATATTATTATTATATATATAGAAATGGTTGATATTCAGCCCCATTGCCCTTTTAATACCGGATACCAAGCGGGAACACTGAATGAAACGAGCAAACGTACAAGCCATAGTGTGACACACGTAACATTATTTTATTGAATTTGAATTAGTCGTTTGAAGAGTAAAAAAAAAAATATCGGTCAGTCTGAATGCAGGTTACAACCGGCAAGTCGGTCGGACTAAAAGGAAAAAAAAAAAAATTGGGTCGGCCCTAAATTGACAGGGTCGGTCGGGTTACGGCAAACAAGAATATTTTTAAGGGTGGCCTCATGCAGCAGCTTATTCCTCAGCTTCTTGGCGCGGATAATTATCCAATTTTACCAGTGATTGAAAGAGCACATCGTACTCCAACTGTGCGTAATCCTAACTCTAAATCGGGTGCAAGACCAATCCTGATAAAGCTCCTGAATCTTCGGGACAAGATGAAAATTCTTCGGCTTGCCAGGGAGAAGGGACTTCTACAATATCAAGGCACGCGTATCTACATCTACCCTGACTACAGTACAGCTCTTCTCGAGAAAAGTCTTCAGTTTGATCCTATTAAGAAGAAACTCCGAGAGCTGTAAATCAAATACTCGCTTCAGTATCCTGCCACACTGAGGGTAACCTCAGGGTGAGGGTGAGGGTGAGGTGGATGGTAAGGTTACCACTCTTCGTACTCCCGAGGAGGCGGAAGGCTTTCTTCGTGATACTTCCATGGGACCTTCGTAATACTGCATGACCTTTATTCTTCAACATTTTCTTTCTTTATTTATTTATTTTTCTTCTTTTTGATGATCCTATTGACAGTATTTTTTCTGTTTGAATCAGAATAGCCGAACTGCTAATTTGAGTTAACTTGCTTCGGTACTTATTATTTATGTTTCTTCATGGTCTGATGCGGGCAGCAGGACACTTGCAGCTGAATTAACGATTTGCCGCAAATCATATATATTGCTGTAATCTCATGACGATTATACTACTTAAATGCCCTGATGGGCAGTAACGCGTTAGAAGTAACGCGTTACTGTAATCCAATTACTTTTTTCTAGTAACGAGTAAAGTAAGGGATTACAATTGAAAAAAACAGTAATTAGATAATTACCGTTACTTCCCCGTAAACAGCCTGCGTTACTGCGTTAGTTAACCGTGATTTTGTTTAGTCAGACCGTCTCGTGACATGAGTCGTGCGTGAATAAAAATGATGTATGAGCGCCGCGACATCAGTGAGAGACGACTAGAGCGCGGGAGAGAGCAGCCGAGTTGCCAACTCTCATACATGCTCACACGACACACCCCTGATTTCTCGCGCTGAAGTGTCAATCCCGTCGGTCAAATGCCTGAGAGATGACTATATCTATAAATCTAACCGTTGAGCCACATTTGTGATTGACTAGTTATACCGCAAATTTGTTAAAATCTCCTGGAATCTAGAGCGAGCGCGCATGCGAGACTGTGTTCCAAAGTCCAAACTTCGTATCGCGTGCACGACGAGGAGAGCGAGAGAGAGACTTGCGTACTACGCAGAGAGCATCCTGATCTGGAAACAGGACCCCCGTTGGAGAATGTCAAAATTCTACCTCAAATCTGAGCAAGCATGTCACGAGACAGCCTCACACGGTTAACTAAAGCAGCAAGCCGGTACAGGAATGTGAAACTTACTGAAAAAAAACCCTGAACCCCCATCTGACCGCTGCGGCTACATGCTGATGGGACATAACCACTGTTTAACTCCGTAAGAAAAAAAAAAAAACAGAAAAAAAACTTGAAGCCAAAATACGGCATGCAACAGCATTTTCTGTTTTGATCAACTAATTTTTACTCCTCTCTGCACTTTACTGTTAAAAGACGTAAGTGTTAATAATTTGTAATATAGTCAGGAGCGATTTTGTTGCTCATGATTTTGTTGCTGTATTTTTACATCTATTCAAATGAAGGATTTTACAAAACATATTTATTTTATATGCTGGAATATTTAGAAATGTATATTAACAGAAGAAGGGCTGTCTTTATTTCATTAAAATATGGTGGAATGTGCAGAAAATAGGTTTAAATGTTCAAAAATTTTCTTCTAGTCTGAGACTGTTGCATTTAATTTCATTTTTGCTCGATGCAATGTGCATAAAGTTAAAATATTGAAAGAAATAAAACAAGTTTAAAAAAAGAAAGTGTTTAATTTGATTACATTTTAGATGATGGAATATGCAGAAAGAATAGAATTAGGCTGAAAGGTCTATGCTTTAGCGTATTCAGGTCGTGCATCATGTTTTTGAAAAGTAACTTAGTAAAGTAACTAATTACTTTTGAAAATAAGTAATCAGTAAAGTAATTGGATTACTTTCTTGGAGAAGTAATCAGTAACCAATTACTATTTCCAAGTAACTTGACCAACACTGCTTAAATGTATGATAATAGACTGTTATAATAGACTGTTAAATTACTGCCTTGTCTTTGAACTGAGTGAACTTTTGTGAATTGTTTATTACTTTCGACTGGTATATATGAGTAATTTACTGATGCTGCATATATGTGCAAAAAATGATGTGTTGGATTTACTTAAAATATATATGCACCATTTTTGCATCATACTTTTTAAGTAATCCCAACTTGGAATAATTTTACTTAAAATTAACAAGAAAATCTTTGTTATATGCACTTAATTATTTGAGTTCACGCAACATTCTTTACTTAAAAATGTATTCATCACGTTACATATATTTTTAAGTAAAGAATGTCACGTGAACTAAAATATTTAAGTTTATTTTATGTAAAATTATTCCAAGTTAAAAAATTACTTAATTAAATGATTACGGATTACTTAAAAAGTATGACGCAAAAATGGTGCATATATCTTTTAAGTAAATCCAACACAGTGCAGGCCATGTGAGATCAAAACAAATCTTAGTTCTGTTTACTTAACATTTAAGCTCATTTATATATATAAAAAAAGACAATTAAATCAGTTGAACCAACCATTTTAACTTATTTTAGATCTTCAGCTTACGTGTCTTAAAATAAATTAAACATGCAAATCACACACAATAAAGCATTTCACTTTATTATTTATTTTTTACCCAAAACTTTTAAACTGCATCTTAAAATATATTAAAATAGAAAATAGTTGTTAAAATAATAATAATAATAGTCACAATATTACAGTTTTTTCTTGGATCAAAGAAATGAAGGCTTGGTGGGCAGAAGATATAGGCCTATATATTTATTTTTTTCAAAAATCAATAAAAAACAATTAAATGTAACAAATTAGTCCATTATTAAATGCCTATAAATATAAAAATTAGTCTATTAATATCTATTAATTTACAATCTTTATTTGAAGCTAAACTTTTGTTTAAAGGGTATTTACTTATTTTGATAATAATTTTGAAGGTTTAATTTACTGAATTGTCGCTGTCATTTAGGAATAATATTGTGCTAGAATCAAGATTGCCATTATTTAATGATAAATTGTGCACACGGAGCTGTAGGCAATGTGTTTTTGAATGTAATATTTATGTTAACGTTACCAAAAGTAGGCTAACCCGCGCCCAAAGCCCCCTTCCCCGCGATCCATGTATAGATAGAGAATATGGGAATTTGTAAATATGCAAGGTACATTTGTTTTATCCAAAAACAACTCGCTAATAAAGTAGGCCTATAATCTAGGCTATCCGTGGGGGAGAAAGCGCCGTCCGAATTGGTAACCGAACGCGTCAAACACGTCGCGTCTAGTTAGATGCTTGAATCTTCCGCAGCCCGCTCAAGTTCAAATTTTTCTACCGAGGAAGACGTTCGCGGCAAACGAGTCACCCAATTCGCGACGCCCGGCGCGAATGATGCGTCTTCGCATTGACTATGAATGTAATCTGCTATCGCAAATAATTAAATTCACGTTCTGTGTGAACACACCGTTAATGCGTAGGCCAACATCATGGTCATATATTTTGAAAAAACACAATATACTCTTCAAATACTCGCGTGCAAAACACTTATTTCATTCATTAACATGTAGACTACATTCGTAAGTAACAAGTTTCTAATTGTTGATGCAAAATTTGTAGCAATTCTGAAATTCAGTTAAAAGTAAATTTCTTGACCATAAATGCAATAAATGATCATGTGTAGGCCTAAGTACAAAAAATAAGCTTACCTCTTCTCAACGTCTTCACATGTGCTGTGAAATAAAATGGCTTAATTTTTGTCTGGATAGGCATCACGGGAAATTGCATATCACGTGGCTCATATAGTACTTAAAATGATATGCTAGATTTACTTAATTTTGACGCAAGTTGACATGCCCTATGTATTTTTCATTTTATTTATACATACATTTAAGTGCACCTAGTAACTTATATTTTTGTGTTACACACACTATATATGTTAAGTAAACGTTGAAAAGTTATGAATACTTAATTTTTTATGTTTGATCCAATTACTTTTATAAGTAATGGTTGTTCGGCCAACGAATCGTTTTGGTTTTAGACATGTGCCAGTATTCGGTAATGCGATAAATCGCGGTAATGAATATGCACGATATTGTTATCGCGGGCTCTTCAAAATACCGTGAAAAATAATAGATTCGAATTTAGACTTTTAAAGCGCGCATTAGCTGCTTATTTTCCTTCAACCGCTCAAACACTGCGTGCTGCGCAGAACACGCGCGCACTCTGATGTAAACAATCCCCATTATGTATAAGCACTGTGTGCATGCAGCAGTGCGCACTAGTCTAATGTAAACAATCCTCACATGGAGTAGAAGCATGGCGGAATACTCCCGACGATTTATCCCCGCAGGGCTGCCAAACTCTCAGACATTCCGCTTTAGACTCAAGCTTGAGACTTTCAGACAGGACGCGGAATACGCGTGCGACACGCAGGGATGTTTTGTTGCTGCGCCGACCTGCATCGACCACGCCGGTGGTAAAGTTCAAAATAGTTAAACTTTTTATTTGTAAAATGGCAAATCGCGTTATATCTGAAGGGCAACGTTGAACCAAGCGGCCGCAGCGTCGCGCATTCCGCGTCCTGTCTGAAAGGCGCTTAACGCATTTGACACTTTTCACACGCTCTCCCACAGAGAAAAATCACAGAGCAGTAACACTGCAGGAGAACAGTTGTGTCACAAAACGTTACATTTACCTCAGGAAAGCCATTTAATGACCAGCACATAGTTGACTAGAAAAAATCAAGGAGTATTTTGCTAAATATTATATTTAATTTCTCTCTGTATGTTTACAGCATTATGTGAGTTTTTTTTTTTTCTTGAGAAACATTAACAGACTGGGGCCTACCTAATATTTATCCAAATGAGTCAATATTGAATGACTGAAATCAAATCCAAGAATTTAATTGAATAATACAAACAGTAACCTACCAGTCACTGTAACATGTTGTCACTAAACTTTAAACAATTTGGTTTAGTTACCATATGTTTTGAAAATCACAATTACACATTGTGATACAAGTTGAGGTTTTTTTAGAGACCCACAATGCATCTGTTTTTCTTGAGCATTAAAATATAATTTCATTAAAATATCGTGATAATACCATATACCGTGATAAAAGCTCAATCAATTAACCGCAGCATGAAAATTTGATACCGGCACATGCCTAATGGGTTTGTACATGTGTATATAAAATATATTTTTATTTTTTCCCCAGTGAGGGGTGGGATGCTTAAGGCTTTGATCATCAATATGAATTTAGTTTATTATTAATAATTTCTAGTCCATAAATAAATGCAAAACAGACTGAGCTTGGCTATTTTTTTTAATTTTATTTAGATTATGTCTTTATGTAGAAATGTGTATGTATGTGGGTATGAGTGTGTAAGCTCTCCTTTCTACCTTTTTACTGCTAGTCCTTACTACTGTTATGCTCGTCTGTCGGACTGTTATCATATCAAGACTGTACTATGAACTCCAGTAAAGGTATGTATATCATTCATCTGCAGAAGTTTACTACCTAAGATTGACTTATTAAGAGCTTGGCTTATATAATAAACCTAATGCAATCACAATTTCTGAGACCTGGCTCAATAGTACGATATCTGATGATGATATAAAACTAGACAACTATGTTTTATATAGAGCTGATCGTGATTCTAGAGGAGGAGTGGCTTCATATATTTCCTCAACACTAGTCTCAGAACTTGCTACACCAAAAGATAATCCCTTATATTTTGAAGCTGTATTTGTTAAAATAATTTTGCACAAAAATAAACAAATAATAATAGGTAATATTTATAGACCTCCCAAAGCCCCAGTTGAATCTACTAAAAATATTATATCAACTATTAATTCTCTTGATGCTCATACTGAAATGATAATTCTGTGTGATTTTAATAATAATTGGCTAGCAGGCTCTTGCAGGCAAGATCATAATTTATTTAGTAGCTCAAATTTAACACAAATTATAACAGAACCCACCAGATCAGATTCTAAATCAACATCCCTGCTAGACTGGATCCTAGTCTCACATCCAGGTAGGATAATTTCATCAGGAGTTTTACCAGACTCGTTTAGTGATCATTCCATGATCTACTGTGTCTGGAAAATAACTATACCTAGACTACCTCCAAGTATTTTGGGAAAGAATTAATAACTTAACTAATTTTTCATCTAAAAAACAAGCTAATTTCATTCGAATAAATAATGTAATTATAAATGATTCCTTTGAAATTGCTGATGCATTTAATCATTTTTTCACAAAAGCGAGTTCTATATCTACTGATTTTTCTGTTCCTAATCCTAATTTTAATACTTCTAATCATATTTGCGAAAACTCATTCTCCTTTGAATCCATCAGTCCAATAGAAGTCCAGCAAGTTATCGACAGTTTAGACTCAGACAGTAGTGCAGGGCCAGATGGGTTGGAAATCAAGTTCCTGAAAATAGCCTCACATGTCCTGTCTTATTATTTGTCTGTTTTATTTAACTTATCATTGACTACATGTACTACTCCACTATCCTGGAAACGTACTAGAGTTACTCCATTGTATAAAAACGGTGATCAACATGACATAAATAATTACAGACCAATATTTCAATAATTAACAGTGTGGTGAAAATATTTGAAAATATTTATTTTTCAATTATCTAAATATTTTAATGACTCCAATATAATATCTCCCGTTCAGTCTGGCTTCAGACCAAATTTCTCTACAACAAGTGCTCTTCTAAAAATCACTAATGATATTACAGCTTCTTTTGATTCTAATAAATTTACTGGTGCCATATTTATTGATTTAACCAAAGCTTTTGACTTAGTAGACCATTATCTCCTTTTAGATAAACTGTATGATATAGGCCTTTCAAGATCATCGTTACTTTGGTTTAATTCGTACTTACATCATAGACAACAATGTGTTTCGTATCAGGGAAGTTGTTCGGACTTTAGAATTATTGATAGAGGTGTACCTCAGGGCTCCTCTCTTGGACCGTTATTGTTTTCTGTTTTCATAAATAACCTTCCACAAGTTTGTTCAAAATGCCAAATTCAGTTATACGCAGATGACACTGTTATTTATTTTTCTAGCTCAGACATTTCTTACATTCAGAAATCAATTCAGTCTGATTTCGATGTGGTTCAAAACTGGTTTATTTATAACAGACTTTTGCTAAACAAAAAGAAGTCTTACTCTATGTTGTTTAATACAAAACAAATCTTACCACCAACTGACTACTTAATTAATTTTATAGATGGAACTCCAGTGCTAAAGGTTGATGAGTTTAAATACTTAGGTCTTCTGCTACACTCACAACTGTCATTTAGATCACATATTGATTTAGTTATCAAGAAAATATCATACCGACTCAAAATACTTTATTTTTCTATCAATTGCTTTACTCGTCCAGTTAGAAAAAGAATCATTACTCAGTTAATACTACCAATCCTTGACAATGCCGACATCATTTACCAAACACCTCCGATACAAATCTTCGTCCTCTTAATGTTGTTTACAATAATTTATGTAGATTTGTACTGAGGTGTCCATACAAAACGCATCATTGTCAAATGTACGATTTATTAAAATGGTTTTCTTTAAATTCAAGAAGGCAGTATCACTGGTTTCAGTTTATTTTTAAATGCCATTACTTCAATTATCCTATGTATCTAAAACAATATCTAATTCCATTTCGCTCTTCATATAACTTAAAACACACTGATCAACTATTTTTTTACGTTCCTAAAATTAATAAAGAAGTGGGTCGTCGGGCATTTAAATATAAAGCTCCATCAGACTGGAACAGTTTACCAACTGAAATTAGATCCACTACTTTGCTTAAGTTTTTTAAGTTATTACTAAATGATTATTTGCAGAATACATGCTCCTGCTTTTGAGTATAACTATTTTCAACTATCACGTCGACTTCATTATTTTCATAACGTATGTTATGCGTGATAACTGCATACTTATTGTATAAATGTACTTATAAGGCTTGTATGTGATGAGATAGTTATGGAGAGCTAAATGTTTGTAATTGTTTGTAAATGTTTGTAAATGTTGATAAGAATGTGATTGTGTATTATCGTGACATAATGCTAAATGCTGTTTGTACTGTTTGTTCTCAGGACCCCCTCGAAAACGAGATGTTACATCTCAAGGGGCTATCCTTCGAATAAATTTCAAATATATGGTGTTCGGCATGTAAGGGTTTCCCTGATGAAAGCATTGATGACTCTGATGAGGACAGTGGGGTTAATAGCATTTATGAGTCTTCCCCTACTATCCCAGGAAAAAAATATCGCTCCCCATGTAGATCTACATTTTGCTTCGTTTTGCTAGGAAATTTAACGGTGTAGACATACACGCATACACGCAGATAGCTCAAAATGCGTATAGATAACACACCACTTGACTTGAAAGTGGCGTGTATGTTTACGCAAAAGTCATGATGTCATGTTGACACTACAGAGACAAGTAGCCTACCACATCGTCAGCTCGAGGACAGATCCGTGGTCGAGGGCGAAGCAGAGGAAGTCGTGCAAGAGGCCGTGCAACTAGGGACCGAGGAAGTAGAGGCCGAGGACAGGGTGGTCGAAGTGCAGGGCAAGGAGCACTTCTTGGACAAGAGGACCTGCGTCGAGTTTTGCATCTTCAAGCTCAAACAAGGGCATGTGAACAGGTATCTGGATATGCGCAGGTGGGCAGGTCCTGTGTGGCAAAGGGTGGTTGCCATGGTTGCGAGAGAGTGACAGTCGCCTAAGCCAACCCTTTGTTTCGTCCCGGTTTGAAATAATGAGCTGTGTTTAGTGCAGATTAAACGGTCTAGACTAGAGTCACTCCATTTTTATACTCTTTTTATCTGAGTACTTACATTTTAATTATGCATTGATATATATAGAAAGTTTAAACAAATTTGGAAAAAAGTTTTTATAAAATTAGTACCTACAAGACCTTTAAAGGGGTGGTTGATTGCGATTTCACTTTTTTCATTTTAAATAGTGTATAATGTTGCTGTTGGTTCATGAACAGTATCTGCAAAGTTGCAGCGCTGAAAGTTCAATGTAAGCAGAGATATCGTCTTTTAAAAATAAGGAAGTTTAATGCCTACAAAAACGACTCGAATGGGACTACAGCGGGTTTTAGACGTCACTAACCCACACATTTGCATCCACCCTCCCTCCGGAATATGCAAAAAAAGGGCATGGCCATATTTCTGCGTTTCGTTGAAAGTGTGTTATGTTCATCCAGCTGTCAGGTCTTCTGTGTGCGGGCTTCCCACAGACGTTGTAGTTCGTCAACAATGGGTACAATTTATGTTTGATTATGTTCCTGAAAATGGCTCTCTGAAAAACAGCTTCTAGAATCTCCATGAATTCAATGCCGGATTCAACAAGAAACTGTTACTAAAACATGAAGCAGTTCCAACTTTAAAACCAGAGACAGCAGCTGTTGCACTAAGACTTAATCATTTTAAATGTATTTGCATGTATAATTTCAGACGTAATGTTTTAGTTTTTTCAAATGCCAGCACTGGCTTTATAGCCTCTAGGCTACTAGTTATGCTATTTTGTATCTACGACAAACGCGTACAAACATTTTGGACCTGAATTTTGTATATGCACTAATGTTGTAAATGTATTTTTCATGTATATATACTTTATGGTGTTATTTTTCGATTTGATGAAGAACGTAAACCAGTGCCAACGCTGTTTGTGTATATAGTAGCCAATAAGTTTGATGCTATTTTGTGTAAGACAAACGTGTATAAAGTTAAAAAAGGTAGGCAAATTACCATTCAGAAACGTTTTGTAAGAGCCGTGTGTGGAGAGGTTCTGTTTGCCTCTCTTCATCTCCAGCTCCTCTGTCATTTGAACGTCATCCTGATTTCCTGATCTTTACATCCTGATTCTATGAAACCACTCCCTCAGAAACAGGCACTGGGCTCAGATTGGTTAGTTTGGGCCGGGTGTGTTGTGATTGGCTAAACTGTAGTGCACGTTGTCCAGAAAATTCACGCTCATTACCTTTACGGGCGAAGTTGCATGTGTTGTTCATGTCTAATGTAAATAATGGTGTCGATACTGCAGTATCAGTATGAGCCAGAATCAGACCCAGAAAGTTTTTTTTCTTTTTTTAAAAGTCAAAATTGGCTTACAATAAAGGTGAAATTTATGAAAAATAAGACTTTTTAAAAAAAGAAAAAAACACGAATACATGTTATATTGCACACCATAAATACAATCATGCAAAGAAAAAAAGCAGTAATTTTAATTTTTTAATTTTAATTTCATGAGGACTTTAATTCCAAATAAATGTTAACCAGTGTGATGGTCCGTTACCCTCGATTTCCAGGTTTATTCTTGTGAGAAACCATGGAAACACCAAAGACACTATCTTGTTTTTGTTTTTTTTATTTACAGCAAGTAACATTTTTGTACCACGTCTCAGAGACAACACTATTTTGTCAAGTGGCTAACACAGCATAATCAGAAAGAGCCTTATTTGAAGTAACAGTAATACTGTATTTTCTCTACCATACAATACATTTGAAAATTAATTGCATGCCATTTACCGACAAAAGTAATCTAGCTTTCATTAATATATTTTAATAGCGATCTAGCTCACTGCAATGTGTAAGAAGTGTCTCATACCAGTCACTGATGCACAGAGTAACGTTATAACAAAACATAACATACTTGTGGCTATTTCATTAGAATGATATTACATTTCTGAAAATAAAATTATGTGAATTTAAGTAATCAAAAGTAACTGTAAATTTTTTTTTAATAAAAAACAGCAGCATAAAATGTCCCAGGCTCTCTGCCCTGCACTGTTTCATACCACAGTAATGCTAATAAAACTTTAATACATTAGCTCATGCATGAACATGATTTCTGCCCTGTTGTCCATCGAAAGTGGAGGTGAAGACAACAACTCTCATGATTCCACGTTCATTCACAGCTTCATCAAGCTATGCCTTAGTTATTGTTTTGAATAAACAACCAAGTGGTGAAACTTACATACTGTAAATTAAGTTAATAATAAATAAAAGATATACCATGGTCCTCCAAGGTGTGTATTTCAAAGAATACCTGTATTTACCATTAAAAAGTAGCATGTTATGCATCAAAAAAGATTTAATAATTTAAGACACTTGATGCTGATGATACTTCTGGTGCAAAGACACAGCAAATCTAAACTAAAATGGTCCTATATTTCACTACTACAAATACTACACATTCACCATTATGACATTAGAGGGATGTGATAAGGCTTTCCCAGAGTACAGCTGTGTGAACTAGTCTACTCCACACTCATTACCCCTTTCATACTGCATTGTATGTGCATGTTATATCCCCATCACATACAATAGGGGATTATCACGCTGATACGTAGTACTTCCGGATTCTGTGATCTTTGTGCACTGCCACTTCCGTTGAATCACCGATCTCGCTGGCAAACTGATGAAGGACTACACTAAGTTTATTAATACAGCATCCCTGGTAAATTAGTCTGATTCACTAAAGTGCCGGCTGCAAACAAACGTTCTACCTTGTTTTATTTTAAAGTTTTAATCCATTTCTTCCTTATACTCAATTCAGTCGGGAATTCATGAAAACTTAAGTAGGGTTGGCGTTGTTGGTTAGATTTACAAAGTGGAACAGAGTAGTGACATAAATAGCATTCGTCTCAGGCATTGTTGAACTGCGTCGGAAGTGGACATGCACAAAGTTGACAAATCCCGCCCATGAAACCCGGAAGCGTGATAATCGCCTATTCTTTAGCATGCTCAAATAATTAAAGGAAATGGATTTGAAAAGTTTAATGGTCACACATTGACAGAAATATAACGGGAATATCTCAGTTATAACCTCTCAAAATAATCTAAAATAGCTTCAGTAACAGCTTGTATGCAGCACATAGTCTCTTCTCACCACCAGTTTCAACAAGCTCTTTAAACTCACTTAAAGGGTTAGTTCACCCAAAAAGGAAAATTCTGTCAGTATTTACTCACCCTCATGTTGTTCCAACCCCGTAAGACCTTCGTTCATCTTCGGAACACAAATTAAGATATTAAATCGATCCTGCATACTGGTCCATAGGCTTCTTGAGGGAATGACACTTGCTGGCATCGAAAAGTCATCAAAGACATCGTTAAAATAGTCCAAGTGACTACAGTGGCTCAGTTTTAACTTTATCAAACTACGAGAATACTTTTTGGGCGCAAAAACAAACAAAAATAACGGCTTTATTTCAACTATTCACTTCCTTCTCTATGGGCCTGTAGTCAGTTAACGTTGTGTGATTGCGTAAAGCTACGTCACACGTAGGCTCACTATTGGCCGACGCTGGTCATGTGTGTGATGCGTGTGACGTACAATAACAGAAGCTTACGCTATTAAACTAGTAACCTGACTTGAGGCAGAGGGAGAAATAAACGAATAGTTGAAATAAAGTCGTTATTTTTGTTGTTTTTGCGCACAAAAAGTGTTCTCGTCGTTTGATAAACTTAAGATTGAGTCCCTGTAGTCACTTGGACTATTTTAACGATGTCCTTTAATGACTTTTCGAGGCCAGCAAGTCATTCCCTCAAGAAGCCTATGGACTAGTATACAGGAGTGATCTTAATATCTTAAATATCTTAATGTGTGTTCCGAAGATGAACAAAGGTCTTACGGGGTTGGAACAACATGAGGGTGAGTACATACTGACAGAATTTTCATTTTTGGGTGAACTAACCCTTTAACTATGAGCAAGGCATCTCACATGTATAGAAAGGAGTGACTTTAGTTTCCGTCTTCCTGTCCAGGAAGGAAGGTATTAACTACTAGAGGGCCAAGCAATCAAATATTTATTTTATTTGCCAAGCAAAAATATATAGTTTACACAAGGAGAGAGTTAAGTGGGCCATAGGTCACATATACTAAAGAGTGAGTGTGAAATGCACCACTATAAGAGCATCAGTGCCTTCTCACTTTGAAGAGGTTCTTGTTTTCTATTACTAGAGAACATAAGATGGTTATTTGATGTGTGCATGAACACACACACACACATACATTTTATGGGTGGACATAATGATTTTTAAACTGTACAAACTGCATGTTCTCCTATCTCCTAACCCTATACCTACCCATCTCAGAGCTCTTTCTGCATTTTCAGATTGTCAAAAAACACCAAGGATGATTTGTAAGCCGTTTTTGGCTTACAAAAATGTCCCTATAACAAAGGGTAGGCCTACACAATAAATCTACAGTATATGAAACACTGTGATTCTCGCTGCAAACAATCATTTCTTCCAACTAGAGTTCTCAAAATGAACGTGTTAATTTGATGATTATTTTTTAACATGTTAAAAATATTTAAAGCAATTAACGAAGCATCCGTTTTTTTTGTCATCCTTTGGGACTGCGCTACAGTATGTGATCACGCTATCATTCATCCAAGTGCCAATAAACAATTCAAGCACAATTACATGCAAAAAAGAACTAAAAAATGTACTCAACTCAATCACGCAGTCAACTGTCAAGAAAACTTCATGGATTCAATTCAGAGGTCAGAAAAATCATGGATGGATCTGATTGCGTGGACTACCAATGCTATACTAAGGTTAAGGTTTGGGTGTAGGTTAACGTTAGTATTTGTTTCAACGTTATGTAGGCAATCAGCCAGGGCCGGATTGGGACTCATTTTCAGCCCTGGAGTTTCATGCCTTAGACCGGCCCACTTTAGTTCCCGACTGACTATATTAAAATAATGTAATTAAAACCTCAGTATATAAGCAATAGTGCACTGTTCTGTACAGCATTGTAATTCTTTGTATTTTTCAAAAAATATTATTTTCTATTCAGTGCAATAGCCCGGTATGCTCCCCCGGGATTGTTTTTGAAAAATAAACCATTAAATGCACTTTCTGGAGAGTTTTGTGCAAAGAAATATAGAATAAAAGTAGGTCTAGCAAAGTCTATATTTCTGTAAGTCACACAGAATAAACACAAATATGGCTGAATAGATTGCTAGCTGAGAAACACTGCTTTAATTATTGTATTTATGATGACTTTGTGAAATGTTAACTAAACAGCATGAGCCTCTTCAGCTGGCCAGTAAGGTTATTTGGCAAATTTCATTCTGTAACATACAGATCTGTATAATGCTATTGTTTTTGTCTTACCGAATGTGGTAGCTTTATGCAATTACAGTTTGTCTATAAGCTTTTTTTTTTATTTTTATTAACGCTGACAGTAAAGTGTTGCCAGATATTGCTGCGAAAAAGAAGCAAAACAAAACAAAATAATAATAATCCGAAATTAGTTAATAGCTTGTGTTTTGGAAATAAGATTAATATATCACTAACCCTAACATGCAACTTTCCACTTTTTAACTTTTTAAAGTGTCACGTTAAATCGGAAAAACAGGTCCATGATATTCCTGCACCTTTCCATTACGTGGATCTGGCAACACGGAGGCTGCACTCGCGCTCTCATTCAACGTGCTGTTCACTGCGCTATCTTCTCACAGCAACATGAATTGGAAACACTCATGTGAGGTGGTTTAAACATGCCTAATTAATCATTCAAAGAGCATGAAATTTTATTTTCGAATGTAAAAAAATGACAGAGGTCCAAACCTCAGTGACCTCACATCTGTGTTAAATAGGAATCCATTGTAATAAAGTTATTCTCATTCTGGGCACAGTATGCAATAGGCAATTGCTCTTCCTGCTTCTCCTTCTCTCTTCTTCTCTCAGTCTCTTTATTATTACCTGTAAATCTCCCCTTCCCGAATCTGAGATTTGATTAATAGTCTTTTCAATCTGATTATTTATGTCGGTCGTTTAAAACTTCTATCGTAAAACAGCTGTTTAGTTTAGCCACTTGCATCTTATTATCTTGGGAAGCGTCGCGTTGGGATTCGTGGTGCGTGGCTCGCGCTTCTGTGGAAATAAATCCTGCTTTGATCGGTCATCTCAAACATTTTGCCATTGCCGACGAGCGGCGTTTGAGTGCTGATGATGAGGTTGGTTGTCATTGCGTTATAGTGGTGGGTACGGCCCTGACTCGTAAGCGCTACTATTGTTTATGTTTCGTATCTCTTTTTTTCCCGCACATCTCTAGCAACTGACTTTTTTTGTGGGGCTGCGAGAAAATAATAATAATAAAAATAGTGGGGCTGCGCTGTGACTGGAACCTATTTAACACATTCACCCAATGCCGCGCCGGCCCTCCTAGCCAATAAAACAGACCGGCCCACCGGGAATTCTCCCGGTGCTCCCGATTAGCCAATCTGGGCCTGCAATCAGCACTGTAATTGACATCTTTAGAATCAACTCTGGGGTAACATAGCATTAAAACATTAATGTTAAAAGTATTGTTTCACAATACAAGCCCTATGTCCGAATATGGCGACTCACTAGTATATAGAAAGCAAAATTCAGTATATGAGCCGAGTAGTAAGACCAATTTTCAGTTGGTGACGTTTTTTGGTGGGCAGAGCTTAAGTGGTGGCAGAACGATCCCTCTGGCCACTTCCCTAACGCTATTTTGAAAGTTTTGTTAGCTTGTTTTTTAACAATGACTGGAGAAAATTAACGGACAGAACCATTGGCTGACCTGTACTGTACACGCTGCCACGATCTGACAGGATTAACATTAACGCTACCTCTGGTTAAGTGGCTTGACTTCTACACCTACCTGATAGAGAAACCGAGCGTAAAGAGAAATTGAGGGCATATAAATCTTTAGATTAGGGATCGACCGATATGGATTTTTTAGTGCCGATACCGATACCGATTTTTTCCCCATCAGCCTTAGCCGATGACCGATACGGGCTGCCGATTTTCTTGAGCCGATATTTGGAGCCGATACATTTTGCTCCCTCAATTTACATCTTAAAAATAACATGATGTTAACAAATGTTACAGGTCTCAATTTAATAAAAGTAACATTTAATTAACTTCAAAAATTCATATTTAACAAATAGTAAAAACATGTGAGGTAGAACAAGAAGAAGTAGATAAACAATTTAACAAATATTAAAAACATAAAGTAGAACAAAAAAAGTTCAGTGCTGAAAATAAATATTTAAGCATAAATTAAATAATTACACTATTGCACACAGTAGCAACCAGCATAATAAAGTGCACAGTGCACACTGTACTTCATTTTAAAAGAAACGAACTATATACTGCATGGTTTCAATTTTTCTACATAAAATAAAATGAGCATGTCTAGTCTCTTTATATCACTGCGATGGCGAGGGAGACACACACCACACGCGTCCAAACCTCAGCCAGGAGAGCGCTGAATAAATCTCCCACAAAAAACACTGAACAACGTTGGCATTACTTAATCCTATGACCAGTGTTCGTTACAGCACCCATATGCATACTAGGGCTGTCAAAATTACTCAAATGGCGTTTGCATATTCCCTCTAAAAAACATATTCGAACATCCCGTAGCGCGTTTTGTTGTTGACGCGCATTACGTCAATAACAGGACACATTAATGCAAAGAGACATAACTACTAGTATTAGATAGTTTATTTGAGTTTAAACAAATTTAACAACGTATTAAAAAGCAAACTAAATCAACTAATGGCCAAGACCGCAGAGCGCCTGGACTTGCTCAGGCACTCTCTCTCTCTCTCTCGCCCTCACGCTCTCTGCGCGTCGGTTAAATGAACAACAAACAAATGTTGAGTGCTGATCAAGAGTTTTGTGCAAGCAATTTAAGGTTGCGAGTCGCGACTCGTGTCCCAAATATAGCAGGCTTCATTCAGTGATTGAAGTTTCACAGTATAGAACCGACAGTGAGCGCTCCGAGCGAGCTGTGCAGCTGTGGTAACGTTATTAGTCTGCAACCGCGGGCGTGTTTTTCCATATTCAAATATTAATTTTCACCTTCAAAATTAATACATATCCGAATGTAGAATATTCATAGACAGTCCTAATGCATACTGAACGGATAGCCTACAACTTAGCTATTTGCAGCTCCCTAATACAATGGCAAGCAGTTAAGTTTTATAGACGAGGCATTCGCGTTTTCCATTTGGACCCACAAACTTGCTTAGTTGCAAGCACATAACAGTTATAGGGCGACGTGTTTCCATTTTCAAAGTGTTTGACAATATTTCAGCAGTCAAACATTTAAAAGATCCTTTGAAAGTTTAAGTTACCATTCTCGTGAAGAGCAGGTTGCACTCTGCTAGTGGGGGAGGGCGGGGCACGTAAACTGCAGCGTCTCTAGCAACACAGAGCTGCCCGTGGCCGCCTGTCTAGAAATAACGCCGGGGGAAAAAAAACTATCGGCGAACGCGCAGCGGTGTATCGGCCGATTCCGATACACGTAAAAACTTCAAATATCGGCCCGATATATCGGCCGGCCGATATATCGGTCGATCACTACTTTAGATACCTATAATTATGTGCTGAATGGTCATGTACAAGACTTGTGTGGTACGATCCGCAGTTCTGCCTAGCCAGCGCAAAAACCCCCCCCAAAAAAAGACAATTACATTACAACAACAACAACCTTTATTTATAAAGCACTTTTAACACAATAAAACTGACCCAAAATACAGTACATAGTGTATAGCAGGACTACACTATAAAAAACCTCCAAAAAAGTTTCCAAAAGCTGAAGAATAAAAATGTGAAGAATTTAAAAATGTCCAATAAAGGAGCAGACCTCACATGATATGGGAGAGCATTGACATTACGGTGCAATTTTAATGATGTGAATTTTCTAGAAGTAAAAAAATAAAATACAGCATATTCATTTTTCATTTATTCTTGCAACAACACAACAAGATAACATTTAATAATTATATTAATAATAATTTAAGCTCCTTATTATGTAGCCAAATCTGTGCTGGTTTGTATTGGCCGCCTCCAGTTTTACCTTTGTTTTGCCTCCGACTAGCGCCGTGATGTAACCGACGTCGGTTCGAAAATGGTCTATACTCATTCCTTTCGGTGAGATTCTGAAGTGTGCATACGATGGGCACTTTACGATCCCTTAAGGCCAGAGAACAGGGTTTGTGAATGGCAGTGAAGCGATGTAACTGACACTGATAATAAGTCACATGATAATGACAACATGGCGAATGTCGTACATCCAGACACATTTGTACATGTCGAACATTTGCGCTTCACACATTCAAACTATATAGAATTATTTTTATTTTTTTTCGGTTGTGAAGTAATTACTTATTCAAATAAGTACACAAAGTTAGCAATTTTGGAATCAGAAATATTTTGTCTCCTCTTTTCCTCTGACAAAACAAAAAAAAAGAATCTGGTAAAGTGATTTTGAACTATATTTTAATCTCACATTTTTTTTTTAATCTCACAAGTGGATATAGTCATAATTATCATTTAATTATGTTTAAGTTGTCTTGTCATCCTCTGGTCTTAGTCAGAATTTTTTTATTTTTTTGTTAATGAACATTTTTCATCATAATTTTCATTAACAAAATTAACACTATTATGTAAGTAGCCTACTACTTACGGCGAGATTATAAAGTGTGCATCCGATGAACACTTTTCTGTCCTATCAGGCCACAGCCACAGGAGAGGAGTTGTAGTTATATAAAGAATAAAATGAATAGCAGTAAAGTTACACAACTGACAGTGACAACCTGGCTGATGTAAAACATCCAAATTTCATTCATACTACACACATTTCAGAGGTCCTGAAGGCTCCTAAGGCAAGTCTCAATCCTTGATGGTGAACAGTATTACTATGTAGCATTTGCAAATATGATTTTCGAGCAGTGCAGAGCTATACACTATGCTCCCATAATCCAGCCAGGAACGGATCAACAGTCTATATAGCTGCAAAAGAACTTTGCAATCAGCACCCCATTTTGTTTTTGCTAGTACCATAATAACATTCAATGCCTTTTAAACATCTCATTTTATTTTATTATTGCTAAATTATTCGAACAAAAAGCCACTAATTTCCTAAATGCCCACTAATTTCCTAAATGCCCCCCTCTCATTCTGTGGAGTTTGTTTGCACCCTCAAAGGCATAAAGCATCTCTGTAATGTCTTTATTCCCAAAATAGCAGTACTATCAGTGTTTCTGTCTGTAGAAGTAATGCTGTGTGTGCATGTTTAGCTTGTGGTGGTGTATATCTGTATTTACTAATGAGACTGACATACATTACACACCACATTCTCTGTGAAAACAAAATCATCTCTTTTGCTGTTAATTCACCTCTGGCTATGATCCCAAGAATGATCCCAAGAGAATAGCACAAACATAAAACAGAAACAAACCTACTGTGCAATTAAATCCACCTCATTTTTAGTCCCCCAATAAACTGCCCCGGATTTAAAAGAAGAATGCAATACTTTAAGAAGAAGAATTTGACTGAGGTTTAAGCATAAAGCTTAGTAAAACAGGACATTTGGCTTGATAATGACAGTGAAAAAAAGTGGCATCAGTGACTCACATGGTCGTCAAAGTGTTGCCACAACAATGAAGATCAATGAAGGCTTTATTCCAGTAAAATAAAAAGGGCATGTTAACATTTTTGTCATGGATCTGCTCAAAAATTTGTCTTGAATTATGACGATTTCTAACGTAAGCTGCATACACCAAAACATGTGTGAACACACTGATCTCAACACATACACACAGTACTTACTTAAGTTTAATTGGGGCATTTCCTGTGTATGTGAGGAAAAATAAATGTAAGCCATGGGTTCTCAGGTCGTAAAGCTGCCAATGTCAAAAATAAAGCACCACAACACACCATCTGCACAGCACACGCTAAAACCAGACAACAATAGAAATGACTCGCATCAGGAAACCACCACAATTTAAATCTGTCCTTTTATGGTCTTAACCAGTCTGGTGGAGTCTTACTCAGACCTGAGTTTTAATGGTTACACACGTTGTTTTCAACAAAGTGTTTTTCTCTTTGTCCTACCTGTACTTGGCCCTTGCCCATGATTTTGTCCACAATCTCATTATCGTCCTTATTGATCTTTGATTTGTCGTAACACTTCTCATAGCACAGGATCCGCAGACACTGAGAGCCCTCCAGCTCTATTTCAAACTCCTGTAGGGGAATAAATAAATGAATTGGCAGATACATGATGGTAATAATTGGTCAGGTGAATCTTATTTATTATCATGGCATGACAAGGCTCACCTCGTTCCACGTTGGTTCTGTTGTGTCCCTGAACACGCGCGTCTTGGCCTTACTGACGAAGTAACCAAAAGAGTCTACCTCCAGCGTACAGTACATATCTACAGAGAAAACACAATAATAATAACCTCATGAGAAAAAAAAGCATTTATAAAAAGGTCATTTGAAAGCTGTTGTTACATATACACACACCTGCAAAAACAAAAGAGTTGAATTCTAAATTATTTGAGGTCCAGGGTTTGATACCCATAAACAGCCGTAAAGTAAGAGTAACAATCTACACTCACCTAAAGGATTATTAGGAACACCATTCTAATACCTGTAAAAGTTCGAAATAGACCCAAAAGCGAAAGCTGGTGAATGATTTATTGAACAGAAAGTAGATAAATGCAACACAGGCTGTCTGCCGAACACATGTAGTCTTGATGAACGCAGAACAGGAAAAACTGGCTTCAGGCAAGATGATAGACGCTGGAAGGCGATCAGGTATTGCTCACAGGAAAAGGCAAACGCAGATTCCACCAGGCAGTAACCGCAGCACGGAGTAGCAGAACAGACACAGGATAGCCGGAGCAGTAACTCATCTGAGATATACGTGCACACAGGACAAGAAACAGTTGCAGAGATTCACAGGCATAAGTAACGGACATGAATGAACAAACAATAACCCGACAAGAAGGGAAAAAAGCATGAGGTCTAAATAGCCAGAAAATCAGGGCAAAAGAGGAACAGGTGTGAGAAGAGCAGGAGAGAGATCGCTGATTGGGAAAGGACACAGGTGTGCGAGAGCACCGAGAAAGAGAGAGAAAAAGCAGAACAAAACTTGACTCCTGACAATACCGTGTTTGACCCCCTTTCGCCTTCAGAACTGCCTTAATTCTAAGTGGCATTGATTCCACAAGGTGCTGAAAGCATTCTTTAGAAATGTTGTTGTCCCATATTGATAGGATAGTATCTTGCAGTTGATGGAGATTTGTGGGATGCACATCCAGGGCATGAAACTCCCGTTTCACCACATCCCAAAGATGCTCTATAGAGTGACGAAGTTACGACGTCACTCTGTAGGCCAAAACGTGGAAGTGAGTTAGCATTTGTAAGGGAAATTTTAAACTGAATATTAATCTAACCATGGTTTATCAGTTGACCTCATTTATCTGCTAAGTCTCTAAAACAATGTACAGTACTAAGACATTTTGTACTTTAGGGATGTGTGTATGTCAAGCACCTGATTGTGTGTATAAATAACAAATATGAGAAATGGAACCAGACAGATAACGAAGTTCGAGCTTGACATCTATGAAGTAATCATTAAAACAAAGTCTCCTCTACCTGGTAACAGAGGAGGCAGTAAATGAAGAACCAATCATATTATCTTTCATATTATCTTTTCCTTTTTGAATATGTGTATCTGCCTGTGTGTTTTATAATACATAGATGTTTTATTTGTTTTTAGACAGAGATGATTCATACAATAGATGCGGTTTTTTTAGTAAATGCTGTGTCAGGGAAATTGCAAAATAGGACAGACAGGTCAGGTCAAAAGGACAGAAAAGTCTGCCCGGTAACAATAACTAACTTGAGTGTGAGGAAAAGGAGAACTGGAACCTGTATACGTGCAGGAGCCTTGGCAAGGAAAGGAGGGGTACATCAAGAAGGGGGATTATTTGTGTATATAAAGTCTGGAAATTGAGAAGGATTTTTGCCCTTCTCATATCAGACTTTGTCTGTGTGTGAACTGCCTAATTTCTTATAAGAAATAAACTACTAATGCTTATGACTTTCGAGACTTTCACTTGTTCTTTAATTGTTGTTTAAGATCCAGGTAGAGAAAGAAAAAATTCCACAACACATTTTACCATTACGGTTCCCTCGCTCTAAAGCCTATGGGATTTTTGAATGGGTTTTTGCTAAATCGCCTGAAATAAGGTCTGTGGTGAACAAAGCCTCTAGATATGTTCACGTTTTGATCTATGACATAGAACACACAGTTATAACCTGCTTGTGGTTTTTAAAACTTTATTGTGTCTGATTGTGTTTTAAAATCTTTATATAGGCTTCAAAATGTATAAATTTTGGATTAACTTGTAAAGATTATCTTGCTAGACAAAACGTGTAAGGGTCACAACTCTATGTTAAACACAGATCTTATTTTTTGCGATTTTCCAAAAGTCTATGGGGAAAATGCATTGCTTTTCGACCGAAGGAACCCATGCGCCGCTAGCTTCCGAGTTGTCCTACAAAGTGACGTCATCACTTCGGCACTCTATTGGGTTGAGATCTAGAGACTGTGGGGGCCATTTTAGTACAGTGAACTCATTGTCATGTTCAAAAAACCAATTTGAAATGATTCAAGCTTTGTGACATGGTGCATTATCCTGCTGGAAGTAGCCATCAGAGGATGGGTACATGGTGGCCATAAAGGGACGGACATGGTCAGAAACAATGCTCAGGTAGGCCGTGGCATTTGAACGATGCCCAATTGGCACTAAGGGGCCTAAAGTGTGCCAAGAAAACATCCTCCACACAATTACACAACCAGCCTGCACAGTGGTAACAAGGCATGATGGATCCATGTTCTCATTCTGTTTACGCCAAATTCTGACTCTACCATCTGAATGTCTCAACAGAATTCGAGACTCATCAGGCCAAGCAACATTTTTCCAGTCTTCAACTGTCCAATTTTTTTGGACAATTTTTTTAAAAAAAAAACCCTTATTCATTATCTGAAATCGTTTTAAAGCCCTTTGAACAGTTTGCAGTTTGCACTGAAACTGTTTTTTGGACCTTGGACAGTTTGGTTCCCATTGAAGTCCATTATATAGAGAAAAATCCTGGAATGTTTTCTTCAAAAACCTTAATTTCTTTTCGACTGAAGAAAGAATGACATGGATATCTTGGATGACATGGGGGTGAGTAAATTATCAGCAAAAGATTTTTAAAAGTGAACTACTCCTTTAAATGGGTCATATAATGTAGTTTATATAATATAATTTTCAGGAGCAGCTTCTTAGCAAAACCAGCTTTATACTGATCCTTGTTTATAAAGCAGTCTGGTGAGACATGATTCGCGCAAACAAGAAAGTATTGACGTTGATCGTGGGGAATATTCCCTTCGTAAACAAAACTTAGCTATTGCGTCTTCAGCGGTTCAAATTTAGGAACATCAGAATGATTTCTGTGTTTGTTATTGCACCCAAGAACAGAACAACACAATCGCTTAGACCAGTGTATCAACAATGACGGACTATAGTCTATGATGACAGATCGCTCAGGGCGGGTCTCTGTTGAAACACTGCTGTCAATCAACAACCCTGGGAGGGGCGTGCGACCGTGTGACATCACACCGTCGAACGGCTCGATTTGAGGCAGAGGAATACATATAAGGAGATTAAAACAAAACCACTGGATGGATTTTTATCATTAAATGATGGTTGTGTTCAGGCACTGACAACACACATTGCAGTACAATCAACTTGTAAAAGTGCATGTAGCATTATATGACCCCTTTAAATCACCTTTCTTTCCCATTCTGACATTTAGTTTGGAGTTCAGGAGATTGTCTTGATCAGGACCACACCCCTAAATGCATTGAAATCCAAGTAAAAGACATGTGGGGGTTGTATTTTGCCCCCACATGTCTTTTAAATTTTTACATCATGAAATAGCTAGTCTAATAAAGGCTTTTTATAATTTTCTAAAGAAGAGTGCCTTGGATTTTCTTCTTCTACATGTCATTGAATTCCCAACCCCAAAGAACACCTTCAAAAACCTTTTTTGAACTCCTTGAGCACCCTGGACATTTTTTTCTGCTTCACATAATAAATAGTGTTCCAACCAATCACTGCCAGATGATTGGATAGACACGGGCTACTTCTTCATCTCCCACTTCACATGCAGCCGTGCACAAGCGTAAAACCTCACAAGACCCACCCCTGTTGGTGATTGGTTGGAACACTATTTATTTTGGTTTTGAGAGGTTGGTGAAACCAATTGTTTTTGTGTGCAAATGAGTTTTTTTGTTTTTTTGTTTTTGAAGGCCTGCTTATGGGGTAGGCAGCTAGCGGATCGTTAAGAAAGATTAGATGAATGTGATCATTTAGGTTTGGGCATTTTTTGGGCCTGAAATCACTGATACAACCTTTAACATTTAAATTAAACACAATTAGCCTTCCTTCCTTCTTTCCTTCCTTCCTTCCTTCCTTCCTTCCTTCCTTCCTCCCTCCTTCCTTCCATTATTTTATTGAATCTTCCAATCATTATTTATTGCTGTTATATTTTTCTCAGCTTTGATTTTATATTGTGTGTACATAAGTAAAAAATACATTGATAAATGATGAATTCTTAAATGAAAAGACCTTTACCAGAACCATCCTTTACTCCACGAATGGCTCATTTAGTGCAGCCCTACTGCCCTCACTCTCAATACTAAAAACATGAAATAAGGGCAGCTATATCTCTCCTCATGGTCAGATGAGGCTTTAGTTTTAGTAGCACTAGGCACAGAAACCTTGTTTTCAGAGAACAGGAAATGTATTTATAAAACCATATAAATATCCAAGAAACATGAATCAGGATTAAAAAAAAATGGAAATTAAAGCTGCAAGCAGCGATGGGCGGGCCCTCGCACCTGTAGCGCATTGGGGTGTGAGACGGCCGCGTTGCATATTCTACAGCTCAGCCGGTGCGGCTGTGAATTTGGTTCGCTGCTTCGGTAAAAGTCACTTCCTGTTGCCAGCAGGTGGCACTATGACTTAGGGTGAATGTCGGCATGTAGATTTGTTCAGGGCGGGACTCTTGTCAAATGTGTAAAATTTCGTGCAGATCTGAGCATTTACAGCAAAGTTACTACAACTTCCTGTTTCATGGCGAATCATCGACGCCACGGTCACACCCATCGACGAAAACGCACAGATAGCACAACTTTACATCGTCAATGCCTTTAGAAGGTACAGCAGAAATTTGAAGTTGATCCCACTAAATCCCTAGGAGGAGTTCGTTAAAGTACGGAGTGTGTAAATCGTCCTAAATCGGTCGCCAAATTCAAAATGGCGGACTTTCTGCCGAGTTTAGGGTATGGGTTCTTGAGGCTTTTTTGTGCGTCTGGTCATGGTAGATGTACCACAGAAATTTCGTACATATCGGTCAAACAAGCGGCGGGGGCAGCTTCGTTAAAGTTCACTTCCTGTTGCCAGCAGGTGGCGCTATGACTCTGGGTGAATGTCGGCATGCAGATTTGTTCAGGGCGGGACTCTTGTCAAATGTGTAAAATTTCGTGCAGATCTGGGCATTTACAGCCAAGTTACTACAACTTCCTGTTTCATGGCGAATCTTCGACGCCACGGACACGCCCATCGACGAAAACGCGCAGATAGCACAACTTTACATCGTCAATGCCTTTAGAAGGCACAGCAGAAATTTGAAGTCGATCCGACTAAATCCCTAGGAGGAGTTCGTTAAAGTACGGAGTGTGTAAATCGTCCAAAAATGGCCGCCAAATTCAAAATGGCGGACTTCCTGTCGAGTTTAGGGTATGGGTTCTTGAGGCTTTTTTGTGCATCTTGATATGATACACGTCCCCACCAAATTTCGTGCATGTAGGTTGAACGTGGACGAGGGGCTAATTTTTTCCAATTTTCTAGGTGGCGCTAGCGTGCCATTTTGCCACGCCCATCCGTGAAACCCACAAAATACGAAATTTTTCACCAGTCCTGACATGCGTGCCAAATTTGGTGAGTTTTTGAGCATGTTGCGGCCCCGAAAATGGCGCTTACTTTGCCGAAAAAAAATAAATAAAAAAATAAAATAATAATCCTAACAGTTTCAATAGGGTCCTCGCACTGTTAGTGCTCGGGCCCTAATGATTGGTAAAGGAATGTGCTCAGGTTTGCAGACGGAGACCACTGAGTGACCACATCAAATCTCGATGGGAGTGGCGCTTCCGTGCGGTGATTTTAAAAGGGTTCAGGCATAAAAACTGGGCTCTTAAAGACAGATAAAGTGTGCCCATCATTCCTTCAGCCATGCTTTGACTCACCATGTGAGGTTTGTGTATAGCAAAGTATATAGTAAAGAGTATATAGAACTGTATATAGTATATAGTTTTGTGCAACTGTTTACTAAATACTAAACAAAAACTGTTAAGGGTATAAAATTTGACCCAAATGTTCATGGTTGATAAAGTGAGCAGGTGATGAGGGCCATATGGCAGCTGGTCCATTCACACACAGTGTATACTTGCAGATGAGTTTCTTTTCTACAGATTAGGAACCTTTATAGAGGGATATGTATGGATAGAGTTATGCTGTTTATATTTAGGATCTTGTATCCTTTATTTTTCTCATCATTATTATCATTTAAAATGAGATCCCATTTTTTATCCCTGATCCCATTCAACATCTTTTATTAAGACTCTGCCCATTAGAGTAGAGGACATTTTTTTTTTAAAGTACAGGTTTTTTGCTACTCCTCCAAATCGACTCTTATTCTAATTCTTACGGAAATTGTGTCAGATGACCTTTGGACTAAGCCGCAAAGCCATGACAAAACATCTTTTTTTTTATTCATCTTTGTTCAAAACTGATGATGTCACAAACTTGACAAGGTCGACACAAAATTGGTTCATAGGCTGCATCTCGGTTGAGAATCCAAAAATGCTGGGATTCATCGGAACCCTGATCTGAGGGTCCATGCCAAATTTGGGAATAGCGCCACCTACCGGTCATGAGAATAGCTCATCTGAAAAATGCCTATTTTTGCTAATAACTTTTTTTAATAACAATTTATCATAATCTTGGTGTCTATGGATCCTTTGTGTCATGCCGAATATTTGGACACTGATTCTGCCAGAATTGGACGAACCACGTGTCCGCCATTTAGAAATTTGACATAAATTGCAATATCTTTTAAAAAAATTTCCATATCTTCACAAAATTTAATAGAGATCATCGACCGCATGTCCTGAAAGTTGATGAAATGACCTGAAACATTTGAAGAAAATGCCAGTGTTCCGGAGATGTACATTTTTTTTTAGCAAAAACGTTAACTTTGGAAAACCTTGTTAAAAATTTTATTTATCATATTTGATATATAATTTATTATTTTTCAACAATGTGACTGTCTAACATATTGAAGCAAATGAAAAAAAAAAGGTTAACCATAAGCTACATTAGCATAAAGTTTTTTTTTTTTTTTTTTTTTTTATTTAGATGGGACAATGCATATTAATGAACGTACAAGCATAGTCGAACGTAAATACGCCGGATTTAGCACAATGCTAATTTCCATCCGTTGTCTCCTAACACAGACAAATACAATCCAAAAACAGACACACAATATACATATCAACAAAACACATGTGAAATATATATATATATATATACACACACATATATATATATATATATACAGTATATATAAATTAAGAATAGTGATAATCATAAAAGTTCCTATAGGCCTATCTTATAGAGAATTTATTGTAGTACCCATTACAAAAACTCCTATATGTAGACATTCCAAAATGCTTATTATAAATATTTAAAATAAATCTACCTATTAAATTGAACCTTTATACTAAATGATTACATTTTTTATTTTTGTTCAGCCATCTCTTAAGCTGTTTCTTAAATGAAGCAAAAGTTGGGCTATCTCTGATTTCCTTTGGCAAACTATTCCAATGTGTGCAGCCTTTAATAGAGAGAACATTTTGTGCAAACGAAGATTTTCTAAAAGGTACTTTACAATCCTCGCAGGTAAATGACCTTGTCCTAGTCTCACTATTTTTCTTTTTTATAAAATCCCCCAGGGGCGGTGGGGCGATTCCATTCATATAAACTAGACAACTATTTTTAAACATTTTTAGATTTTCAAAATTTAGGAGTTGGTACTTCTTGAGAATTGGACAAAGGTGAAACGACTGTGGTTTCCTGTCAAATACCTTGACTGCTTTTTTATATAATTGATTAATGGTTTAATGCAGTAACTCCGGCAAAAGACCAAACTGTGAAACAATATTCAATATGGGAAAGAATCATACAATGAAGATAAGATTTAGCAGCGTCGGTTGTAATATAGGACCTAATTTTTTAGAAATTTTGTAAATTAAATTGTATTGTATTTTAGGGCTGCAACAACTAATCGATAAAATCGATTATAATCGATTATGAAAATCGTTGTCAACGAATGTCATTATCGATTAGTTGGTCTGATTACGTCACAGGGATTGTTTACATGCTACATGCGCTTCTTACATGCGCTTCTTACATGCGCTTCATGAGGCACACACGCAGTCTCTCTCCCTCGCCGGTCTGTGCGCAACACGGACGGTTTGGAGCACATTATCTTCTGTCTCGCATGCGCGCTCTTGATTCCGTGAGTTTGAACTAATTTGCGGGCATCAGGAAACCGCTATCAATATGCAGCATACACGAAAATCATTCACTTTTCGGCAAATTCGCCGTTTTTTTTTTTTTTTTTTAACCATTTATTATTTATTACCATTGTCATTACCATCACTCCCCACTACCACCATACTGCCCATATTGTTTTTGTAGATTTTTATTTCCATCCTTCCTCCTATGTAACAATTGCCATTGTCAATCCTGTACAAAATATGATAATATAATAATATAATATAATATAAGACAACCTTCCCCCACATCTCATCAGTCCCTATCTTTTCTATCTTTTTCTTTTTTTTTGTGTGTGTGTTATGTGCAATGTCTAAAGTGCATTAAAAGAGGGAGTACAGTGCGAGAATGTCTCAAATTGGGCCAGAGATGCTGTCCCGTTGAAACTACTTCTCGCCTGTCTTGCCTGCCTTGGTGTTTGCGATCGATGTTTATCCAAATATACTTATTCTTTTTTTTTTTCTTCTTTTTTTTCCTTTTCTATGTTGTGGTGCATTAAAAACCCATGAAGAGATAAGGGGGAAGTTATTGCATTAGTGATGACAATGACGCTTAATTCTAGTTCTACATTCTAATTCTACAGCATTGACAATGGCAATATTGATGATGATAATAATAATAATAATAATAATAATAATAATAATAGTAGTAATAATAATAATAATAATAATAATAATGAATGACAATGATGATGGCAGTGGTGATCACAACGGTGAGAGCAAAAGACAGCAACAACAGCAATTACAACAATGAAACAACAAAAAATTAAATAAAAGTGAAAATAGTAATCATAACAGTGAAAATTCAGTAACAGTAACAAATTCGCCGTTTTGAAACCAAAATAGGTGACCTGCGTTAATCGTGTATACTTTATGAAGCCATACTGTAGTATAATGTGAGATAGAAATGTATATTTAAGTCATTAAATTCAAGTTAACGTAAGCTTTTCCCTCCACTGCGGCTGTCAGTCATTCTCTATTCGGTGTTCAAACAGCGCGTCGCGTTACAACAGTTAACATGATGAAACTCTTTCCAAGAGGATTCAATGTTATTATTATAATTGATCCGTAGATAAAGGTCTATGGTTTCGTAATATAATGACTATCTTGCTAGACTTTTATTGCTGTAACTTAATCACTTTCTACTGAGTGTCGATCACAACACTAGAGTAGACTCGGCGCACTATAATTGTTCTTCACGTGCAGTAGCCTAACTGAAATTTAAAACTGTTAAAAGAAAAGGCTTAATAAACTATTGCAAAGATACTGTATAATACACAGTCAATATTGCTTCCTCACTAAACAGCTGGGCATCTGATTTTTTCGATGTTTTTCATGAATGTATAACAATACAAAGAGCAATGTGTAACGTTTTACCAGAGATAGTGCTACACTTATTGTCTCTTATTTTTTCCCCACTAAGGAATGTTTTTTTCACTAAATGTTCAGATTTTATAAAATTATTGTGCACTTGTGATTTTTCTAGGCTAAGTTTTTCTGAGTTATCCACTAATCTAGCTTACAATAGCATTTTTGTCATATATATTTTTTTTATTTGTTGTTTTTCTATATAATGAAGTTGTCTGTATTAAGAAGATTGTTTAACACACAAAAGAGTGTGGTTTTATGGTTTTATTTAGTTATAATAAACAAAAAAATGAAATAAATTTTTTTATCCGATTAATCGATTAATCGAAAAAATAATCGTCCGATTAATCGATTAATCGAATCGATTTTTGTATGTGCTTTTTGAAAGTGAGGTTTGAATCTAGTATAACCCCAAGGAACTTGAACTGGGCTACCAACTCCAATTCCTCCTCTCCCAAAAACACGGAAGATCTATTTCCTGCTAGCGATTGCTTCGTGAGTGTCTTAAATTCAGTTTTTAAAGTATTTGACTTCACAGAGGGTTTTTTCGTAAACATCATCACAGCGGTCTTTTTGGTATTAAGAGTGAGACAAATTTGATTTAACCAGTTTTGAACTTCAGTTAGTGATTTTGTAAGATTTGCAGCTATTGTCTTTTTATCTTTTCCATGAATGAAAATCACAGCATCATCCGCAAAGATCTGCACATTGCAGTCCAAAAAAATATCTGTCAGATTATTAATATACATTGAGAACAATAAAGGACCGAGAATTGCGCCCTGTGGAACTCCAACATGATTACTAAGAGGAGGAGATTTAACACCATCTGTATTAACACACTGTGTTCTGTTTGATAAATATGATTGAAACCATGATATAGCATCTGTAGAAAAATTAAAATGTGTAAGTTTGGTCAACAGTACTTGATGGTTGACTGTATCAAACACCTTTTTAAGGTCTAAAAATCCCGCTCCTACACAATTACCCTATCCAAAAAATATTTAATCTGTTCGATCAGACAGCAGTTTGCCGACTCAGTGCAGTGATTGGGCCGGAAACCGAACTGCATACGGTGCAGAGGGGTGAAACCTTTATCCAGATGTTCAACAAGTAGTTTTGCTATCCACTTTTCAGCAACTTTAGAGACTATTGACAGGATGCTATTGGACGCTAATTGGCAACCTGTGTTTTTGATCTTGATTTAAAAATTGGTGTAATAATGCCCTCTTTCCAAGTTGATGGAACTACCCTTTGACTGATTGATTTATTAACCATAAAGGGAATAGGTTGTACCAAAGCATCGTTATGAGTTTTTAAAAAGTTATTGTCAAGACCATGGGCATCCCTAGCTTTGGAGTTTTTAAGGGCAGCAATGATCTTTTTTACTTCTACCTCCGTTATATTTTTTATCTGGAAAATAGGCTGATCGTCATTTAATGGTCGAGGTAAAATTTTTGAGGGAACGCAGAGCCTTGTTATTTCAAATATAATATCTATAAAATAATTATTAAGTTTTTGCCACAGTTATGGGATCTCTAATCCGGGCATTATCCACAGCTAACTCAATGGCTTTAATTTACTTTTTATTGTGTTTACCTAATAATTTATTTAAAATTTGCCATGTTTTTTTCCCATTACCTCTTGTACTTTCTATAATGGAGACAAAAAAGTCTGCCTTAGCTTTTCTTAAGGTTTGTGTAACTTTATTACGTGCGTGTGTAAATTTTTCCCTATCAGTGGACAAACCAGATTTCAGATATTGTTTAAGCAACACATCTCTTATTTTTAATAAATTTTTACAAGTTGGATTTAACCATGGTAGATTATTTTTCTTCCTAGCCCTGCCACTCCCCCTATGGGTAAAGGAGGACATTACCTCATTAAGCTTGTTGTTAAAGGCATTACAACTGCTCTCTATATCATTTGAGCAAAATATTGCCTCCCAATCAACCATTTTTAAGGCTGTATTAAGATTCTTTGTTTGATTCTTAGGTATAAAATTTAATTTAACATCAGAGGAATGAAGGGCACTATTTATTTTTAGATACCTCTTTTTTGAAAGCTTCCTTGAAAATAAAATCATGTTGTGGTCTGATAAAACAGTTAAAAAATTAAAGGTCTTAATAATTCGGTTTGGCTTGTTGCTGAATAGAAGATCTATTCTTGTCTGAGAGTTATTTGTTATTCTAGTTGGCTTTTCAACAAACTGTTCTAAATTGAAATAATCCGTGGATCACTGAGATTTCTCCTACCATGTTTATCATCCCAATTTATATTAAAATCACCTATAAGTATAATCTCCTTATTTTGGTCACAGGATTTCAGCACGGTTTTTAGCTGGTCAATATAGCTGGGTGTCGATATAGACATATTAAGATAAAAGACATTTCTCTTGATAAAATGATTTCCACACCAACACAGTCAAATGCAACATCAGTTGACCACTCCAGCCGTCTACAAGTCCAGGTATTTCTAACGTAGAGCAATACTCCGCCACCTTTGCCTTTCTCCCTGTCCTTTCTAAACACCTGATACCCAGGCATAGCTACCAGTGCATCAGCCGATGTTGCCTTCAACCAAGTTTCAGATAGTCCTAGAGAATAAATATTTGAATCACCTAGGATGTGCTCTAGTTGTTCACGCTTATTTCCGAGACTTCTAACATTTATATGTCCACACAGCAATCCCTTAGGTTTATAAGTAGAGTCCCATATTGTTTTCGATTGATTAAGAGTCTGAAATATTTTAGTTCTGCTATGTTTTTTTAGTACAGGATTTCTGAGTTTTACCTTTGTGCAGTCATTGATGTTTGAATAGTTACTGCATACCGCCAGTGAAGATAGCCTTGGCACCGAACCGCTGCTAGCCGTTGATGGTGTTAGATCCGTTGATAATATTAGTGACGGAAAAAAACTCTCAACTGCTGTGCCGTCATCACGACCCCGCTGTGAGCCGCAGATGGGGTTAGCTGCTATCCTTTGGGCTGGTCTGCTTGGAGCTGCTGGTAATATTTTTCCCCCCGCTTCCAACTCGCTGGGAGTCGCTGATGTTGTTAGCCTTAAAGGGTTAGTTCACCCAAAAATGAAAATTAAGTCATTATTTACTCACCCCCATGACCTTCATTCATCTTCAGAACACAAATAAAGATATTTTTGATTGAATCTGAGAGCTGGATCAGTCCTCCATAGCCTGCCTAAGGGACTGGCTCTTGACGGCCCATAAAGTCATTAAAGAAAATGTTTAAATATTCCATGTGCCTACAGCGGCTCAAATAAGTTTATCAAGCGACGAGACTACTTTTTGTGCAAAAAAAAAAACATAAAAAACGGCTTTATTCGACTATTCCATTACTTCCTTATGGGCGCATGCGCGAGAACTGAGAGGAGGACGTTGTCCTCGGTTCTCCTTTGACTACTTCTTTTTACCGGCTGCTCACCGCTTAGGAGTATTACTGCCACCTACCGTATAAGATGATGATAATGCACACTGTCGTTTTTTGAGAAGATTAAAGGCTTTTAAGTGCACCTTGTAGTGCGGAAAATACGCTAATTGAAAAGCGTATGTAGCGCGCATCTTCCTCTGCTTGTAAACAGAAAGTTTTGCACTTCCAGCTATATCAGCACATCATCTTATACGGTAGGTGGCGATAATACTCCTAAGCCGTGAGCAGCCGGTAACAAGATGAAGGAGAACGTCCTCGTCTCAGTTCTCGCGCATGCGCCAATAAGGAAGTAATAGAATAGTCGAATAAAGCCGTTATTTATGTTTTTTTCGCACAAAAAGTATTCTCGTCGCTTGATAAACTTATAATTGAGCTGCTGTAGGCACATGGAATATTTAAACCTTTTCTTTAATGACTTTATGGGCCGTCAAGAGCCAGTCCCTTAGGCATTCTATGTAGGACTGATCCAGCTCTCAGATTCAATCAAAAATATCTTTATTTGTGTTCCGAAGATGAACGAAGGTCTTACGGGGTTGGAACAGCATGGGGGTGAGTAATTAATGACTTAATTTTCATTTTTGGGTGAACTAACCCTTTAATGATGATCCATTGATAACTGCTGGTGGTGCTAACTTCACAGCTAACGACAATAGTCCCGCGGCTGCCAGCTCAGGTCCGTGCGATGGCGCTGTCCTTCCTTGTCCCCCAGCCAACACTGCCAGTCCGCTGTGGGCCGCCAGCAAGGCTAGGCTTGGCACTAGATAACTGGAGGCCGCCGGTATCAATGGCTTCGGCTCAAGCCCACCAAGACCCGCAGGTGTAATTATTCTCAACAGAAGCTCGCTCGGAGCCACAGACATCCTCCCTGGAGATACCGGTGAGGTTAACATCTCGGGTACAAGGGGCCCAGGATTTAGCTTGACATCACCAGCTAGTAAGAGTATCACGGCAAAGTGCAGCAGCCCCGCGCGGCAGTCCAATGTTGAGGCGGTCTCGCCCTTTGTTGTAATTTTTGCTCTCGATTGGTTATTATTCAGGAAACTAGAAGAGAACAAAAGATGTTGACTTCTTGTGGCTGGAAGGAAAAATCTGCCGTTTTCCTCATGTAGCGAAAGATAGCAGTACGAGCAGACAATAACGCACAGTATTAGCAAGGCAGAAGGCGTCACACCAGTTATAGGAGTAAAAGCAAAAGTAGGGGATTCATTAGTCCTTCTACCTTGCTTATTAATAAGCGGAGAAAGTTTAGAGATTTTAAGTTTATGCGATGGTAGACGCACCGCTGTTTCCCGTGCCTGTGACATTGCGTGGCCTTAGCTGGGCTCCATGCTAAGTTAAGTTAGCTTAGCATGTGCTCATTCTCACACTGAAAGCTAGCATGTGCTCATTCTCACACTGAAAGCTCTCCTTGGTGGCCTGCTGAATCAGTGTCAATGTTCTGTTCCAGACATAGTGTCTTTCTAAGAATGATCTCATCTGTACTTATTAAATGTAAAATGTGGTGCATTTATATACAAATTCTTCTTTTTGAGTTGATTTTGACTTGAACTATGGACCTTCTGCATCTGGGTAGAAAGGGCAAGGCAAGATAGAGTTCTCAACGAGCCTGAATACGTGGGGAGTGCGTGCGTATTACACGCCATAAAGTGCGTATCATATGCACACGAAAACTGCATATCATGTAGACAAAAGCTATTTTTGGCGTATAAATGGCATGAGAAATAACATTCGTTGTATAGATACACACTCTAATAAATGTATTATCATGACCAGCAGATAGGAATTCAAATCAACCTTTAATGGTCACACCTTTTAACAATACAAACAATTGAAACAATAAACTTTAAATATATAAATAGACTATATTAATAGTCTATATTAATAGAAGAAAAAGAGCAATCTGGATAGGACCATCTTAAGCAATTATAGACCGATCTCAAATCTTCCTTTCATAGGCAAGATCATTGAAAAGGTTGTCTTCAATCAGCTGAACAAATTCTTAAGCTCAAATGGATACTTTGACAATTTTCAATCTGGTTTCCGAGCACATCACAGCACAGAGACAGCGCTCATAAAGATAATAAACGATATTCGCTTAAATACTGATACAAGTAAATTATCCGTGTTGGTACTACTCGACCTCAGTGCTGCATTTGACACTGTCGATCACAACATACTTCTGGGAATAGTCCTAAAATGGTTCAGGTCATACTTAAAAGGGAGAGGTTATTATGTGAGTATAGGGGATCATAAGTCTGAGTGGACATCCATGACTTGCGGAGTCCCTTCGGGCTCGATTCTTGCGCCACTCCTATTCAACCTGTATATGCTCCCAATGAGCCAAATAATGAGAAAGAACCAAATCGCTTACCACAGCTATGCAGACGACACACAGCTCTACTTAGCCCTATCGCCTAACGACTACAGCCCCATTGACTCCCTGTGCAAATGCATTGATGAAGTAAACTGTTGGATGTGTCAAAACTTTCTGCAGTTAAACAAAGACAAAACTGAAGTCATTGCGTTTGGAAACGAAGATGAATGCATACCTTGACGCTAGGGGTCTAACAACTAAAAATCAAGTCAGGAATCTTGGTGTGTCTCTAGAGTCAGACCTTAGTTTCAATAGTCATGTCAAAGCAATAACTAAATCAGCATACTATCACCTGAAAAATATTGCAAGAATTAGATGCTTTGTTTCTAGTCAAGACTTAGAGAAACTTGTGCATGCTTTCATCACCAGCATTACACTGGTTAAGAGTATACATTATTTATTTTTAGTTAAAAATAGGTCACTGTGCCACAAGCGATAACGGATAATTTACCTCAGATTTTGAAAGCATGTAAAATAGCGTTCAAAATGAATTCTATGCAAACATAAAACTGTACTTCATAACAAAATTAGTCAATGAGTAGGATTTTGTTAATGTTTTGATTTTTAATAATGTTATTTTTTGATTTGATTATGTCCTTACCCATTTCCAATGCGAGTGCGGGCCAACAGTGCGCTTTCACAGAGAGACTCTGCTCACACCATATAGGCTCACACGCTGTTCTGAATGTATGGCATCTCACAGTCGATTCGCGTCTAGTGTGGACAGACACACTTGCTGTCGCTGGAATTTTATTGCGTCGCATGTAGTTAGGACACGGTGTTACTGTACTTCATTTTATTTTTTATTTTAAATTGTTTTAATTATTTACTGTATTTTATTTTTATTATTATGATTTTTTAATTATTATGTTTTAATTATTCTGATTTCTTTTGATTATTTTAATTTCTTCCATGTAAAGCACTTTGAATTGCCACTGTGTATGAAATGTGCTATATAAATAAACTTGCCTTGCCTATATTAATATGCCTTAAATACAAATCTTCACAAAATAATAAATAAAAAGAACTCAAACATGTACCCAGCCAACGGACGACACCACACCACACAATTTTTCACACCACAGAATTTTTGAAGAGTTTTGAAACAAAATAGGCCTAGCCTACAAAAATAATCATAAGGCACTGTGGAGGAACAGTAGTGCGTCCACAATGGATGGACTGAGGTGTGCTCTCCTCTCTTCAATGGTACGGCCAGCCACCCACAATGCACGTTGCACACAGCAGCCAGACTTTCTTTACGGTGAACAGCAGCAATGATTAATAAAGGTTTTGTTTTGTTTTTTCACTGAGCGGAAAAGATTAAGCCTGAGGTCCGACCCGAGTCATTTGATAATATTTTCGACCCAAACCCGGCCCGAACCAGCGGGTCCCATCGGGTTTGTCACAAAATACTTGCCATATTTATTCAGATATGCATTAAATATTGAAGAACAAACGCTTTGGTGGACACACGGCCTAAGATTCTAATGCATATGTAATATGGTGTATATTTAGCAAAATGCTCCTCTCTAGAGTTATTTGGTAACACTTTACAATAAGGTTCGTTAGTTAACATTAGTTAACTACATTAGTTAATATGAACTAATAATGAATAGCACATATACAGCATTTGTTAATCTTTGTTAATGTTATTTTCAACATTTACTAATACTTGATTAAAATCTTGTTAACATTAGTTAATGCACCGTGAACTAACATGAACAAACAATGAACAGCTGTATTTTCATGAACTAACATTAACAAAGATGAACAAATGCAGTAACAAATGTATTGCTCATGGTTAGTGCATGTTAGTAAATACATTAACTAATGTTAACTAATGAACCTATTGTAAAGTGTTACCAGTTATTTTTTCTAGCTGACTAACGAGTTTATGTGGGTTTTCTGAGGTAAATATGACGATACATGACATTGAATACAAGCTGTTTAACTGACGTCTTTCCACAGTTGAAACGCTGATTGAGCGAATCAATGTGACATGATACGGATTTCGATAAGTTGTACTCTATCTTTTAACACACTTTCAGATGCTCATCCATGTTTATTTCGCGCTGAAACTGATATTAAGCCGGAAGAGAGATCAGTGCTGCTGCTTTTCTTGAGCTGCGCCAGAGCTATCTCACGCCACAGCGCCAAAACATTATTTATGTTTTTGAATTTCTAAAGAAAATGGACGCAATTTGAAAATTGAGACTTTGTTTCACATCAAGAGTAACAAAGGACAAATATTATTGTGATTTTTTGGATGCGCGCAGCCGCGATACAATGTTCCATTTATTCAAATGAAACAGGATGACTAATCGATTCTTGAGATTTAAGAATTTTTATTTATTGCATGTTAAATTCTGCAGGTGTGGATCAACGGAAGGTCAAGTTCTGGCCCACTTTTTCAGCAGCCTAGGTTCCAGAAGTATCCTATTCCTTTTTCCCCAAAGATATTTTTAAAAACTCTTCATCTTAAAGAGTCTTAAATTCATATACGGAAAGAAGCAAACCAGCCAGCTACAAGGTGAATCACAAAGGTAAAAGGAACAGCAGACAAAGGTACAAGACCATGCACTTAATAACCCTCTGGGGTCGACCATCACGCCGGTGTGATTGTCTCTCTTTTTTTCTTATCAGTGCAAAAGAGACTCAAATAACTCTGTCGATAATTGTGATACAGTCAAGTGTTACACATCAATCAAAACTGTTAAATGTCTACTTTTATTTGTGTACACTAATAATAAAACAAAATGTTGTGTTTTTGTAGCCTGGATGTCAGTCCGAACTCCGCCCACAATATTTTTTGGTCGGGAAGTTCGGTCTGCACTCGATCCATTGAGGAGTAATTATGATCAGACAAGAAATGAACGGGACAATCAAATTGCCAGGGCGGGCTTTATACGATGATGGGCAGATGATCTGCAGGGACGTAATCATCACATTATCAAAGAGCGCTTGTCAAAGATAACGGCAGCTGGAGAATTGAGATATATAGATTCCGCTGCCGCGTCTTTTGTAAAAAAAAAAAATCTACAGCACATTCATTTTAATAGACAAACAGAGAACTGCAATCAAGGCATTTGTCGATCGGAAAGATATTTTTAGTGTCCTTCCTACATGATTCGGGAAAAGTGTAACTTATCAGCTGGCTCTGACGGTCGTTAAGAAGATGGGACGTAATGAAAAGCCTGTGGTCATTGTGGTTTCTCCTTTGGTGGCACTCATTAAGTAAAAGAAGTAACACTCGTTATTTAACTTCTAAAAAAAATAAAGTAGGCTACGTTCTGTATTTGAAAACTGCGCTATGCAAAGGAGTTGACTTATGCGTTGCTCTGATTGGTTGGTAGGTCTACCGACTATCCAATTGAGTGCAGAGGTTTTTTTTTGTCCTGGTTTGGTTACGACACGCCTCATAATCAAAGCCCAATGGAGGAGTTTCAGACTCATATTCTTTCTTGAATATGAGTATGACGAAGTCAGGCTAGTGTTTTTTGTAAAATAAAGAAAATAGACATGATGCGCGTTCTCTCCCTTCTGAAACGCGACTTAAAATGACCTTTAACTCAGCAAATACTTGCCACACACACGTGAGAGTTATGTCTTTACAAAGCATTAAGTCTCCATTTTTAAATTATGTAAATCATACCAAAAACAAATATTCTCTGTTTAAGTAATCCGCATGAAAGCAACGACATATTCAATTTCTCCAGGCGAGCTGATTAGCGCTAATGCGGCCACACCCACACGCGTGCAAGCTGTTCAAATTCAAATGATCCACGTGGAGGAACGCACAGCTGTTACCGCCCTCATCACCTCTAAACAAAGAATCAGCGTCTCTGCTTTTCGTCGAGCTTGGAAGTTTTTAAGTAAGACACATAATATTACACATCTTATGGTTGTATATAGCCTACTTTACATTGCCTCGTTTGTATTGAAGGAATAAAAATGTATTATGTTTCATAAAGGTTTAACAGTAGTTTTAAGTACACACAATGTTTTCCATTTTGAGGCAAAAGTTTTCAGACATTAACCATTTGCCACATCAGTTGGGCTTTTTGTTGATCTAATCAGGCTGATTGGATTAGCATCTCAAGGTTCTGAGTTACACTGTTACCTGATGAACTCAAGTAACCAGCTGAATCATTTACATTTGCTTTGTTTCCAAATTTGCTTGAGTCCCCACCTTTATGTAACTCCTCCACCTTGTAAAGTATATAAAACAGTTCTGTATTTTAGTTAAATGATTCTGAGATGACTGCAGCGACACAATAAAGAACTTCTGCGTGAAAGATACCTCAACGTCTCCTGGTCTGTTGCTTCTGATTTTTCTCCACTTTGGAAGAAAAATTTCACTACAGTATGCACAGTTCAGGCACTCTATGAGTGTTGTTTGTGTACATGCAAAATACACAAATTTACCTATTAAAGCTGCAGTCTGGCGTTTTTCCTCTTTGTCGCCATGTCTGTTTGAAATCTGCAATTGCAGTCATTCGCGGAATTATCAACTTTATGTCAGTTTCACTTCAACACCCTTGACAAAGCACAGCGCAGATGAACACAAACAATGTTTGAGGAGAGTGAGTAGCTGTCAGTCACAGCGCTGATGTGGATACTGCTGTCAGTCACCGCGCCAAAATGGATACTGGCATTCAGAATTGCATTCAGTAACTGACATTGCAGTAAATCACACTGATTAAATCAACAATATTAACAGTTGTTTATAAGTTATCATATCACGCAAAACCATGCAAATTATACTTTGTTCTCAAATGGTTAATGTTAACAACGTAAGCAAGCATCGCGTGACTACATGTGATGTCCTTCGGATATGTATCCTTGTTTTCGCAAGGGTCCGGTATCAGTCTCTTATGTAGCCACTCCAAGTCCGAACGAAGTCTTTTGCATGTTGTCACTGGTGATTGTTTGAACCTTTCTGGATCCGCCATCAAATTGATACATTTAATTATAACAAGTGCTGTGAGAAAAGGCTATAAATCTCCACCTCCAACATCCTCACACACAATATAACCTACTAGAGACTCCTTCTTTATGTGTACAGATGTGACATAATGACGCAAAGACATGCTTGAATCTCCCGTGGAAATCCACCAGTACCACTGTAATTAAAAACATTTTTACAAGCTTACCGCTTTGAATCAAGCTAAGGCAATCAGATAGTTTTGAACACTAGCTGGTTATGTATTTTCTCAAATATGTATTTTGGATAATTTTTAACCCAAAAAAAGCTACGGACTGCAGCTTTAAGGTATACATCAATGCATTCACCAATGATGTTTGTTCTTTATGTTTTCAGCACAATGTTTTGGTTATTCTGGAATTGGTTTTTGACAGTGAATTATGCATAGGAAAAACATTAAAGACATTGTTCTAAACAGAAACTTTTAGCCATGCAAATGAACCTCATGCCAAAGAGGGGCCAATATGGTGGCCAATATGGCAGCCACCTCTGACAGCATCAGCCAATCAAACGCTGAATCTGAAAGCCGCCAATTTGCAAATACCACCTTTGCAGGAGTTCAAAGGTTCTGTCTAAGACAAAGAGTGGTCCTGGCTCAAGGTTCCAGTTCCAAAATAGGCTAAGGTCTAAGTGCAACTCTATGGAGTTGTGAGTTGCTCTCTCAAGACTCTGAAGCTCTAAAGAGAAACAAAGAAGTTCTGCAAGAAGTGAGTTTGGGAAGTTTGAAAACAGCAACACAGACAACGACCACAAGCTTAGCGCCCCCATTTTCAAGATCTACTACACCAACTTCAGAATCTTCTCTTCAGAGATCCTCCAGATCTGCATGTTCCAGATTACCCGGATCTTCTGTACGGACTTGAGAATCTCTTCAAGGCTCCTTCATCTGCGTTTTCCACACTTGTTGAATAAGGACCTTCTCTGTGCTCCAGAAGTTAAAAGTTCACAAGTACTTCACATTAAAGGCTGTGAAACCGATTCCAACTCCTTTCATCCCTCTGCAACATGGCCCAACTCAGCAAGTGGAAGAACGAAAGTCAACAGGCAGAACGAAAATATCACTTTACCAAACCTCTTCCCAGACACCTTGGCATTAGTGTCTATTGTCAGTAGGGTTGGGTATCGAGAACCGGTTCCATTTTAGATCTGGTAACAAATTTCCAAAAACCGGGGATTTGATAAGACGCACGCATTTCGATTCCTGACTTTGGGGGCTTTCACATATCACGTTTTTTGCGCATGCAAATTTGTTATTTAAAATATAGGTGTGCGGCAAGCACGCTCATAACAGAAGCTTGTTCTTCTGCATTTGGTGCAGCGCACTCATTTTTCCAGGCTCGCCTTGGCGAGATGAAAGCATCAAAACTTTTTTCTTTTAAGAAACTGAAATTGACATCATTGATTATTGAGTCTTACATTCTACAAAAAACACAAAATAGATAAAAAGCAAAACACACAATCTGCAAAAGGCATGTAAAATGGATAAGACACTTTAACTTACTGGCTGATTCTTTCAAGCCCATGGCTTTATGGACGATCACATGCAGGAAACCATACAGACCAGGAGATTCTTCATCTGGAAGAAACAAGAAACACTCAGTCAGTGTATGTGTGTCTGAGAGGGAAATTAGTGAATTTATAAAGTGTGCAACTTCTTGCTTTAGTCATCTTTGAATAACAGTTCTCGAAGGGAAAGACGACACCTGGTGTATTCCAAAGCACTAGTATCTAATAATCTCTGTTTCCCTCTCTGTGCTCATCAGTAGGAATGTAAGCAGCTGGTGATTGAGTTTATGTCTGTTGTAATTTTAACAGTTCTATTCTAATAGTATATCCCCTGTCTGTGTGATCCATTTTTCTGCTGGACTGGTGATAGTAAATATCAGGCTATAAGACAAGCATTGTTATCAGTACTGAAAAAGCCAATCAGTCAGTAATGCAAAGTCAGATTGACTAGAAATATGACTGACAAATTTCTAAGGGCAGTGTTTTTTTTCTTATAATTGTGATGTGATAAACTAGTTGCAAGATCTATTACATACTAATCAAGTGTCACAGCCCCTTGAATTGCAATGGAAACACTGATGAATAACTCTATAAATTAGTGCTGGTGGAAAGAATGCAGATGTCAGAGAAAACGAAAACAGTGTCACATAACCCAGTCTCTACAGCTTGCCTTAACTAAAACTGAGTTTGGATATCCATTAGGGCTGAACGATTAATTGCATTTGCGATAAAATCGCGATATGATGAAACGCGATTTTGTAATCGCAAGAGCTGCGATTATACTGGTCACGTGACACGCGAGAGAAAAGCAGTCTGCAAGATAAAGCATCAACTGCCACGCTACACGGTCTGGCGTTCAGAAAAGAACAGTTTATTGTGTTATTTATTCTCTCCTCTCCTCAACAATCCTGGATCGATTCAGAGAATTTCAGAATCGAGTCTGAGCTTAGTTTTTAAACACAGATGCGTGATGACGCTGCGCGTGCTTTATAAACGAACCGTGTTCTGAATCTGCTTGCTTCTATTTTCTCGCTCTCTCTCTTCCTCACTCACACACTCACACACATGACACCGCTCGAACCTTCCAAAACATAGTAACGTTATTTCATAAAGTTCGGGATTGAACCGAATTACAAGGACATTCGCGGGCTTCATTGAACAGTTTTTGCCGCTTTGCTTGATGTTATAACGTTACTCTTGCAGTGCGCGTTCTCTCCCGCGGGAATTTTCTTTACAAATGCTTCAGTTCACAGAGGCATTATTTATGTCTTTTGGAATGCAGTTGGCTTATATATTAAAACCATGAAAATCACTGAGAAGGCTGCTTTCATTTTAAAATACTAACGCGTGCTTTGTGAAGAGCGCTCGTGCATGCGGCCGTGAGCGACTCATTGGTAAATGTACTTGCATGTCAAAATGCTTTTATGACGCGAAATTAATGTAAACACGGTCAGTTATATCTTAAACCAACAGGACAAACCACATTTACAATTTCAAAAGAGATATATGCATTAGTGTGAATGCAGCTTATCGTATCTAAACTGAGGGGAAATCACTCCAGCTCTTGAATGAAAAACATTCAGACAGCCTACTTTTAAATACAGAGACCACTCTTTCTTTATTGCTTGTAATGTTTTTTTTTGTTTCTCTTTATTTACTAGCTTTTATATTTTGAAGCTATATTATTTTATATAGCCTATTTAAAATTCTTAACATGTAATTGCTTTAATTAAATGTTTTTTTATATTTATTTTTTAAAGTATGTGTTTTTACACATGCAATTAAATACATATTTTAAGAGTTATTAAGATTAATTAATAAGAAAAAAAAGTAGATCAAATCATGAGCTATCTAAAGATTCCCATCCATACTATACAATTATTTATTGCTTGTCTTTGTCGACTAATACAGAAGGTAAATAACTTTTTTTTTAAATCGCATATTAAATCGCAATCGCAATATTGGCTAAAACAATCGCAATTAGATTATTTTCCAAAATCGTTCAGCCCTAATATCCATACCAAGAGAGTTTAACATCATTTGAAGTGGATTAAAAAAACATGATTAATTAAAGCTGCAAGCAGCGATGGGCGGGCCCTCGCACCTGTAGCGCGTCGGGGTGTGAGGCGGCCGCGTTGCATATTCTGCAGCTTGGCCAGTGCGGCTGTGCATTTGCTACGTTGCTTCGTTAAAGGTCACTTCCTGTTGCCAGCAGGTGGCGCTATGACTGTGGGTGAATGTAGGCGTAGAGTTGTTCAGGGCTGGACTCTTGTCAAATGTGTAAAATTTGGTGCAGATCCGGGCATTTACAGCCAAGTTACTACAACTTCCTGTTTCATGGCGAATCATCAACGCCACGGACACGCCCATTGACGAAAACGCGCAGATAGCACAACTTTACATCGTCAATGCCTTTAAAAGGCACAGCAGAAATTTGAAGTCGATACGACAAAATCCCTAGGAGTTATTTAAAGTAGGTAATGAGTAAATCATCCAAAAATGGCGGTAAAATTAGAAATGGCTGACTTCCTGTTGAATTTAGGGCATCGCTCTAAGAGACTTTTCTGTGCACCTTGACTTGGTAGATATACCAGAGAAATTTCGTACATGTCGGTCAAACATGCGGCGGGGGCTGCTTCGTTAAAGTTCACTTCCTGTTGCCAGCAGATGGCGCTATGACTGTAGGTGAAAGTCGGCATGTAGATTTGTTCAGGGCAGGACTCTTGTCAAATGTGTAAAATTTCGTGCAGATCTGGGAATTTACAGCCAAGTTACTACAACTTCCTGTTTCATGGCGAGTCATCGACGCCACGGACACGCCCATCGACGAAAACGCGCAGATAGCACAACTTTATATCGTCAATGCCTTTAGAAGGTACAGCAGAAATTTGAAGTTGATCTGACTAAATCCCTAGGAGGAGTTCGTTAAAGTACAGAGTGTGTAAATCGTCCCAAATCGGTCGCCAAATTCAAAATGGCGGACTTCCTGTCGAGTTTAGGGTATGGGTTCTTGAGGCTTTTTGTGCGTCTGGTCATGGTAGATGTACCACAGAAATTTCGTACATATCGGTCAAACAAGCGGCGGGGGCTGCTTCGTTAAAGTTCACTTCCTGTTGCCAGCAGGTGGCGCTATGACTGTGGGTAAATGTCGGCATGCAGATTTGTTCAGGGCGGGACTCTTGTCAAATGTGTAAAATTTCGTGCAGATCTGGGCATTTAAAGCCAAGTTACTACAACTTCCTGTTCCATGGCGAATCATTGACGCCACGGACACGCCCATCGTCGAAAACGCGCAGATAGCACAACTTTACATCATCAATGCCTTTAGAAGGCACAGCAGAAATTTGAAGCCGATCCGACTAAATCCCTAGGAGGAGTTCGTTAAAGTACGGAGTGTGTTAATCGTCCCAAATCGGTCGCCAAATTCAAAATGGCGGACTTCCTGTCGAGTTTAGGGTATGGGTTCTTGAGGCTTTTTTGTACGTCTGGTCATGGTAGATGTACCACAGAAATTTCGTACATGTCGGTCAAACATATGGCGGGGGCTGCTACGTTAAAGGTCACTTCCTGTTGCCAGCAGGTGGCGCTATGACTTAGGGTGAATGTCGGCATGTAGATTTTTTCAGGGCGGGACTCTAATCAAATGTGTAAAATTTCGTGCAGGTCTGGGCATTTACAGCAAAGTTATTACAACTTCCTGTTTCATGGCGAATCTTCGACGCCACGGACACGCCCATCGACGAAAACGCGCAGATAGCACAACTTTACATCGTCAATGCCTTTAGAAGGTACAGCAGAAATTTTAAGTCCATCCGACTAAATCCCTAGGAGGAGTTCGTTAAAGTACGGAGTCTGTAAATCGTCCAAAAATGGCCGCCAAATTCAAAATGGCGGACATCCTGTCGAGTTTAGGGTATGGGTTCTTGAGGCTTTTTTGTGCGTCTTGATATGATACACGTCCCCACCAAATTTCGTGCATGTAGGTTGAACGTGGACGAGGGGCTAATTTTTTCCAATTTTCTAGGTGGCGCTATCGTGCCATTTTGCCCCGCCCATCCGCGAAACCCACAAAATACGAAATTTTTCACCAGTCCTGACATGCGTGCCAAATTTGGTGAGTTTTTGAGCATGTTGCGGCCCCGAAAATGGCACTTACTTTGCAGAAAAAAAATAAAAAAAAATAAAAAATAACCCTAACAGTTTCAATAGGGTCCTCGCACTGTTAGTGCTCGGGCCCTAAATAATCCTAACAGTTTCAATAGGGTCCTCGCACTGTTAGTGCTCGGGCCCTAATTAAAGCTGCAAGCAGCGATGGGCGGGCCCTCGCACCTGTAGCGCGTTGGGGTGTGAGGCGGCCGCGTTGCATATTCTGCGGCTCAGCCGGTGCGGCTGTGAATTTGGTTTGCTGCTTCGTTAAAGGTCACTTCCTGTTGCCAGCAGGTGGCGCTATGACTTAGGGTGAATGTCGGCATGTAGATTTGTTCAGGGTGGGACTCTTGTCAAATGTGTAAAATTTGGTGCAGATCTGGGCATTTACAGCCAAGTTACTACAACTTCTTCTTTTATGGCGAATCATCGACGCCAAGGACACACCCATCGATGAAAACGCGCAGATAGCACAACTTTACATCGTCAATGCCTTTAAAAGGCACAGCAGAAATTTGAAGTCGATCCGACTAAATCCCTAGGAGGAGTTAGTTAAAGTACGTAATGAGTAAATCATCCAAAAGTGGCGGTAAAATTAGAAATGGCCGACTTCCTGTTGAGTTTAGGGCATCGCTCCAAGAGACTTTTCTGTGCATCTGGACATGGTAGATGTACCACAGAAAATTTGTACATGTCGGTCAAACATGCGGCGGGGTCTGCTTCGTTAAAGGTCCCTTCCTGTTGCCAGCATGTGGTGCTATTACTGTGGGTGAATGTCGGCATGTAGATTTGTTCAGGGCGGGACTCTTGTCAAATGTGCAAAATTTTGTGCAGATCTGGGCATTTACAGCCAAGTTACAACAACTTCCTGTTTCATGGTGAATCATCGATGCCACGGACACGCCCATCGACGAAAACGCGCAGATAGCACAATTTTACATCGTCAATGCCTTTAGAAGGCACAGCAGAAATTTGAAGTCGATCCGACTAAATCCCTAGGAGGAGTTCGTTAAAGTGCGTAATGAGTAAATCATCCAAAAATGGCGGTAAAATTAGGAATGGCCGACTTCCTGTTGAGTTTAGGGCATCGCTCCAAGAGACTTTTCTGTGCATCTGGACATGGTAGATGTACCACAGAAAATTTGTACATGTCGGTCAAACATGCGGCGGGGGCTGCTTCGTTAAAGGTCACTTCCTGTTGCCAGCAGGTGGCGCTATGACTGTGGGTTAAAGTCGGCATGTAGATTTGTTCAGGGCGGGACTCTTGTCAAATGTGTAAAATTTCGTGCAGATCTGGGCATTTACAGCCAAGTTGCTACAACTTCCTGTTTCATGGCGAATCATCGACGCCACGGACACGCCCATTGACGAAAACGCGCAGATAGCACAACTTTAAATCGTCAATGCCTTTAGAAGGTACAGCAGAAATTTGAAGTTGATCCGACTAAATCCCTAGGAGGAGTTCGTTAAAGTACGGAGTGTGTAAATCGTCCCAATTTGATCGCCGAATTCAAAATGGCGGACTTCCTGTGAAGTTTAGGGTATGGGTTCTTGAGGCTTTTTTGTGCGTCTTGAAATGATACACGTCCCCACCAAATTTCGTGCATGTAGGTTGAACGTGGACCAGGGGCTAATTTTTTCCAATTTTCTAGGTGGCGCTAGCGAGCCATTTTGCCCCGCCCATCGGCGAAACCCACAAAATATGAAATTTTTCACCAGTCCTGACATGAGTGCCAAATTTGGTGAGTTTTTGAGCATGTTGCGGCCCCAAAAATGGCGCTTACTTTGCAGAAAAAATAAATAAATAAATATAGCTGCGAGCAGCGATTGCGGGCCCAAGCCGGTGGCACCGCAACCCCGATGCCTTTAGTTACCTAAAGGCACCGAGATGGTGGTACCGCCGGCTTTGGCCCTTTATCGCTGCTCACAGCTATGTTTATATTGAATATAAAGCCGGTGGAACCGCCACCTTGGTGCATTTAGGGTTATTCTGTACGACGTGCAAAAACGTAACCCCCGCTTTGACTGTCTAAAAGAAGTGTATTGTAGAGCTTGCATCAATGCGGACTCGATGCGCTGTGCGCTGTAACTCCATGTGGCTTTAAGCGCATCATTCTCCACTCGGGATGCGCATAAGCGTTTTGTGCCACACTGTACTGAGCCTTTCATATCATAATGCAGTGACGCAATGACAGTTTATTAATTGCCTTTCTTGTTCTGTTCTATCTATTATATGTAGATAATAGATAGGACAGAGCACTAAAAACGTCAAACAAAGCACTAAAAACTTAAGCTGTTTGCTGTGTAGTCTGAGAATGAGCTGTTTGATTTGCACCCTCTTCCTCTTCACTGTCCTCCATAAAAACCAGCTATTCAGGTCCATGTTGTTCTAGAAAGTTTGTATGTTGCTGCCTCATTTAACATCTCTGCTATACATTTAAAACATATATCAATTTTATAGCAGCCATGGCTATATCTAAAATAATGTATCTTTTTGATTTTTGTTATCTTGTTTTTCATGAATGTATTTTACAACAATACAAAGAGCAATGTGTATTTTCCACTAATATAGTTTGTAATGGCTTTTTTTGTCATAAATTATGATCATATATTTTTTGGATTTGTTATTTATCTTTATAATGAAGTTGTCTGTATTAAGTAGATTGTGTTTAACACACACAAGAGTGATTTATTAGTTCAACACATAGTTATAGAAATTCTACTTTATCTAAAAAAACCCGCACTTTATATATTCACACACACACACGCACACACACACACACACACACACACACACACACACACATACATAAATATGTGTAAATAACAATGCAAAAGAAAAATCAAATGTGTTTTTAGTCAGAGTATTATTTTATACAGAAACAAATATTTGTAATTCAGATAAGAATGAAGTTAGTGTTTTAAAATCTTAAGGAAAACAAATATATTGAAATGTAGCACATGAATTTTAAATTCATTCAGCTTCAATTGCAAATACAATCTTACTTTTATTTAAAGCACACTATACATTTAAAAGATGGGGGTTATATGCCTATTTTGTCATTTTAAAAAAATACAAAATTGTTATGCAAAAAGACAAGGACTTAGAGACAAGGACTTGTAGGAAAAATCGCAGCCAGCCAGCCACACACACACACACACACACATAAACACAGACAACAGCCCTCCCCTCCCCACACAGACACCCACACCCACACACACACAGAGAGAGAGAGAGAGAGAGAGAGAGAGAGAGAGAGAGAGAGAGAGAGAGAGAGAGAGAGAGAGAGAGAGAATCGCAGGGGAAATAAATCCATTCAAACTACAATATCTGACTTTCTGTTGCTCAGAGCGAATGACTTTAAATTTGAAAGTTGATCGGCTTGACGAGAACAATATACGTGGTAAGTTTTGTAACTGTAGGTAAATTGAGCAAAGTTATAACACACTTTATGTGTCCTTTTTTAGTCATAAAATTCATTTCCTCGCCACGGCCAGACCGTTCGAGATATCAAAAATCCGTCCGGAATTGAGCATCCTCAATGTCTTGACTTCATGCACACCGAGTTTGGTTGTACATGTCGGTCAAACATGCGGCGGGGGCTGCTTCGTTAAAGGTCACTTCCTGTTGCCACTAGGTGGCGCTATGACTGTGGGTGAATGTCGGCATGTAGATTTGTTCAGGACGGGACTCTTGTCAAATATGTAAAATTTCGTGCAGATCTGGGCATTTACAGCCAAGTTACAACAACTTCCTGTTTCATTGCGAATCATCGACGCCACGGACACGCCCATGGACGAAAACGCACAGATAGCACAACTTTACATCGTCAATGCCTTTAGAAGGCACAGCAGAAATGTGATGTCGATCCGACTAAAGCCCTAGGAGGAGTTAGTTAAAGTACGTAATGAGTAAATCATCCAAAAATGGCGGTAAAATTAGAAATGGCTGACTTCCTCTTGAGTTTAGGGCATCGCTCCAAGAGACTTTTCTGTGCGTCTGGACATGGTAGATGTACCAAAGAAATTTCGTACATGTCGGTCAAACATGCGACGGGGGCTGCTTCGTTAAAGGTCACTTCCCCTTGCCACTAGGTGGCGCTATGAATGTGGGTGAATGTCGGCATGTAGATTTGTTCAGGGCGGGACTCTTGTCAAATGTGTAAAATTTCATGTAGATCTGGGCATTTACAGCCAAGTTACTACAACTTCATGTTTCATGGCGAATCATCGACGCCACGGACACGCCCATCGACGAAAACGCGCAGATAGCACAACTTTACATTGTCAATGCCTTTAGAAGGTACAGCAGAAATTTGAAGTTGATCCGACTAAATCCCTAGGAGGAGTTCGTTAAAGTACGGAGTGTGTAAATCGTCCCAAATCCGTCGCCAAATTCAAAATGGCGGACTTCCTGTCGAGTTTAGGGTATGGGTTCTTGAGGCTTTTTTGTGCGTCTGGTCATGGTAGATGTACCACAGAAATTTCGTACATGTCAGTCAAACAAGCGGCGGGGGCTGCTTCGTTAAAGGTCACTTCCTGTTGCCAGCAGGTGGCGCTATGACTGTGGGTGAATGTCGGCATGTAGATTTTTTCAGGGCGGGACTCTTGTCAAATGTGTAAAATTTCGTGCAGATCTGGGCATTTACAGCCAAGTTACTACAACTTTCTGTTTCATGGCGAATCTTCGACGCCACGGACACGCCCATCGACGAAAACGCGCAGATAGCACAACTTTACATCGTCAATGCCTTTCGAAGGCACAGCAGAAATTTTAAGTCGATCCGACTAAATCCCTAGGAGGAGTTCGTTAAAGTACGGAGTCTGTAAATCGTCCAAAAATGGCCGCCAAATTCAAAATGGCGGACCTCCTGTCGAATTTAGGGTATGGGTTCTTGAGGCTTTTTTGTGCGTCTTGATATGATACACGTCCCCACCAAATTTCGTGCATGTAGGTTGAACGTGGACGAGGGGCTAATTTTTTCCAATTTTCTAGGTGGCGCTAGCGTGCCATTTTGCCCCGCCCATCCGCGAAACCCACAAAATACGAAATTTTTCACCAGTCCTGACATGCGTGCCAAATTTGGTGAGTTTTTGAGCATGTTGCGGCCCCGAAAATGGCACTTACTTTGCAGAAAAAAGAACAAAGAAAAAAAAAATAATCCCAACAGTTTCAATAGGGTCCTCGCACTGTTAGTGCTCGGGCCCTAATTAAAGCTGCAAGCAGCGATGGGCGGGCCCTCGCACCTGTAGCGCATCGGGGTGTGAGGCGGCCGCATTGCATATTCTGCAGCTCAGCCAGTGCGGCTGTGCATTTGCTACGCTGCTTCGTTAAAGGTCACTTCCTGTTGCCAGTAGGTGGCGCTATGACTGTGGGTGAATGTCAGCATGTAGATTTGTTCAGGGCAGGACTTTTGTGCAATGTGTAAAATTTCATGCAAATCTGGGCATTTACAGCCAAGTTACTACAACTTCCTGTTTAATGGCGAATCATCGACGCCACGGACACACCTATCGACGAAAACGCGCAGATAGCACAACTTTACATCGTCAATGCCTTTAGAAGGCACAGCAGAAATGTGAAGTCGATCTGACCAATTCCCTAGGAGGAGTTTGTTAAAGTACGTAATGAGTAAATCATCCTAAAATGGCGGTAAAATTAGAAATGGCCTACTTCCTGTTGAGTTTAGGGCATCGCTCCAAGAGACTTTTCTGTGCGTCTGGACATGGTAGATGTACCACAGAAATTTCGTACATGTCGGTCAAACATGCGGCAGGGGCTGCTTCGTTAAAGGTCACTTCCTGTTGCCACTAGGTGGCGCTATGACTGTGGGTGAATGTCGGCATGTAGATTTGTTCAGGACGGGACTATTGTCAAATGTGTAAAATTTTGTGCAGATCTGGGCATTTACAGCCAATTTACTACAACTTCCTATTTCATGGCGAATCATCGATGCCACGGACACGCCCATCGACGAAAACGCGCAGATAGCACAACTTTATATCGTCAATGCCTTTAGAAGGCACAGCAGAAATTTGAAGCCGATCCGACTTAATCCTTAGGAGGAGTTAGTTAAAGTACTAATGAGTAAATCATCCTAAAATGGCGGTAAAATTAGAAATGGCCGACTTCCTGTTGAGTTTAGGGCATCACTCCAAGAGACTTTTCTGTGCGTCTGGACATGGTAGATGTACCACAGAAATTTCGTACTTGTTGGTCAAACATGCAGCGAGGGCTGCTTTATTTAAAGTCACTTCCTGTTGCCAGCATGTGGCGCTATGACTGTGGGTGAAAGTCGGCATGTAGATTTGTTCAGGGCGGGACTCTTGTCAAATGTGTAAAATTTCATGTAGATCTGGGCATTTACAGCCAAGTTACTACAACTTACTGTTTCATGGCGAATCATCGACGCCACGGACACGCCCATCGACGAAAACGCGCAGATAGCACAACTCTACATCGTCAATGCCTTTAGAAGGCACAGAAGAAATTTGAAGTCGATCCGATTAAATCCCTAGGAGGAGTTCGTTAAAGTACGGAGTGTGTAAATCGTCCCAAAATTGCGGCCAAATTCAAAATGGCGGACTTCCTGTCGAGTTTATGGTATGGGTTCTTGAGGCTTGATATTATACATGTCCTCACCGAATTTCGTGCGTGTAGGTTGAACGTGGACGAGGGGCTAATTTTTTCCAATTTTCTAGGTGGCGCTAGAGTGCCATTTTGCCACGCCCATCCGCGAAACCCGCAAAATACTAAATTTTTCACCAGTCCTGACATGCGTGCCAAATTTGGTGAGTTTTTGAGCATGTTGCGGCCGCGAAAATGGCACTTACTTTGCAGAAAAAAGAAAAAATATAATCCTAACAGTTTCAATAGGGTCCTCGCTAGGGGTTTCATCAACTAGTCGACTAGTCGACTGTCACAACCACTAGTTGGCGCTGTTGGCCTTAGTCGACTAGTCGGAAACAAAATGATGACATATATATAGATAAATTTTTTGTTAACTATCCCTTTAAATACAAGCGGCAGTACTATATACTATAAGCACTATAAGGCGCACCTTCAATGACCTATTTTATTACATTTTTCAAACGTTTGACTGGGTTTGCATTATGCATCCACTAGATGTGCTAAAGGGAATGCAGCGAGTGCGCGGCGTCAGAGGTGAGGCGTTTATTTAGTAAGCGTGAGCGCGCTTGGGCGGGCACGTAACTTACATTCGCAGCCTGCTGACAGCAGTGTCTGTTCGTGTGTGTGTTAGAGAGAGCGCTCGTAAGCGGGAGATATTTTTACGAGGTTGAACTGGCCGTGTGACAAAGCGGGCAGAAGATGGACACGAGCGCGAGCAATTGATATAATGCGCTCCGGATTATAAAGCTTGAGAAAAGGCCGGATTGAGAAAATTAAAGGCTTTTAAGTGCGCTTTATAGTGCAGAAAATACGAGTACTCTCGCTTTTAGACCAGCACGCGACGTGTTTAATATAGACGCATATTAGCCTACACCAGATTTTCTCTCAAATGTTTGCTTTCACTTTCTATATGGGGAGGCTGCACTTTAGACATAGCCAATTCTGTTTATGTAAATATTGTGTGTATTTAACAGTATTAGCATAATAAGACTTGAAAGATAACTTAGTCCAGCGCTGTTTGACAGGCTTCTAATTCCTGTGAGCGTCGGGGATATGCCGCGCGCTCAGGAAAGTGCACGTTAGAACAGCGCGTGAATTAAATGCTTAACCGGCAAGGCTTATGCAAACAATGAACTTTTCTGAATTGCAGTGTCCCGTACCTATTCCTTAACGTGTGATGTGTAGGCTACGTCGCGTTGTACAGTTGAGAGGCGCCAGAACTGATAGAATGCACTGTAACACGATACTACTACGACCATATTTCTTCAAAAGCAGATCGTGGAGACATTTACTATTCGTGATGTCGCACACCGCTAGAATAAACCATTTAACGACTAGTCGACTAGTCGTCGACTGTTATGCAAAACTAGTCGACTAGCAAAAATCAGTAGTTGTGAAACCCCTAGTCCTCGCACTGTTAGTGCTCGGGCCCTAAAAATAAAATAAACTAATCCTAAGAGTTTTAATAGGGTCCTCGCACTGTCAGTGCTCGGGCCCTAATTAAAGCTGCAAGCAGCGATGGGCGGGCCCTCGCACCTGTAGCGCGTTGGGGTGTGAGGCGGCCGCATTGCATATTCTGCGGCTCAGCCGGGCATCGCTCCAAAGACTTTTCTGTGCGTCTGGACATGGTAGATGTACCACAGAAATTTCATACCTGTCGGTCAAACATGTGGCAGGGGCTGCGTCTTTAAAGGTCACTTCCTCTCGCTACTAGGTGGCGCTATGACTGTGGGTGAATGTCGGCATTTAGATTTGTTCGGGGCGGGATTCTTGTGAAATGTGTCAAATTTTGTGCAGATCTGGGCATTTACAGCCAAGTTACTACAACTTCCTTTTTCATGGCGAATCATCGACGCCACGGACACGCCCTTTGACGAAAACGCGCAGATAGCACAACTTTACATCATCAATGCCTTTAGAAGGCACAGCAGAAATTTGAAGTCGATCTGACTAAATCCCTAGGAGGAGTTCGTTAAAGTGCGTAATGAGTAAATCATACAAAAATGGCGGTAAAATTACAAATGGACGATTTCCTGTTGAGTTTAGGGCATCACTCCAAGAGACTTTTCTGTGCGTCTGGACATGTTAGTTGTACCACAGAAATTTCGTACATGTCGGTCAAACATGCGGCGGGGGCTGCTTCGTTAAAAGTCACTTCCTGTTGCCACTAGGTGGCGCTATGACTGTGGGTGAATGTCGGCATGTAGATTTGTTCAGGGCGGAACTCTTGTCAAATGTGTAAAATTTCGAGCAGATCTGGGCATTTACAGCCAAGTTACAACAACTTCCTGTTTCATGGCGAATCATCGACGCCACGGACACGCCCATGGACGAAAACGAGCAGATAGCACAACTTTACATCGTCAATGCCTTTAGAAGGCACAGCAGAAATTTGAAGTCGATCCGACTAAATCCCTTGGAGGATTTTTTTAAAGTACTTGATGAGTAAATCATCCAAAAATGGCCGTAAAATTAGAAATGGCCGACTTCCTGTTGAGTTTAGGGCATCGCTCCAAAGACTTTTCTGTGCGTCTGGACATGGTAGATGTACCACAGAAATTTCGTACCTGTCGGTCAAACATGTGGCAGGGGCTGCGTCTTTAAAGGTCACTTCCTCTCGCTACTAGGTGGCGCTATGACTGTGGGTGAATGTCGGCATTTAGATTTGTTCAGGGCGGGACTCTTGTCAAATGTGTCGAATTTCGTGCAGATCTGGGCATTTACAGCCAAGATACAACAACTTCCTGTTTCATGGCGAATCATCGACGCCACGGACACGCCCATGGACGAAAACGCTCAGATAGCACAACTTTACATCGTCAATGCCTTTAGAAGGCACAGCAGAAATTTGAAGTCGATCAGACTAAATCCCTAGGAGGAGTTAGTTAAAGTACGTAATGAGTAAATCATCCAAAACTGGCGGTAAAATTAGCAATGGCGGACTTCCTGTCGAGTTTAGGGAATCGCTCCAAGAAACTTTTCTGTGCGTTTGGACATGATAGATGTACCACAGTAATTTCGTACAGGTCGGTCAAACATGTGGCCGGGGCTGCTTCGTTAAAGGTCACTTCCTGTTGCCAGCAGGTGGCGCTATGACTGTGTGTGAATGTCGGCATGTAGATTTGTTCAGGGCGGGACTCTTGTCAAATGTGTAGAATTTCGTGCAGATCTGGGCATTTACAGCCAAGTTACTACAACTTCCTGTTTCATGGCGAATCATCGACGCCACGGACACGCCCATCGATGAAAGCTCAACTTTACATCGTCAATGCCTTTAGAAGGCACAGCAGAAATTTGAAGTCGATCCGACTAAATCCCTAGGAGGAGTTAGTTAAAGTACGGAGTAGGGGTGTGCAAAGCAGCCGGTATTTGTATCTGTATTTGTATTTGTTCAGGGGGGAAAGTATTTGTATTTGTATTTGTATTCGAGTAAATTTCAAAATAGGCATAAAAATCTTTAATTTACTTTATAGTGTATGGATTCTTTAATTATATCCATTATAATAATTATGGACATGCAGTATTTGTTGATGTTTTTCTATAAATCCAGCAATGAACATGTAACAAGAAAAGTCATTAAAAAAAAAATAACAGTCAGACATTACGTCATGAACCATGGTTAAACCAACAACTAATGAAATAAAATTGTGAACATTATGAACCCCAACACCACGGTGGAGGACGCTGAACAGACAGAATAAGTTATAGGGATAATGTATAGCGAGGAGGTTGATTATGAGCCCGACGCGAAGCCCGAAGCCCAAATAAATCAATAATTTGACTCAAAATATGGATATAAAAAGGAGTTTATTGATTTTAAAAAACGCTTGTATCGCTTCCGCTAAAAAAAGAAAAATAGTCCGTTCTGTCTCTACGTTTAGAATTCATGGCAACGCTCTGTTTTTCATGGCAACGGTGTGTTATACTTATAAGCAGTGGCCTGTTATAATAACAGACCACATTCTACATTAGAATTCAACCAAGCCATATAAGAAACAAATAATTACCGTTACCGAGCTAACAGAGCTACGTAAACAGAGCGAACATGAGAGCACCCGTCTGCAGATGTCAATAATGGAATATACTCCCGATCAAACTCCGCTTCCCGAAAGTTATAAACTGCCTCCGGAACCTAGTTAAGGTACAAACATCTATTCAACAAAAATAGTAATGCAGTTAAGTGTTTTTTTGCTCAGCCGAGCCCTCTCTGTTGCTGTGTGGAGCAGCCTGTGTCAGTCACCTCTTCCTGAACGTCACTCACTCAACTCGCGCACTGCAGTCTGAGGAACGCAGCCTTTTGATATAAAGTATTTCTTGTTCCCGAATACAAATATTTTTTTTAAGTATTTGTTCAGAATAAATATTCGTAAAAAACATATTATTTGTGACTTTCCGAATACCGTATTCGGATTCGGCTCCACCCCTAGTACGGAGTGTGTAAATCGTCCCAAAATGGTCGCCAAATTCAAAATGGCTGACTTCCTGTCGAGTTTAGGGTATGGGTTCTTGAGGCTTTTTTGTGCGTCTTGATATGATACACATCCCCACCAAATTTCGTGCTTGTAGGTTGAACGTGGACGAGGGGCTAATTTTTTTTGCAATTTTCTAGGTGGCGCTAGGGAGCCATTTTGCCACGCCCATCCGCGAAACCCACAAAATACGAAATTTTTCACCAGTCCTGACATGCGTGCCAAATTTGGTGAGTTTTTGAGCATGTTGCGGCCCCGAAAATGGCGCTTACTTTGCAGAAAAAAGAAAAAAGAAAAAAAAAAATAACCCTAACAGTTTCAATAGGGTCCTCGCACTGTTAGTGCTCGGGCCCTAATAAAATAACCCTAACAGTTTCAATAGGGTCCTCGCACTGTTAGTGCTCGGGCCCCAATAATAATAATCCTAACAGTTTCAATAGGGTCCTCGCACTATTAGTGCTCGGGCCCTAAAAAGAAAAAAAGAAAAAAATAACCCTAACAGTTTCAATAGGGTCCTCGCACTGTTAGTGCTCGGACCCTAAAAATAACCCTAACAGTTTCAATAGGGTCCTCGCACTGTTAGTGCTCGGGCCCCAATAATAATAATCCTAACAGTTTCAATAGGGTCCTCGCACTATTAGTGCTCGGGCCCTAAAAAGAAAAAAAATAACCCTAACAGTTTCAATAGGGTCCTCGCACTGTTAGTGCTCGGGCCCTAATAAGAACCTTGGTGTCAAAAGCCGAGTTGGAGATGATCATTCATGCTTTTATCTCGTGTCGCTTAGACTATTGTAACAGTCTTTTTATTTGCCTTAATAAGAAGGATCTTGGTCGTCTCCAGACTGTCCAAAATTCTGCTGCTAGGCTTTTAACCCACCACGTGTAAAAGGGCGCATATTACTCCAGTTTTAGCTTCACTTCATTACCAGTGATATTTAGAATGCACTTCAAAATTTTGGTCCTAACTTTTAGAGCCTTACAAGGACAGGCACCCCCATACATCTCTGACCTGATACAGCTGCGTACATCCTCACGTAGTCTGAGATCAAGAGGCCAGAGTCATGAGTTGCCCCCCTTACACATTTTAAAACTAGGGGGGACCGTTCATTCCAAGTTGTTGCACCCAGGTTGTGGAACGCTTTGCCTCCTTCCATACGCGGCTTGGATTGTGTGGAAAAATGTAAAAGTCAGCTGAAAACTCTGCTGTTTAAAGAGGCTTTTAACTAGATTGTAGGGTGGTTAGGCTGGTCTAATGTGTACATGTTGTTTATTTTATTTTGTTTTTGTGATGCAATGTATTTATGAGAGTTGTTAATGCTTCCTTTTGTTGTGAAGCACTTTGTGATTTTCAGCTGAGAAAAGTGCTATACAAATTAATTTTACTTACTTACACTTCAGGGTGGCCTTGACCGAATCTCTCTCTCTCTCTCTCTCTCTCTCTCTCTCTCTCTCTCTCACACACACACACACACACACACACTGGCTTATTGTATCAATATAAGAAGCAGTGGGTGGCAGTGTTCAAATTGCAGTCTCTCTTTCTCTACGTTTATTTAGGGAAAGGAACTAGCAGAGAAGCTCTTTGAACCCACACCGCCTCATCAGAACAACACAAGAGAGCGTAAACAATCATGGACCTGATGGATCTACACAAACCCATCATCTACCTTTAAAGATGAGTCAACTTTCCAGCGTGTAAAGACAGTTAGGAACCATTGGGTTTTGTTCTTGCATGTTAATCATGAATGTTTGAACCTTACATTTACCACATTTGATGTGCTCTATGTGTGTTGATCAATGTTTCACACAAAAAGTGTGTTTTAAAAGCAGGTATGTCAGAAAAGCAAATGAAGACTAAAAAATATTTATAGAACATACCCATTTAAACTTGTTTTTAATTATTCAGTTTGGGTGAAAGAATAGTGTATTATATTAAAAAGAGTAAACTTAGCCAGACAACATGACATAAAAACTATCTTTTAGTTAGTTTTTAATACACAGACGTATGTAATAGGTCTGTAATACACAAACAGGTATATAGGATAGCACTACCCAAATCAAACCCAAGTGTCTGTTTTTTTGTTTGTTTGGGTTTTTTTTTATTCGCAGAGTTTGCTGTCTTGTACACTTATCAAAGTATGACTGAAAAGACAAGATCGGAGCTGTTTTCTTGGTTGTGTTTGTTGTTTACCATTTACATGCGAATGTTGTACACTTCCCCATCTTAACAAACTTTCAAGACCATCAAGATTTAGACCAACTTCTAAAAGCAAATTTATAGTTGTCTTTGTAAAGAAATACTCACTTATATGTGTTACAGTGGAGGCTCCCGCTCCGCCTCCTCTCCGCCACCAGAGGGAGCCTTCACCGGAGTATTGATCATTGGACATAAACTCAAATTCCCATCATACCTCTTACCTGGGACTGATTGCGTCACACACCTGCACCGCATTAGCACACACCCATAAAAGCCACCTTCATACACACACTGTTGCGAAGTCTTGATTTGCCCCGGTGATCATTTCTGAGCGTTATTCCCTGTTTCTGGTTTTCTGGTTTTGACTTTGGACTGTTGGATTATTCTACGAGTGTTATCTGCCTGGCCTGATCTTGGACTGTCTTTGGATTGTGATTCTTGCTGCCTGCCCCGAACTCTGCCTGTTATCTGGATTATCCCTTTGCTCTGCCTGTATTGCTCTGTCTGCCTCGTCTTGACCCTGCCTGTACGACTCTGTTTATAATAAAGCTGCAAATGGATTCTTCCATGTCCCGTGAGTCCTTACAGAAGACTTCGCCACCAACTAATCCAGCAGCCGTCATGCAACTGACCTCCGAACTCACCTCTCAAGCTTCACGCCTAGATCTACACCATCAACAGCTCAGCCATCTGACTACTCTCACCGAGCAGCTCGTACAGGGAATGCAGGAGCTTCGTATCGCTGTGGGTACCGCGCCTCAAACGCCAACTACACCACCACCACCACCGAGTGCGCTTCCCACTACTGTGAGTACTACAGTCAATCCACGACTCGCTTTCCCTGACAAATTTGATGGTTCTCCAACCAAATGCAAAGGGTTCCTGTTACAGTGTACACTCTTTGTGGAGCAACAACCCGCATTATACTCCAGTCATGGGAGTCGCATCGCATTTGTTTGCTCTCTCCTTACCGGCAGAGCACTAGAATGGGCCACGGCTGTCTGGAAACCAGAGGGCAACACGTTTTCTTCATTCCAAGAGTTTATCAATCAGTTTCGTCAAGTATTTGAACATACCACGGAGAAGGGTGATGCAGGCGATCAACTTTTAAACCTCACTCAGGGAAAAGAAACTGCTGCGGATTACGCCCTCACTTTTCGCACGCTAGCTGCTCAAACGAACTGGGTGGAGGATACTTTGAAGACCCTTTTCAGGAGAGGACTTACCAATGAACTGCAATCTGAATTAGCCTGTCGAGATGAGGGGAGAACTTTGAATGAATATATCACTCTGGCCATTCAAGTCGATAATCTGATGCGATCCAGACGTAAGCCCCGGTTACCAGTTCAATCCTCACTCGTAGCCACTAACCATCCCGAACCCATGCAACTGGGACTCACTCACATCTCGCCAGAGGAACGCGAACGTCGAATTCAACATCGGCTTTGTATGTACTGCGGTCAATCTGGACACATGAAGCTCTCCTGTCCTGTTCGACCCTCCAATCATAACCAGTCGGTGAGTGCCCGAGATAAATCCCACAATCCTGTTACCAGTTTCACACTGCCAGTCCGTTTAACCATTTATGATCAATCCATTGACACTTCTGCTTTCATTGACTCTGGAGCTGCGGGAAATTTCATATCACAAACATTTGCTGAACAACACAACATCCAACTAAAACCGTGTCCTTCTTCATTGACAGTGGAGGCGCTAGATGGACATCCCATCGGAGAGGGGAAAATTCAGCGCGTCACGGAGAATGTTCAATTGCACATTGGATCTCTTCACTCTGAAAATATCCAGTTCTATGTCATTCACGCTCCACATCACTCCATCATTCTGGGTCATCCTTGGCTACACACTCACAACCCTCACATTTCTTGGAAGGAAGGTCAAATCATTCGCTGGGGTGAAGCATGTAATAACCGCTGTCTATCCAAAGTCATTCGTGTCTGCAATCCCGAATCAGAATCTGACACTTCAACACCCGAGCCGAAAGATTTGCCTTCTGTTTATGTGGATTTGAAGGAAGCCTTCAGCAAGGAAAAAGCCGCACAACTCCCCGAACACAGATCAACGGATTGTGCCATAGAGTTAATTCCCGGTGCCACACCTCCCAGAGGAAGAATTTTCCCTTTGTCAAAACCAGAATCTGAGTCTATGAAACAGTATATAGAAGAGGAACTCGGAAAGGGCTTCATTCGACCCTCCACCTCACCAGCAGCCGCTGGGTTTTTCTTTGTAAAGAAAAAAGATGGGGGACTCAGACCCTGCATTGATTACAGAGGCTTGAATGAAATCACTGTCAAATATCGATATCCACTACCGCTGGTCCCTGCCGCCTTAGAACAACTCCGTCAGGCCAAATATTACACCAAACTCGATCTACGCAATGCCTACAACTTGATTCGCATACGAGAGGGTGATGAGTGGAAAACTGCCTTTTCCACCACTAGTGGGCACTATGAATATCTCGTCATGCCTTTCGGATTGTCCAACAGTCCTTCTGTCTTCCAGGCCTTCATGAATGATGTGTTCCGTGATATGCTGGACAAGTGGGTGATTGTATACATTGACGACATTCTGATCTACTCCAATTCACTAGAAGAGCATATTCAACATGTCCGGTCTGTACTTCAACGTCTGATTCAGTTTCACCTCTATGCTAAAATGGAAAAATGTGAATTCCACCAAACCAGCATCTCTTTCCTCGGATACGTCATCAGTCAAGAAGGGGTCGCCATGGATGAAAAGAAGGTGAGGGGTGTAGTAGACTGGCCATTACCACAAACCAGAAAAGAACTACAAAGATTCCTGGGATTTGCAAATTTCTACCGGAGATTTATCAGAAACTTCAGCCTCATAGCCGCCCCTTTAACAGCCTTAACCAAACGTCACAACCATCGTATATCCTGGAACCCCGAAGCCCAACAAGCTTTTCACGACTTGAAGAGTCGTTTCACTACCGCACCTATCCTGCATCATCCGGATCCTGAACGACAATTCATTGTTGAAGTCGATGCTTCAAATACAGGGGTGGGGGCGATACTATCACAACGCCAGGGAGACCCAGCCAAGATGTACCCATGTGCGTTCTTCTCTCGCAAACTCTCTCCAGCTGAACGTAATTACGATGTGGGAAACCGGGAATTGTTGGCCATGAAGTTGGCCTTGGAAGAGTGGCGTCATTGGTTGGAGGGAGCAGCAGAACCGTTTGTCATTCTTACAGACCACAAAAATCTGGAATACCTCAGATCGGCTAAACGTCTCAACCCACGTCAGGCCAGATGGGCACTGTTCTTCACCAGATTCAATTTCACGGTTACCTACCGCCCAGGAACCAAAAACACCAAAGCCGACGCTCTCTCTCGACAATCTGAAGAAGCTGCCCAGAACCACAATCCCGAGAATATACTGGATGAGAAATTGTTAGTTGCTCCTGTCCAATGGGATATTATGACCGAGATCCAGCAGACCAATCGTCAAACTCCCATTCCTGCAGAATGTCCAGCCAACCTCCTCTATGTACCAGAAACCTTTCGAGCCCGTCTCCTAGATCAAGTTCATTCAAGTCCCAGCTCGGGTCATCCAGGTATCACTGCCACGGTTCAGCTTCTACAAAATCGTTTCTGGTGGCCCACACTTACCCCAGATACCATTAACCACATTCACAACTGTTCTCTCTGTCAGACCTCAAAATCACCACGAAAACTCCCTGCTGGTCTACTATGTCCTCTTCCAACCCCACAACGACCATGGTCCCACATCGCAGTAGATTTCATCACCGATCTTCCCAACTCACAAGGTTACACCACCATTCTCACCATAGTGGATCGATTTTCAAAAGCTTGTCGACTAGTTCCTCTCACCAAGCTCCCCACAGCCTTCGAAACTGCCGAACTCCTATGTAATCAAGTCTTCAGATTCTATGGGTTACCTGAAGACATCGTGTCCGATAGGGGACCGCAGTTCACGTCCCGAGTTTGGACCGCGTTCTTCAAGAATCTTAACGTGAACATTAGCCTCACCTCCGGGTACCATCCACAGTCCAACGGACAAACTGAACGTTTAAATCAAGATGTAATCCGCTTTCTACGAACCTACTGTCAACAGCATCAACAGGATTGGAGCAGATACCTGTTCTGGGCTGAATATGCTCAAAATTCTCTGGTAAAACCTGCAACTGGCATCACACCCTTCAAATGTATCCTCGGTTTCCAACCTCCTCTCTTCCCCTGGTCCGGCGAACCCACAGAACTACCATCTGTCACCGAATGGCTACACAAGAGCGAAGAGGTCTGGGATCAGGCACATACTCACCTAAGGCACGCCGTCAGACGTCAAGAACATCAGGCCAATCGTCACCGTCGCCCCGCTCCAGAATACCAGATCGGCCAATGGGTTTGGCTGTCCACCAGAGACCTAAGACTCAGACTTCCATGTCGCAAACTCAGTCCCAGGTATGTTGGTCCCTTCCAAATTATTAGACAGATTTCACCAGTTTCATTCCGATTAGACCTGCCCGCTAACTACCGTATTTCCCCTACTTTTCATGTTTCTCTGCTGAAACCTGCTGGTGGTCCGAGGGGAGAAGCGGAGGGAGGGACCGCTTCTCAGAGCCCTCCACCCATTCTGGTCGATGGCGAGGAGGCGTACCGGGTACATAAGTTACTGGACTCCAGGCGTCGGGGTAACAATCTTCAGTATCTGGTCGACTGGGAGGGGTACGGTCCGGAGGAGCAGTCCTGGGTCAGTTCAAGAGATATCCTGGACCCCACTCTCACGGAAGAGTTCCATAGGACTTACCCGGAGAAACCGGCCCCTCGACCCCGTGGTAGACCCCGACGACAATTGCCTCCTCGCGTCAGGAGCCGCTCGCAGGGGGGGGGCTCTGTTACAGTGGAGGCTCCCGCTCCGCCTCCTCTCCGCCACCAGAGGGAGCCTTCACCGGAGTATTGATCATTGGACATAAACTCAAATTCCCATCATACCTCTTACCTGGGACTGATTGCGTCACACACCTGCACCGCATTAGCACACACACATAAAAGCCACCTTCATACACACACTGTTGCGAAGTCTTGATTTGCCCCGGTGATCATTTCTGAGCGTTATTCCCTGTTTCTGGTTTTCTGGTTTTGACTTTGGACTGTTGGATTATTCTACGAGTGTTATCTGCCTGGCCTGATCTTGGACTGTCTTTGGATTGTGATTCTTGCTGCCTGCCCCGAACTCTGCCTGTTATCTGGATTATCCCTTTGCTCTGCCTGTATTGCTCTGTCTGCCTCGTCTTGACCCTGCCTGTACGACTCTGTTTATAATAAAGCTGCAAATGGATTCTTCCATGTCCCGTGAGTCCTTACAATATGTAGCCTTGGAGCCGCTGCTGTGTGACTGTACAAACTCTTCCAGTGTGAATACTTTTGCAGCTGCAGTGACGATGTAGTTACGCTGACGTGACGCTCAGGCTTGTGGTGTGAAACACCTTTACACAGCCAAGTTAAAGGCCTGTTCACACCGGGACGAATTTTGCGCGCGTTATTCGTCGACGTTTAACGCCTCGTGACTAAACAATGGCCGCCAATGTGAGTGTTCACACAGACACGAAAAACGCCACGCGTAAAAGCGACATTTTTAAAAAAACGCCTCGGGTTCGTTTTTTTGGTTTGACGCGCCGCGTCAAAACCTATCCGACCAACGAGATCAGCGGGTTTGCTCACGTGTCTGGTACTTCTGAAGTTACAGTAAAACACAACTTGAGGGCGCTCAAACACAAAACGGTCTTGCCGAGCACACATACGGCGAAGAAGAGACAAGATACCTATGGGCAAGATGAATGTGGAGCTGCTGGTCTCGTAGCACAAAGAGCTATAAGAAAATATTTATATTAGTATTTCTGTAATAATAGTATAGTATAGGGTGACCAACAGTCCTGTTTTCCCGGGACATGTGTAAAACGGTCACTTTGTGCTTTATAGAAATCTGAGTTGAGATGAGAACTGCGCATAGAGTGCATAATGTCAGTTAGATTTTGACAAGTGAGGAGAGGAGATAAATAACCGCTCTGCCGACTCTTTGTATTCTTTCTTTTATTTTATTTTTCTATTGTGACCAGATGTTTGTTTGTTTGTTTTCTCTCGCTCGATCCCCGTGTATGAGGAGGACGAGTGTGACGTTTGAGTGGTTTTATTAAACGCGGGGAAATATACGACAACTCTCGTCTTTCGTGCATCTGTTCATCCGACAACTGCTATGTTTTTTATCTCTGGGCAACATCTCAACTTTGCGTTACACATGTCCTGTTTCCACGCCCTGTCCTGACTGTTTGAAAATGTCCTGGTTTTCAAACAAAAACTGCTGGGAAAGATCAGATACAGCAAAATATAGATGGGCAAACAAGGTGGACGAGGAAGAAAAACAAGATAAAGAGAATGAAAACTAAAAATATAAATAGATTTTGTTAGTTCGTTTTTGTACGTTTGTGAGAGCTATTTTTTGTTACATTTGGAGGCATTTCTTTTAGTTTTTTTTTTATTTAGGCCTATATATTTTTCTAATACAGAAGACATTATTTCTATCATTATTTCATTCGTTTTTTTTCTATCTGTCATAATAAAACATTGAGACATGAATATGATCACCCTGGTATAGTATTCTATTATTATTTCTGTTTTACATTAAGCGCCATCTAATGTCAGGGAATGAATTTGCATGTTCATTCGGCTTATCGTCAGCGAAAAACGCTTGGGTGTGAACACAAAAAACGCGTTGAAAAATGCTGACGAATAGCGCGCGCTGATGTTCGTCCCGGTGTGTACGGGCCTTAAGGCTGCTCTAAGCTATAAAAGCCAGACTAAATGAGACCTGCTCTGATGCACTTCATCCCCTTGTACCAAAAGTATAGTTGCAATTGCTGTGTAAACATCAATGCCACCTCTGAGAAGCATTAAGCAGTTTATGTAAAGGCACCTAAACAGCACTTTAAAAGCCTTTCTGTGCCATCTTTCTAGTAAAAATTGGGAATATTTGAATTAAAGAAAAAATTTAATCTGTTCATCATATAAAGCATTTGCACCTTTTCAGAAGACTTTTATTAAACCTCTTGATTCAGATACTTTCACAATGTCTTTATGAACGGGAGCGTCAACTCTTCATTTTTGGAAGAACAATCTAGTAAAATGATGTGTCATAACATCGTTGCCCAGACTCTAAGTTGTGTGTGTGTGATTGTAAATTTCAGACTGTGTAAACTTTGACCCCATTTACCTTCACAAGTTCAGACAATGATTACTAGACGATTTGCATTGTCATCAGTTTATGTTATTGCAATTAGGTTTCAACTTTGCACCCAAATTTGAGATTTTCACACATTTTGCCCTCATTCATAATGTATTTTATAGACAATTCACACTAAAAAAAAAACAACAGAAGTCGACCAACAACAACAGACACTGCATCTGGTTTTGTCAGATATATCAACAGTTTTGTCAGATAACAACAGCTTCGCGTCGTGCCTAACAACGCCCTTCAGCCGTTACTTATTCACGATACAGCACAGCCTCTCGTACCTTATTGCTTACATATCTAACAGCTGGTGGTGCGATAGAACAATTCGTAGTGTAATGTTTGCCACTTCACTTTATTGCCTCTATGAGTCGAGTCGCCAACGGACAAAAATCAACACCCCTAAATGCATTGAAGCAACTGTCACGTGATTGGTTGATTAGATAATTGCATTAATGAGAAATTGAACAGGTGTTACTAATGATCCTTTAGGTGACTGTGTGTGTGTGTGTGTGTGTGTGTGTGTGTGTGATTCTAATGGCTCAACCACAGCATTCTTCTCTCAAATTAATATTTTATTTATTTAATGTTGCAGTGTGGTCAGAGTATTGATAACAAACATAAATAAATAATAAATAAAATAAATAAGAATTCAGAATAAAAGAAGTAAAGAATAAATACATAAATTAAACAGTAAACTAAATGTATTTCTGGACATCTGAAATAAACTGAAATTGATTTCACTGACATATTTTACCCTAGTCTCCCCAGATTCAGACAGCATTTACATGTATCCCCTCTAGATATAACTATATCAGATAGCAGAGAACAAAACGTGAAAATATGTGTCACTTACCATCTTTGGTGCTGGTGACGGGAATGCTGTGGACAGTTCTGAGTTTGAAACAGGAGCCGGTTAACACTTGCAGCTCTACTGAACTCAACATGCATGCCTGCAGATCTGAAACACACACACACACACGTCTATATTACTAACAGGGGACTATCGCTCTACACTGGCCAAGAGGGGACTAGTGTTCCTGGTCATTTTAAAGAAACAAGAATGACATACAAAATTCTCTTTTAAGGTCTTTTTTAATAATATAACTTTAAATATGCATTTTTTTATTTTTTTAAAAAACATGCCAAGTGGGGACCTGAAACTCTGACCGATTTCTACCTTACCAACAGGGGACTCATATAGCCTGCAATGGAACTGTGTGTGTCTGTGTGAATAGTGAAGTGAACTGGCAGTGAAATCTGTCTTCATTTTCTAACTTATACATACTTATACACACACACACACACATATATATATATATATATATATATATATATATATATATATATGTGTGTGTGTGTGTGTGCGTGTGTGTGGGTGTGTCATTATAAAATGCTTTAACAGGCATCAGAGATCACAATATCAATGTGTATAGATAAACATATACAATGTAAAATTAAAAAAGAATGACCAAACCATCAGTTATCAAAAAAACAAAAAAACAAACAAAAAAAAACAATTGCTTGAGGAAAGATAATTAAATCTACAATGGGTAAAAATATAGACGGTCACATAAGATTATGAGAAGATGCCTCTATCTATTATATACATCATATTTATATATATATATATATATATATATATATATATATATTAACACAGGCATCAGAGATCAAAATATGCATAGATAAACAGATACAATATAATATTAAAAAGAGAAAGAGAATGACCAAACCATCAGTTATCAAAAATTATTATTATTTTTTTTTTGAGTAAAGACCATTTTAATCTGTTTTTCATTCAACGGGTAAAAATACAGACGGCCAGGCGACAACAGTTCAAAAGCAGAGGCAAGAAGATGCCTCTTATAATTTATAATATCATTTTCATAATTTTTCTTATTTAGAAAAATTTCATTATTTTTCTTATTTAAAGCTCTCTCTTCATAGATACTTTCTATGCTTTGTTATGCAGTCCCTGACAATTTACTTGCCATTGTTATGTGCCATTGCACACACACACACACACACACACACACGTCTATATTACTAACATATACATGTCTATATTACTAACACAGCAGTGTCGCTCCACACTGGCCAAGGGGGGACATTCTGAACGATATCTATCCAACCAAGTGGGGAATATATATATATATATATATATATATATATATATATATATATATATATATATATATTCACACAGGCATGAGAGATCAACATATGCATGGATAAATATATACAATATAATATTAAAAAGATAATTACCAAACCATCAGTTATCACAAAATAATATATATATATATATATATATATATATATATATATATTTAATTATATATATTTAATAATTAATTAAATATTAATTGTCAAGAATACCAAGATATTAATAATGTGACTGATAGGCTGCCTATTAAGTAAAACATAATTTCTACTAAAAAAAATCAGTTAATCAGTGCTCAATCTAAATGCTATCAAATATTTGTCATTCTTTACCGTCAATCAGGGGACCTTTCTTGAAGATCAAATTCAAAACTTTTAAGCTAACTTCCTACATCAGGTCATTTTGAAGGAACAAAAATGACATAACACAATTTTCTTTTAAGGTCTTTTTTCATAATATAACTTCAAATATGCAACAAAAAAAGAAACATGCCAAGATGGGACTCTGAACGATGTCTACCTATATATATATATATATATAGGGGTGTAACGATACACAAAACTGACTGTTCGGTTTTCCCACGGTTTTGACGTCTCGGTTCGGTTAAGTTTAGGAAGCTAAATTTGCTTTTTTGTGGGGTTTTTATGGTTTAATGAAAAAATTGTCTTTGTCTTTAAATTAATTAAATTACAATTAAACGTTTCACAAGGATTAAAAAAAAAAATCTGCTAATGCTGTAAACTATATAGGAGCCGTGTTCGGTACGCAATGAGAGTAGCGATTCGAATTGTGAGTTCTGTATCGCAGTTTTTCGGTACAAATATCTTTACACCCCTAATATATACAGTATATATATATATATATATATATGAAGAGTTCAGATGCAAAAGCCTCTAAATGCCATTTGAAATTTTCTTCTTTAATGATGATTTTTATCAAACTTGTATATTTAAATTCAGTAATTTCACTTAAATGGCAATGATAATTACCTATTAATTGTTATTTAAGTGGAATTACTGAAATTACTGGCATTTAGAGGCTTTTGCATCTGAACTCTTCATATATATATATATATATATATATACACACACACATTTGTGTGTTCACACAGGCATCAGAGATCATAATATGCATCAGTGGTGGGCCGTCAGGGCCAGCAAGGCCTTCTCTGCTGGTCTAAACACTATCAGAATCACTGACTTGCACTTTAATATTTTTTTTCCATGAATGAGTATTACATTTTTCCCAATAGTTCATTCTCTTAATATCATAACTTTTCTCTTGGTTGCACTGCTTCCAGTATTGTGTTTTTATGTTAGAGCTTCTAATCAAGAGTATCCAATCATATTTCAGCCATCATGCGTTGCCAGGGTCAAATAAATCTGCCTGGAGGCCTTCAGAATCGACAGCGCATCGGCACATGTAGCTTAAAATGAATGACAATGAAACTGTTTCTTTAACCAATCAGATAATCAGTCAGATTTAATCAGCCAATCAGATTTCGCTTTGACTGCAGCGGGGCCATCTAGTATGCGTATAATAACGTCTGACTGTATTTTCTCGTTCTTTGATTGGATGCTCAGAGCGCGTACTATTACTGGTAGTATCCGCATCTGTAGTGAACTGCGTAAACTAAAATATATACATGTAGATGTAATCGTTTTTCAACCCACAAACTAATGTTTCTTTCCCTCCTCGATCCCCAGCAGAAAAAAATCCCTTATTTAGCCTGAGCTAAACGCAGAGTAACGGAAATCTACTCGATCTCTCCAGGTAAAAACAGAACTGGTTAATGTATAAGTTATGCACAAATGATTTTGAAGGTAAAAAGTCCCGCTGATCTCGTTTATTTCATTCAAAACTCTGTGTGAGAGCATGGGGCAGCTGTGCACATCGTCATGTTTTGTGGTGACTGTGTCAAGAGGTCCTCGCTGCAGTCTGTAGCACGATGACGTAGCTGGATGGTCCAATACGTAGTAGATGGAGGTGTGTTTTGGTGACGCCATTTACGCATGCGCAGTGCCGATCTCTGGATAATAATTCCCATGCATTGGTCTTACGTGACATGCACTGTTAGACATTTTATTGTATTTTTGCGGTAACTTACTGGCAGCACTATTGCCAGTAAGTTACTGTAAGTTCCCCTTTACAGTAGCTTACCTGTAAATGTGTTTTACGGTATGATGCCCTAACTGCAATTTCATTTTACAGTAAGATGGCCTTACCGTGATTTAATTTTACAGTATGATGCCCTTACTGTAATTTCTTTTTACAGTATATTGCCATTACTGCACTTTTGTGTTTTTACAGAATGAAACAGTAAATTTACTTTATTTTTTACATGACTGCTATTGAATTTAATAAATTCCCCAAAAAGTGACATGAGTCCATGTACATCAGCATATTCTTTATTCACTGTCAAAATCAATTACATCCATTTTATTTATTTATTGTGATGCAACATTAGGCAAGGTAGTTTTATTTACATAGCACATTTCATACACTTTGGCAATTCAAAGTGCTTTACACAGTAAGGAATTAAAATAATCACAAAATAAAAGCAAGGGAACTTAAAGTGCCCCTATTATGGAAAATTACCTTTCATGTAGTGTGTAACATAGCTCTAAGTGAGTGAAAACATACTGCACAGCTGAAAACATCCTGCAAAGTATTAAATCTGAAAGTGCACAGTATTTAAAGTTATTGTCTTTAAAACATAAGTCGACCCTGAATCATTGAAATTAATCGTTTTTCAAACGACTCGTAAACCGTTTCGTTGTGACATGAAACATTAGCATATTGCCCACCCAGGTATTGCGCACAGACACCAGGTAAAACTTGAACCTCAAACTGGCAGCTGATTCCTGTGGATACTGGACAGCATCATGTTGAAAAGATGCTGTGCTCTATAATCTGAAGGTAAAGTCAGTTTTTTTTCACTGCTCAAGGACGAGTATGTACGGAAGCCCTGAACCGCAACGTAAAAAAAAAAAAATTGAGCATTTCGAGATTAAAGTCGTAATATTTTGAGATTAAAGTCAAAAAATCCTATAGAAGCCTATGGAGGAGTGATCCAGCTCGCAGAATTAATAAAAAAAATCTTAATTTGTGTTCCGAAGATGAACGAAAGTCTTACGGGGTTGAACAACATTAGGGTGAGTAATTACTGACAGAATTTTCATTTTTGGGTGAACTAACCCTTTTATGCTTACATGTTCAATGGTCAAATCTGATCTGTGCCACATGAGAGGAAAAAAATAGATTTGGGTAACTTGAACCATGCAGTGTAAATGGGAGAGAGGTTGATTCATCAAACAAGTGGTTTGAAAATCGTTGAAAAATGTGGTGATGTGCAAATGTATATTATGAGAAAATTAATAAAAAAAATTTGACCTTTGATACATCTAAACCTGTTGTAGTAGACTGCAAAACAACATTAGGAAACCTTAAAAAAACATAATAGGGGCACTTTAAAACAGTTTTATGGGGAATTAAAAGAGATATACGATAGTTATAAAATGAATGAAAAGAGTAAAAAGATGATACATATTTAAACTTCTCATATGGCAAAATATCGGTGTATCATATTTTTCACAATCCCCAATTTTACTCTGAGATTTTCCCGTGGTGATTATCCTGTGTCTGTGGTGTTCTTGCACCGCGCCTAAGAAATATATTGGACGCATCCAATAAACCATGATTTTTCCCTAAAATCATACAGGAGGAGCTCTAGGACTGACTCACGGTGTAACCTCGGGTTCACTGCCACATCAGTCCGCACCCCACAGAACCTCGAATTTAATAACACATCAAACTCACTACTCTACCACAGACCCAAGTCATCAGCATGGTTTCATCTCTCAAATTCCCCAATTAAGTAATTTATGTTTGTCTCTTACCCAATTCGCAGTGCCATTGAGCTTAGTTTAGAATCAAAAGGAAAATTCACAACTGAATTCACAACAAATCAAAGCAGAGATCATGACAAAATGCAAAAAAACAAACAAACCATGAAGCATGAAAAAGCATCCCATGTTGGTCTTGACTGGCCTCCGTACCGGTAAACCACTGATGGCCGATCTGAAAAAAAAAAAAAAAAAAAAACAGAAAATGTGTGAGAAATGGTCATAAGTTTACAACATGAGAGGTTCTGACAGTAAAAATTACTGACAAAATTTTTATTTTTGGGTGAACTATCCCTTTAATTGCCCGAATGTAAAATTACATAAAAGGTACACTGAGTAACTTTATAGCCCGTCAAACTTAAATCTGAAATGGAAAGCTTCTGTAGCATTAGAAACATTTTACTGTCGCTTTTGTTTAATTTAATGCATCCTTTCTGAATAAAAGTATTAATTTCATTCAACAACTAAACAAAAAAATTGTATATATATATATATATATATATATATATATATATAGTACTGTATATTGTAGTCTGCCTTTATGGTACATTGCTTTAAATTCGTTACTATTTTAAACTATTTGAGTGAATACAGCATGTATATGTAGCCGTCACATCTCTTACATGCTCTTACATCGTGTCTAAACTTTGTTATAAGAGAGAGTGCCTTAAAAAAAAAACGCGCGAGGCCTGACGTTAGTTCCAAACATTACTGCAAAACACCACACACATTTAACTGACGAGTAAAATATGCCATAACTGACGAGTAAAAAGGACGGAAAACCATAAATTGGGTCCATCTAAAGTTACTGGAAAAGGCAGTCAGTCAGTTCTATGACATTTAGGTTAAGTTAATGAAAGCGGCAGTTTTTGAGGAAAACAAAGTTCCTTCAGAATCAGATTCTCCTGTTAAGAGAATATTAGATTTTATTATTTACTTTATTCATACATTTCGCTATATTTAATTGATATTGGTAATGGTTTATCTTGTAAAAGTATCGTACAAAAGAAATGTCCAGTAAAAAGTACTTACCACCGAAAAATTCACAGCTGGTGTCAAGCGATGTTGTCCACTCAGCAGGGACGACTGTTATGAGAGCGCGTTCGACACGTGACGTCACACAATGGGTGAGGATTTGCACGAGAGCAACAACTTAACAATTTAAATACATTTATCACCACACTTGTGCTGTTTTACCTGGCATAAAATAATAAAAAAAAATCCCCCTGAACTCATTTGTAATCTTTTCATTGATGTGTTTTTTTTAAAACATCCAGCGTGCACATAGCTTATTAATGAATGCAGATTCATGATTCATCTGCAGAACAAGATGGAGGGGAAAAAAATCAACATTATCATATGACATTTTAATATGCCTAAAATATAAATACAATATGCATATATCCTTATAGGTAATACAAGGTGTGTACACAAACAAAAGTGCAGTCATCCCATGAATAAGGCAAATCGTATAAATTGTACAGTGCTTATATGCCCATTCATATACTGCAGAGATGCATTTACAGTAGCACTACAGCTTTTGTGTAAACGGTAAAATACTGCAAATACCCTTATACAGTTAGTTACTGTAAATTTCATTAAAAATACCCACAATGCAGTGCATTTTACAGTAGTTAACCGTAAATAATATAAACAGTATTTTACTGGGCTTTTTTGCGGTAAGTAACTGTGAAATTACAGCAAAGTCTAATAGTGTGTATGCTCAATATTGTACTGAGATGATGTTCAAACCTGTGTAGTATAGTACCGTTAAATAATTAAAATTATAAAGTAATTATTGACGAATAAGTAATTATTTACATAAATGGGATGCTTATCCGAGATTCACTCTACGTAGGCTACATGCAAATTAATTTACATTTTAAATCACATAATTTTTGATAGATTAATTGCATGTGCACCGCAAGTATTTATTTTTTTAATGTGTGTGTATAGAACATTTTAAAATAAAGCAATTTTATTTTATTCATATTTGCTGTTGATTGGAAGCAAAAAATGTCAAAGTAGTCTAATTGTTTCTGTAATTTTAAAGTTAAAACTGTAAACATCTTAAAATACCAAACATTCAAAGGAAAATGCTAAAATAATAACAGCATCAGGAAAATAAATATTGTCAGATGTAGAAAAAATAAATAAATAAAAGGTTATGGGTTCTTCTTAATTTGCTGTTCAGTGAGACATGTCTGGAACCTTGTTTTCACCTCAGAGTGAGAAATAAAAAAGGTAATTGCGACTTTTTATCTCACTACTAGTCAGACTTTTTATCACAGAATTTATATAAAGTCGCAATTGCAGGTTATAAAGTCAAACTTTCGTGATTTAAATTTGCAAATGTGTGTTATCAAGTCAGATTTGCGTGATAGTTGCGAAAGTCGCAATTGCGTGTTATTAGGTCAGAATTATGAGATATAAACTAGCAATTGCGAGGCTACTTGAAATTCTGACTTTATAATATGTTAATTGGGAGATATAAATTCGCAATTGTGTGTTATAAAGTCAGAATTGTGAGATATTGAACTATTCTGAGGTTAAAAATAAGTAGCCAGATTTTTTTCCCTTAGAATTTGACTTTATAACTCGCAATGGGAGATATAAACTCGCAATTATGTTATACATTCAGAATTGTGAGAAAAAAGTCAGAATTCTGACTTCATAGCACACAATTGCGACTTAATTTCAAGCAATTCTGTCTATAACATGCGATTGAGGCTTTATTTCACGCAATTCTGTCTTTATAACATGCGATTGAGGCTTTATTTCACGCAATTCTGACTTTATATCTCACAATTCTGAGAAATAAAGTCAGAATGTGAAATGTATACTCGCTGTATAATTTAATATATAATAAACACACACACAACAGGCAACAATATGCACTATTTAGTTACTTCTTAATTTTTCTGATTGTTTTTTTTTTAGATTCAGAATATGTTTCATTGTGAAATACGGTAGACATATCTTATTCATTTGGGTGCTGATAGGTTTTGAACTTAAATATAACAGTCTTGGAAATAATATGTAAGCATGTGCAAACTGGCCTGTACAGTAAATCAAGTTTTGTTTGTCTTTTGTTTTTAAGCGAGAAATCAATTCATGTAAATTGAAAGATCTCAGTTTAGCCTAGACTGATCTTGTGATCACTGAGTGAAGAGTTTTGAGAAGGTGTTCAATGTTGTATTATGTTCAGAGTTTTAGCAGTGTTGTGTCTAAGTGAAATATGTTGGAAGATGTAGTCACTAAATGCATTAATACATCTCTAAAAAGAAAAACAACAACAACAACAACAACAAAACAACCTGTAATAGCAGCTGCAGATGGGGCCTTATTTATCACTCAGAAAGAATTAGTGTTAAACACATTTACACAAACACATGTAGATCACTGTATCTCAAGGGTCGTCCACACAATGAAGGACAGAAGACACAGAAGGATCATGTTCCCCACATCACACCAGGACATTTCACTCAAAATTGAAAATTCACTCATTAAGTGTTTGGTTTACTCATTCAGCTGATGTTAAAAGCAACTGTGTAGTTACAGTGCTGCAAAAATGGCAGAAATGTTTCTTTATGAAACAGCAGACACAATACCACTGTTGAAAAGAAAAAAAAAAGATCTAAATCAACTTCTAGGTTTGGGTGAAGTGAGAAAGTCACAGAGACAGAACTAAAAACCCAATTTGTCAAATAAACTCTAAAAATATAAGATATTCAAGACTGTGGTATTGAATGATTTGACCATAACTCAGTACTATCCTTGAAATTCTAACAGGTCATTTCCTTTGTGTGTGCATCACATCCCCCCACAGTCATTTACATCTCAATGCAGGATGGCTTTTATATGAACTGGCCTGCATGAGCGCTTGAAAATACAGTTACCAATGTTTCAAGAACCTGTGGAACTTCTCAAATAAACTACAATAAAATGACAGAGAAAATGATGGGATTTACCCTTCCACATTTATTGTTTAACATTTTCTTTTGTAAAAATGTATTTAATAAATAAATAAAAACAAGAAGTAAACTATCTACTGTTAACTGCAGTTTGTTACATTATCCATGTTTACAATACTGTAATCCCTGGTACTGTCGATGAACAGAAATCAAAAGATCCAGGGACAAATTATCAGAGTATTTTCCAGAATTATTCAATGACGTCTTTCAATTTACATTAATCTATTTCTCACTTAACACAAACACCAACAGAACTTTATGTTCTATAAAGACCAATTTGGACATCTTTACATTCTCCAATCAAAACTGATGTTCAAAACCTGACAAAACATGAATAAGACCAAAATTTGCAATATTTATACAGTAATAACATTTTGAAATATAAATATATAAATCTGAATAAAAAATCCAAAAAAAAACAATTATACTTAAACACCTACACTCGTGTTCGTGTTAATCTCAGTTTAATCACCAATTTAATCTATACAAAAGGGAAAAATTAGGAATAATTTTGTACAGTATTGTAAACATGGATAATGTAACAAACTGCAGTTAACAGTAGATAGTCTAATTCTTGTTTTTATTTTATTTTTAAATACATTTTTACAAAAGAAAACATTACAAAATAAATTTGGAAGGGTAAATCCCTGTTTTTCTCTAGTATATTGTAGTTGTTGTTTTTTTGAGAAGTTGCACAGATTCTTAAACACTGCATTTGTAAGCGCTCAGGCCAGTTTACCTAAAACACCTTCAAGCCATCCTGCATTGAGATGTAAATGACTGTGTGGGGGATGTGTCTTTCATGTAAACATGAACCATGTAACGAATTCTGAACAGCAGAGAATAGTGCATATTGCTGCCTTTTGTGTGTGTGTTTATTATATATATATATATATATATATATATATATTTTCTTCTAGAATGGTCATTTTTATCAAGCTTGTATATTTAAGTTCAGTAATTTCACTTAAATGGCAACTAATAGGTAATCGTCATTGCCATTTAAGTGAAATTACTGAACTTAAATATACAAGCTCGATAAAAATGATCATTTTAGAAGAAAATTTCAAATGGCACTTAGAGGCTTTTGCATCTGAACTCTTCATATATATATATATATATATTGGCTGAAACCTTTACTACACTGTAAATGATTTCTGTTGTTTTCTCAGGAGTATACTGTTTTCTCAACAGTTTCTTACTGTATAATCTATGTACAGTAAGTTACAGTAGATTTAGTTGTTTTCACAGTTTTAAATTGTTTTTTTCAACAGTTAGCGACTGTAAAAACCTTTAATTTAATTTCTTTTATTTTGGTAAATCCCAGCATTTTCTCTAGTTTATTTGATTATTAGACTCTTGGACACTGGTAACTGTATGTTGGAGTTGTGTGTCTTTAGGCCGGTTCCTTCATGACACACACACTACTTTTGAAGCCTTCCTGTATTGACATGCAAATTGCGTGTGGGGGAAGTGCAGCTACTCACACACACACGAGTTATACACATGAAATGACCTATGTTAGAATATCAAGGATAGCAATGAGTTATGGTCAAATCGTTCAATAATTTATACCTTAGTCTTAAATGATGTCATAAATGATATCTTAAAAGAGTTTATTTGAAGAGTTTATCATTATGCTGGTGTGGACGACACTAGAGAGACAGTGATATACATGTGTTTGTGTAAATGTGTTATCACTACTTCTGAGTGATAAATAAGGCCTTATTTACAGCTGCTTTAAGGACTTATTTACAGTTTTACCTTAAAACACTTCATTCTTGTCTAAAACCAACTCATTCTTCAAGAACACTAAAGGTTTCACCTAACAGACACACTTTGTCACTCATCAAATAAAAGAATAATCCTAAGGAAAACAATAAAAAAATGCAATAAAAAAAGATTACTTATCAAAAAAGTGAACAGCTTTGTGAACAAAGAAAAATGCAGGATTGGAGGAACATGATCTAAAATAAGCAGATATAACCAGGTGGAAATAAACTCAAAGTAAGTGAGAGGTCACTGCATTTAATTTTAAGTTATACATTTTTATTATAACCTCCACATCATCTTGCTGTCTTCTTGCTAAATTTGCTAAGGCCCTATAGTGGACCTATTAGTTTTAACTAGTTTTAAACCTTAGAGAGCATTACTGGTGTGACAGTGAGGCTAATACAGAAAGGATGGATTGTGTAATTTTATAATGATGACTTGATATTGTAAGAGAGAATAATCTGATCTTTCAAAATATTGCATTTTCTTACCTTTCTTCATCAGTTTCTGAATGCTTTCCCTCCATTCTGACCTCTCATAATCTGAGGACAGCAGGAACAGGTAGCTCTGGAGAGAGAAAGAGACAGTGAGTAGAATAACAATGGCTCCCCCTATTAAAAAGCTATAAACAGCAGAAGCACAACAATTAAACAGAACAGTGTTACAACAGTGTTGTGAATCAGATTGTCAACACTGTTGTGCAATGCGGTACCTTGCCAAGTTTGTTGTGGATGCGGAATGGGATGGTGGGGGAGTGTAAAAGCAGATACGACTCCTGCTCATTCATCTTCTTCCTTAGACGATCCACGTTGCGACCCTGACCTTTCTGTGCTTTCTGTTCACACACAAATCAATCTGATATTAGTACATTAAACATGCACTTGCAGTTATGGTCAGAATTATTTGCGATCCTAGTAAATATGGTCAAAGAAGGCTGAAAAAATAAATCTGCATTGTTTATACCTTTGATCTTTCATTAGTTTTTTTTTCCTCTGAGTCTGCACTACACATGTCAGCTGCGACGTCAGTGGTAAACAGTGTTGTGTGTTGTGTACAAAGTAACGCGTTACAGTAACGCGTTACTACTAAAAATTTGGTAACGAAACGTAGTTTCTTTTTAAATTCGGCGCAACGTTACTTTCCCCATGGAAAAATTTGACAGCGACACTTTTTTCCCAGCTAGGTCTACTGTGGATACTAACAAGCTCCACACGGTAGCAACGGACAGAGGCTTAGCAGAGCAATCATGGCAAGCGAGAAGCAGCCAACGCTAACTTTTGAGGGATGGAAGTATTCCCACTACTTCAAACTCGTTGAAACTAAGGGGAGGAATGTGAGTGTAAGGTGCACACTGTGTCCTGGCGAGAAACTTTTGTCCACCGGCGTTAACTCAACTGCGAACCTCAACAAGCATTTGAAAGGAAAACATGCTAACATGAAGCTTGTCGCTCAAGATCCCTGGGGAAATGATGATGTGTCGATTCCAACCCCAAATAAGCAGCTAAAACTTCATTTTCACCACCAGGAGGTAACTAAACAAGAGTTGGACAAACTTGTCGCTTCGTTCATCGTCGATGAAATGTTGCCCATCAGTACTGTCGAATCTCCCACTTTCAGAAAGATACTTAGCAAAATACCAATAACAGGAGACAGGCGGCCATGGTCAGATCGTAGAACTTTCACGGGCTATCTGGACGAATGTTATCTAGAAATGGAGACTGAATTAAAGAAAACGTTCGAGAGTTTGCAGTATGTGTCAACCACTGCGGATTTATGGAGTAGCCATAACAGAAGCTTTCTGGGAATCACCGTGCATTGGATCAATCCACGCAATTTGAATCGTGAGAAAGCTGCCATCGCATGCAAACGAATAAAGGGCAGGCATACATATGATGTTGTTGGCTTTGAAATGGAACAGATTCACTCAACGTTTGGCCTTTCACATAGGATCACACACACAGATGGACATCAGAGTGGTCTGCCACTCCTAGCCATTTTGGCATAAGTTGTCGCTTCTTGCGCTTGGCCCCGGTAATGGCTGCTTGCAGCTATATTTGTTACTATGGTTGTCTTCTACCAACCCTGAAGACCCTGATGTCAAGGACGCTCGCACTCCAAAATGGACTGTCAAGGATGACAGCAGACCTACCGGGTGTAATTGTACAGGTAAGCCAATTCTTAATAGCCTATCTGAAAGTAAGTAGCTAACAGGCCTACGTGTTGTATCCTAGTCATTAAAAAAAACGATTTAGTTTCATATTTATGTAAACAAAAACAAAAAAAAAACAAAAAAAAATGTTTTTCATCTATGTTGATAATATGAAAAGTGAAAAGCACGAGTAAGATCATAATTTTGCGTAATATATCGGGAGACAAATGGAGTGGGCAGACATGATTTTGACCACTTCATTGTTTTTTTGTTTTTTTTTGTAGAAAGCCTTTCTTTAAAGTGATTTTTTTTTATATAAATTGTATCTTAATTTCAATCAATGTTTTAACAACCAATTGCCTAGATTTATTAAATAAGAAATGAAGAGCTCTTTTCCAAAACGCGATAAACGCCATTTAAAAAAAAAAAAAAGAGTTTGTCGTGTCATTCTGCTGTGGACAGAACCCTTTCGCTGCTCCATCAACGTTTCATGCCAAATCGCTATATTTCCCTGTTTAAAATGTACGGCAAGATACAGTTTCTTTCCAAAACGCGATAAGCGCCAGCCCTGTTTTTAGCCAAAACGCGATAAATCCTCGAATTCGATGCAATCCAGCACGGCGGCACTCTGAACAGAGGTTTGTTTATGTTTATTCATTCCTCAAAATGAGTCCTAGTTTTCTAGTCGACTAGAAGTAGATCATTTTAAGCCATTTGTCTAATCAGTAATCACATATATTGATTTAATTAAATAGGAGAGAAACCATATGAGCATATTAAATTGCCTTTTCCGCATCTCAACGCATGCATAAAGCTTGCCACAAAGAACCGGCAAAAGTAATGATTATGCATGAAACATTTGAATTGTTTATTAATAAACTATTGTTTTCTGTCAGTGTCAGCAGCAAAGAAAGTTGATGATGCTTACTTATCTTGCCATCTTCGCAGTGAACGCGCATAGGCCTATAGAAACGCATACTTCGAATTAGCCTACATACGCAGAGCGTTGCCAATTTATTTTCGTTTTTAATTGTTTTGTTTAAAAGTATTTAAAGCTTTCTGTAGCTTAGTTCTCAGGTCTGTGAAGCAAGCATCGCGGTGTTTAATATATGAGACGCACTCCGGTTCACATGTGCGCCTCTGTGTCCTGATTATATTGTCTGATATTTGCTTCTAATGTTTTAATCTAGTCAATTTGTTGATGAAACATTTATTAAAATGAATATACAATTTATATCAAATGAAATTTACAAGCTCTCTACAAAACAAAACTTAATAAGTGGTCAAAATCATGTCTGACCCAATCCAAATATTTTCTGATATTGGGCAGCTTTTGAATTTTGATCCTATCTTACTCATCTCATGCGGTTCCCTTTTCATAGCCTACTCAACATAGATGAAATAAGTAACGTAATATTATTAAACACAAATGTGAAACGTATAGCCTATGTTTATTTTATGTTTTTTTTTTTTTTTTACTTATATTTAAGCGTCACGCCACTCCGCTTTTCTCACATGCTATGTAGCCTATACATGTGTGTGTGCATGTGCTGGAGGGGTGCCCATCCCTTTTTTGAATATATCGTTATCATTATTGATCATTTTTTAATAATTAGTTTTTCATGCATATGTTAAAATTGGTACTATTTGTTTGAGGTTTGACACTTTATTAAAAATGACTTTACTAAAAATGATACAAATAATTGATGGATTTATAGCGTTTTGAAAAAAAATAAAATTAACTTTTAATTTATCATTAACAATATTGTTGTTTGATTTAATATTCATTGTTCAAAATGTTCAGACTGAACCAATAAAACATTTCAACAGGATAATTTGAATATTCACAAAATGTGTGGGTCTAGGTAAAAAAATGTAAATTTTCCTGAAAACTATTGAAATGGATTTATAGCGTTTTGGAAAAGAGCTCTTCAAATATAGCAATATAATCATGACTCATGAGCTCGTCTCATACTGTAAATGAACCGAAACTCAGATAAGTTACTTGCCTCACAGACCTGAGGAATATATAGAAAGCTTGAAATATGTACTTTTAAACAAAATATAGGCTATATCTTTTTTTTCTCTCAAAATATCTTTTTTTTCTACTCCCTTGATAGAGTGAGTCATGTCAACCCGATCACACATACGCATGGATTGGTTAGTTTAGTAGTGGTTTGGGGTGCGTGTGTATTATACGTTTGGGTAGAATTTGTGGTGTGGGGTTCGTGTCGTGTGTATTACACGCAAATGAACTGCGTATCAAATGCACGCAAAAACTGCGTATCATATGCACGTGAAAACTCATTTTCACGTATGAATTGCACGATAATACACAATGCGTGCTATAGAGAGGCATTTTTGAAAACTAAGCTATCAAGACGCGATTCGCACCGGTGTTGGAGAGCAGGGAAGCTTTATTGGCTGCCTTGACGTTGCCGAAATTTAAAGTTCGTTGGATAGGGGGAGCGGAGCGGAGAGAAGCGGCGCGTGCCCTGCTCATCACGGAGTGCCACACTCTACCCCATGTTGCAGAGCCGGCTGAGAATAAAAACAGAGAGGTTGCCGCACACAGCAGCGCCAATGAGAAGGACTTTTTTGCTTTTGATGAGGAGGAAGACGCAATGGCCTTTAGCGCAGACTCAGAGGTACTTGAATACATGAGATCAGGCTCAGAGATAGAAGCTCTCAACCGTTTCCCCCGAGTAAAAGCTGTGTTCATGAAGTACAACACTGCCACACCATCCAGTGCACCAGTGGAAAGGCTGTTCAGCCTGGGAGGTCTTGTGCTTACCCCCAGAAGAAACAGACTTTCAGATAAACGGTTTGAAAGACTGCTCCTGATGAGGTATAATCACCCATTTTCTGAAGTTGTGGAATAGGTTGCCTGCAACCCAAGCCTATGCCCAATATCCTCTTTTATCTGCCATCAAACTGTGAAGAAGGACCAGCATATTTAGTTAACAAAGCCTTTTTAATTCTGAGGCTAGTCATGCTTTAAGTTGTGCTTGATTTTATTTTGGCTAAAATGTCTTTGCCTCTAAGCTGTATTATGCCATTTTATTTACACAAGCCATCAACATCAAGCCATTTTTAAGTTTTTTATTTTTTTGTTGGATTTAGATGAGGCATGAATGTTTTATTTTGAGACATATTTGAGGTTACCGTGTTGTTCCTAAGGAGCCTTGATACTATTTTTTATAATAAAGATCACAAAAGAAATACCTGTTATGTCCTCCATAGTAGAACTTTATGTAGGCCTACACATTTAGGAACATATATTGGGTTCTGCCCAAAGTCAAGGGACATAAAAGTAACGTAAAAGTAACAAGTAACGTAAAAAGTTACTTTCCAAAGGGGATAACTAAGTAAAGTACTTTTTAATAGTAACTTCCCCAACACTGGTGGTAAACAACACTGACATGTGTCGAGTTGAACAAGACAACATGGAGTGTGGGAGAGAGCAGGACCATGCAGCGTTTAATGCTTGGAAGTACCGACATTACTTTGAGTTTGACTCGGTTAAAGGCGAAAAAAAACATCAGCGTCCGCGGTACACTCTGCATGGGAAGAAAACTTTTATCTACAGCGAAAAATTCGACCTCAAATCTGAGCAAGCACCTAGCAAGCCAGCACAGGAATGTGAAACTCACTGAACATAACCCTGAATAGCAAACTGACATGACCGCTGCGGCTACATCCAATTCCACCGGGCTAACCTCCGAGGGACTTAAAACCTCTTGCCTCAGGTGTTGGAACGAATCAGGGAAACCGGATGCTCAGTGCTCCTTGTGGATCCGCTCTGGACAAACCAAGCCTGGTTCCCAGTCCTAATGCAGCTGACGAGCACTGCCACATGGCCAATACCGATGAGGAAAGACCTCTCTCAGGCCGAGGATTTGGCATCCTCACCCGGAACGGTGGGCACTGCACGCATGGGCCATCAACGGGTACCCGCAAACCTCCCCGAGGGAGTGTTAAACACAATAACGCAGGCTAGAGCACCATCTACCAGATGACTCTATGCCTCAAAGTGGTCAGTGTTTGCTGGCTGGTGCAAAGCCCGAGGTTTTTCACCCATAGAAAGCGGGGTGACGGAAGTGCTCTCCTTCCTTCAAGAGCTGCTGGATAGAGCAGCTCTTGAAGGAAAAGCAGGACCCCTTCCACGCTCAAAGTTTATCTGGCGGCCCTAGCAGCGTTTACGAAACCCGCAACTGGCCTGTCACTGGGGAAAAACGATCTGGTCATTCCCTTCCTAAAATGAGCTAACAGGCTGAATCCTCCCAGACCCCCCCTCAATCCCCATGTGGGACCTTTCCACGGTTCTGGAAGCCATGAAAGGTGACACCATTTGAGCCAATCCAGATGCCGGATATGAAACACCTGTCGTTCAAAAAAGCGTTTCTTATAGCTCTCACTTCAGTAAAGCGCATAGGGCATCTAGAAGCACTCTCAGTGAGCGCGACGTGTCAAAAAATTTGGGCCAAATGACTCAAAAGTCATACTCAAACCAAGACAGGGATGTGTGCCTATATCCCTCAACACACCATTCAGGGCCCAGGTTATTTCCCTGTCTGCCCTACCGGTTTATAACGAGGAGATAGATGCGAGCCTCCTTTACCCAGTCAGCGCATTAAGAGCTTGTGTGTCTCGCTTGTCTGTTTTTTTTTAGACAGACAGACAGACAGCTTTTCGTTTCGCTCAGCGGTCGCGCTAAGGGCCAAGCTGCATCGAAACAGAGCCTATCCAGATGGATAGTTGATGCCATAGCGCTGGCATACACGTTAATGGGCCTTAAGTGCCCTTTAGGTGTTAGATCGCATCCCACTAAAGGCATGGCCTTGTCGTGGGCGTGATCTAGCGGGATTACCTTGCAAGATATTTGTATGGCGTCAGGTTGGATCTCCCCGTCTACATTTATAAAGTTTTATAACCTAGAGGTTTTTGGAGGTGGTGTACAAAACATGCATACACCACCTCCTGAGCTGGTGTAGGTTTTGAACGTACCGTACGCCAACGTCCATATTGATAAATCTCAAAGTCACCGTGGTTTTAGGAGTACGCTGGAAATTTGGTGTACGCACTTTTGATAAATGAGGGCCATTGTGTGTATGAGCTTTAGTGGAAATTATGTTATCAGGCTTCCACAGCTAATTAAAGACTCCAGAGCTTCACTGCTCTGTCAAAGTAATGTGCTGATATTATATCTTGACAATGGTATCAACTATATGACTCTATGGTGCAGTAATCGCTCTGACGGAAATCTCAGATGAGAAGATCTGACAATCCCAGAAGTGAGCACTCTTAGAGTAGAACTCACTAGATTCTCTAATTGCTAGCTTGCATAAACAATCCGTTGATATAGTGGAGTCAGCCATGTTACCGAGGCTAAGAGTCGGGTGTCACCTTTCCTCTGCATGTACTGCCCTGTGGTGACCTCACCTGAATAAAGGAAGCGGGCTGTCTAGGATCAATCTAAGTGTGAACTGTAGCATCACGGTGACCTGCTTTGGCAATGCAAAAAAATCAGTAAAAAAAAAAAAAAACAACAATATCAAATCCACTTTCTCCCAAATTATAAATAGAGGCCCAAAAAACAATGCTTCTGTGAGTCTGAGCGTCTGAAACGGTTATACTGATTATATTAGGTTGATTATATTAGGTAGTTACACTGATTATATTTGGTTGAGAACTTATTGAACACAGCTGAGTGACGACATGTTTTATGTTGCCCAGACAACTAATTATGGCAAATGAAGTTAAAATATTTTTATTTATTTTTATACTTTAAAAGTGATTTAAGTAGGTTTGGCTTATCAATTCCTGTGTGCACATTTAATGTAATATCAAACCATTTTCAAGCGCAAGACGACGCGAAAGAGAACTCAATTCGGCACTCACGCCACATCCAATGTATACACACGGAGAACCTCCTCTCATATGGCCTGTTTACACCTGGTCACTTCATGCGTTTTTACAGATCAGCTATCTGATTTATCTAAACAAATCCATTTATACCTGGTCACATAAATGTGTTTTCGCAAAACGGATATAAATTCAATCCTCAATTCCCGTGCTATATGCAGATTAAATGTTCTCGTTCACGTAAATGTAACGAGTTCACGTCACCGAAAGCAACTGATATGACCTCCATTTTATTGATCATCAGCAAATTTCAAAATCAAAGACCACAATAGAAGACAGCGGCAAAATCACTGGTGAGATCATTTCGTTTCTTTACTTTTAATGAAGATGATTGTGTGTAGGGATGCACCGAATATTCGGCCACCGAAAAGACTTTTATCACCGAAACAATACGGCCGAAATGTTGTGATGACGCAACCAGAAACCATGACCTGCACGTGCTTGTCTGAAGCAACATGTCTACGGTGCGGACGTATTTCAGTGAATCTGAACCCGCGAGGAGACGGAAGCCTTGTTTATCCACCTATATCTGCTCTAAACAATGCGCGCCGCCATGACGACGAGTCCGGATGTGAGCGGGTCAAGTATAAACTGTGGAGACATCTCCACAGACAGCGCGCGCACCGCTCCAAACGGTTGAGCCGTTTATAGTGGACCCGCTCGCCGTTGTACTATTCCTTGAAACGACAGGGGACGACTCAAGTAACTGTCCTCTAGGAATCGGTGAGAAGAAGAAAGATAAACACATTACAATGTTTATTTTTAGTATACCACCACCAATACAAAAATAATCATGTAAAACCCAGTAAACCCTGAGATTATTACTAGTGACATTACAAAAAAATATATATGGGAACATGTATGTATAGAACTAAATTATTGCTCTCTTTAATATTTTCTACATTCACTAAACATGTTTCATTAAGTTTTTATGTACATTTATATTAAATCATGGACCTTTGTTCATTTAAAAATGCTTTTTATGGTATTGTATGCAAAATTTTTAAAATGTAAGAAACTAATTTAGATGTGCAAACTGGGTGCTGGTGTGATGAGAAGAAGTTTGCGCTCGGCTTTGTTTTTATGAGAGAACATTTAATTTTAAAACCTTTCTGCAGGCTATTAGATTATTATTTAATATACACATGAGTGGGGTCAAAAACATTTTAGTTTGAATTTTATTTTATACTGTGCATTGTGCTAAATAAATATTTGCATAATTTGTAATTGATTTATTCTTTAAAAAGTTTATATTAATTGATGCAATTGCAATGCCTTGATTTTAGTAACGTTTGTACACAGTCATAGCCATAAATGCAATGATACTAATAATTGGCATAATTTCTTTCGGTGTTTCGGTTTTCGGCCTTGGTTTCCTCTTTTTCGGTTTTCGGTTTCGGCCAAGAATTTTCATTTCGGTGCATCCCTAATTGTGTGTTAAGCTTCTGTGATTTACTTTCACTTTGATTTGCGATAGTTTGCACGTTGGCTTGATGAATAGAGATGCTAAGCTGCGGTGATGCTTGCTGCAGTAGAGCCGTCATATCTGCCATCATATCATATCGTCATACCCTAGAATGATAAAAATCCACCCAGTGGTTTTTTACAATCTCAATAAATCATATGCACTGTCTCAGAATGAGCTGTTCTAAGATTCAGCGCTTTGTCACGTAGAATTGAGCAAGGGGTTTGATTGACAGTGTGGTTGTGGCATAGACCCCGCCCTCGGTGATCTGTACACCATCCTCCATTGTTTCAACGACAGCCGGTAATGTCTCTTGGAAAAATAATAAATAAATAATAAATAAACTGTAATAGGTATCAAGTTACACCCTCATTCAAAGGCAGGGTGGGGATATGCAGCTCATTTGCATTTAAGGTGGTATACACCAAAACAGGTCATTTTTAAACAGGCCCCAAAAATTACATTTTCAAATGGTTATAATAAATTAACTGTGGAGTATTTTGAGCTGAAACTTCACAAATACATTCTGGGGACAACCGAGACCAATATTACATCTTGTAAAAAGGGGCATAATAGGTGCCCTTTAATGCATCAACAACTGTTAACAACATAACTGTTATCAGATCACTGATGAAACAATAAAAGTACCAAATTGACACAACATGCAGTTTTTTTTTTTTTTTTTTTTTTTTTTTAATGTAAAACCCATATTGTAATATAATATGACCAGGCAGTTAGGGTACTAAAAAACAATATTAAAAATAATACATAAAAATAATAGTAATACTAGTAATACTATTAATATGAAGATACTAATATTAAAGGGGTCATGAACTGGCTTTTTAAATGTTATTATATTGTTGTCTGAGGTCAACTTATAACGTTCGCTTAGTTTTTGCATTCAAAAACATCAAAATGAACAAGTAATAGGCTATTTTGTGCCCTGGTTGTGAGCCTACCTAAAAAACAGTCGGTTTTTATGGGCGTGTCGCACTGAAGACTTGGAAGTAAACACCCACTGCTGCGAGTGGAGAACATTTTTGCATATTATAATGAGTTTAACTCACCCGTCGGTGTACGTGGGGGAAAACGTCCAATGTTGTCAAATGGCAACCGGATTCGCCCATACATGTTCAACCCAGAGTCCGTGTGTTGCACAATATTCCTGTCAGATCCAATATAGACGGCACAGCACCGTTCTTTACTCTTAATCGGTCTGCAAATCCAGTCTTGTTGACAAAACAATCCTCAGTGAAATGAAGCGAACAGACGACGATGTTTTACCTCATCAGCTGGAACGTCATTAAAAATACATTTTATCCATGCAGTCCTATTGGAATCCAGAGGAAGCTTATGCAGCGACTGTCTTGCACAACCAGGCACTGCACAATATTCTGTATTGCTCGGTAGCGATCCAGTTTGTCATCACGAGGTAAGCATGTACATGTATGATACTTATGTGTGTAATGTGCGAATCGGTGGGCGGGGCTAAACCTGCCGTGGTGAAGCAGGCGTTGATCATCTTCTGTGGGGGTGGTGTTTTATCCTCTTTGTCGTCATAGTTCCCCACTTTTAAAAACGAGTTGTTTTTAGAGGCTGTGTCAATAAAAGCTTTTATTGGACTAACAAGGACGTTTTCAGTTCTGAAACTTACAGGATATTCTTATAATATGATGACCTCTTAGATGTCAAAAGCTCAAGGAAAATTTGATTTCTCAGTTCATCACCCCTTTAATGAAAATAAATATTGTTGAAAAGGTTATTTATACCACAATTAAGGTCCTATATAGCATGTTCAAAGCATGGTTCTTTATGGAACCTTATAAAAATTGTTCTACTTAGCACCAAAAAGGGTTCTGCTTTTGTTACAAGCCAAATAACCCTAATTTGGTACTGTTTAGAACCATAATAATATAATACTTTTTCATATACCGTTTACTTTATTTAATAGTTCTATCTAATAACGTATTAGATAGGACTGTTAAACAGATTGTTAATTAAATAAGACAGAATGCCTAACACATCTAAATTATAAGGCGTTTTTCACTTTAAGCTCTCGTCAACAATTACACATTGCCGATTAAAGATTATATACAATCTTAATAGTAATTAAGAAAGATGTGGTTTTCAATTGGTAAAATGTGCTTGTAAAAATATTTGATCAGAATATCAACTTGCCTAATAATTATGTACTGTTAATGTAATTATAACAGTAATATACAGGGTAAATTTCCAACCCATAGGCAATGTCTTAACAATCACCACTAATATTTAGCTTAATATTTAGCTTAGTTTTAATCATAAGTCCTCATTTAGATCATACCTTCTCTTTCTGGATCTCGCTTTTGATGGTGGAGATCTTGATCTTCATTTCCTCGATCTCGTGCTCAGAGAGTGTCTGGACGTGAGGGAGAGAGTCCGTGTCATCCAGAGTCTGGAAGCTCAGATCAGCCAGAGGGATGTACCATTTACACTCATACTGCTGATGTCTCCTGACAAACACACAAAGAGAGAAACATACTTAAATGTCAAATAAAAGCATGATTTAGTATGTTATTTTGTATTGCTTTAATTTTTATAAATAAGCCCACTAAATTAAACTGATATTGATATATTTATATATTAAGTATATCATTTATATTAAGTGTATACATCGTTCCTGCTTGCAAACACATGCTTCATTATATAATTTTCTTCCTGGCTCTGTTGAGACTTATGCCGAGTTCAGACTGCATGATTTTCAAAGTAGTCGGGTCGCTGTTCTTTTCACACTGCTTGATTATCTTGGCCAGCATTCAGTCACTGCTGTGTTCACACTGGACGATTGATTGGTGACAGAAGGTTTCACACTGCATGACTTTACAATAGTAAAAATCGCCGTCAGACTCTGTCTAGCACGCTGCGCGCAAACTACGTTTCACAACAAACACACGAGATGTGAAAAGGAAACAATGCGACACCACACGTGCAAGACCGGAGTTCTCACGTGAGACTTTTTTTTTTTTTTTTTGACCCGGTTGTGGAACAGCTGGTGAAACGTCAGACACGAGTGCTCCTGCCAAATTTCTACAAATTTATCTTCCATTTATTGTGTCCAAATAGACAGAGAAGAAGCTTTTTTTCTGAAACAATGCCATATCATGTTGATATGTGATCTATAACTCCTCCACAAACTCCCTGCTGTTCTGTATCTTGCTCTCTCACTGGCTGCCGGTGATCGCCGATGTAGTTTTCAGTCAAAACACTTTTCACACAGCAGGATTTTGAATCGTTGGGCGTCGGCGACTCGTTGGTGATTCTCTCAGTTCGCGTCTTTGCTCATTCACACTGCGTGATTGTCACTCGTGTGAACGAGCAGTAGCGGTTCTAGGCACGGGCGAACCGGGCAGTCGCCCGGGGCGGCATTTCTTCATGTCACATGGGGGGCGGCACGAGCAGTTAAAAAAAATGGGAGTGCACGTGCACCCAAACACTTGGGTGTTTTTTTCTCTTCTCCGTAAATAAATCTTTTAGCAGAGCTACAGCAAGCGTTTTTCTGTGGTGGAAATACATTAGCTACTAAAACTTCTTTGTCGTTGGAGAGCGCAGTGTAATGAGTGCATGGTTCTATAGCAAACGACAGCCATGGGAAAATTGGTACTAATTTTACTATTAATAATAAAAGATAAGCTGTGCATTATAAATGTCAGGAATGTATCTTTATTGACTCATTCTTTTTATAGAGATAATTTAAATGCTGAAATATGAGGTTTATCTTTATATAAAACCTTTTTTTGTGTTAACCTTTTTTAAAGTTTAGTAGGTAAGATGAAAGACACTCCTTTAAAACAAATCTTTAATGTTATTAACTTGGTGAATTGACACTGTGTTATTAGGCTTTTTGAACAAGATTTCTCTGATCATTTTGGTCACTATATTCTATATTATTTAATACTTTTCATAATGATCAACTAAAATCAACTTTAATTATGAGTTTTTACAGTAGCCTATAATATGCAAAGTATTTTTTTTTCAGGGGGGCGCTCGAAGGGGGTCTCGCCCTGGGTGTAATTCAAAGTAGAACCGCCACTGTGAACGAGTGCCGATTTGCCTGTGATTTCGGGCATTTGTCGGCGATTTCTCAAAACCTGTCGGCGAGCCAAAATCGTGGCTAAAATAATGCAGTCTGAACTCGGCATAATGTAAGCTATTAATGTAAGCACTCACTATGGAGAATATACAATACATACACACACGCTTCAGGAATCAAAACGTGTTTCCACAGCAGAAATGTCACAGTTGGTAAATCCTATGTCTACTTCTTGTCTCGTGTTTCTGTTATTGTTGTGAGTGTGCGTGCTGAGGAGAGGGGCGTGGCCGCTCAATCAGCGCTCATCAGCATTCACCCATCACCAGCTGCAGTCTATCATTCATTTGTATATATTCTCATCAACTTTTCATCTCCTTTGTCAGATCGTTGTTTGTGGTTCCCGGAGTGTATGTTCCCGTTCTCGTTCTGGATTTGAGACTGTCTGCTTGTTTCATCATTTATAATAAAGAGTTAACTGCAATTGCTTCCGTCTGATCTATCATGACAGAACGATCTGACCAATGCATGGAAGCAGCGGGAGGCTCACCGAGTTCACTGGATGATTTCGTGTCGAGCAGTCTTCAACAAATGGACACGCAAGAAAAGAATCTCAACGATACGGCTCGCGCTGTCCAGGCGTTAGTGGCGCAGGTGTCCACGCTCACCCAACAGATTCAACATCTTCGTATTCCCACTGCGCCACCCCCGCCGCTGATTCCCCACCACCACCAGCGGACTCATCCCAGTAGGAGCCCCGTCTCCCGGTTCCAGAGCCTTATTCAGGTGAAACAAACTTCTGTCGAGCATTTTTAACCAGATGTTCATTGCATTTCTCCCTGCAACCCAGGATATTTCGTGAGGAACAGACCAAGGTGGCATTCGTGCTGACGCTTCTGACTGGGAAAGCGGCGCTATGGGGAACAGCGGTGTGGGAGAACCAAGACGAATGCTGTTCCTCTTTCCAGAAGCTCTCCGAAGAGATGCGGCGGGTCTTCGGGCCGCATCAGGATGAGAGGCTGCCAGGGTGCTGACATGACTTCGTCAAGGAGAGAGGTCCGTATCTGACTTTTCTATTGAATTCCGAAACCTGGCAGCCGAGAGCCGATGGAATGAGGAGGCGCAGTGGGACATGTTCCTGCATGGGCTGGCTGACCGCGTCCTGAAGGAAATCTACGCACTGGACCTGCCCACCGGACTGAATGATCTCATCACGCTGGCGCTAAGAGTGGATGCACGGTTGTCTTGAGTCAGCAAATGAGGTCAACGCGATCGTTTTCCTGGAGGAGAAGGAGAGGCGGAGATCCCTGGGCCTTTGTCTATACTGTGGTGGAGCGGGACATTTTGCTTTCAATTGTCCGTTAAAAGGCCCAGCCCGGCAGTAAATATGAGGCTACTGTCAGGTGGGATCTCTGCCGAGAAGACCTCATCGACATCTACCTTCCTCCCGGTAAGGCTCCGATGGTCAACTCACCTCCACGATTGTCGGGCACTACTGGACTCCGGGGCAGAAGGTAATTTCATGGACTATTGATTCGCACGAAGACTTCATATTCCCCTCAAACCCCTTTCATACCAGATTGATGTTCACGCCCTCAATGGCCAAAGACTCCCCACAATTTCACTGACCACCGAAGACATCACCCTCATAACATTCGGCAATCATTCCGAGACTATTTTTTTTTACATTCTGGACACCCCACTAGCACCAATCGTTCTTGGTCACCCATGGCTCACCCGTCACAACCCCAAAATAGACTGGCAACTTCAATCTGTGGCATCTTGGAGCAGTTTTTGTCATAAGTCCTGTCTGGTGTCTGCCTGTCCGTCTGTTTCTGTTCATGTGTTACAGGAGGAGACAGTGGATTTATCAAACATGCCCACGGAGTATCGGGATCTGAAGGAGGTGTTCAGTAAGTCTCGGGCTGATTCTCTTCCTCTGCATCGTCCCTATAACTGTGCTATACTGTAGACTTATTGCCAGGTACGTCTCTGCCTAAGGGCAAATTATATTCACTTTCTGCCCCAGAGTGAGAGGTCATGGAGAAATACATTTCTGATTCTCAAGCAACGGGATTCATCCGCCCTTCCTCTTCTCCAGCGGGGACGGGGTTCTTTTTTGTGGGGAAGAAAGATGGATCATTGCGACCTTGTATTGATTACCGGGGGTTGAACAACATCACGGTAAAGAATACTTATCCTTTGCCATTGATGTCTTCAGCTTTCGAGAGGTTGCAAGGAGCATCTATCTTCACAAAACTGGATTTAAGGAATGCTTATCATTTGGTCCGCATCAGGGAGGGGGATGAATGGAAGACCACTTTTAACACCCCTAGGGGGCACTTTGAATATTTGGTTATGCCTTTCGGTCTTTCCAATAGCCCAGCGGTCTTCCAAGCACTTGTCAATGATGTGTTGTGAGACATGGTTGATCAATTCATATATGTCTACCTGGATGATATATAGATTTTTTTCTTCGTCTCTCCAGGAACATGTGCAACACGTTCGACAAGTGCTTCAGAGGTTGTTAGAGAATGGGCTTTTTGTCAAGGCAGAGAAATGCGTTTTTCATGCAGTCTGTTCCTTTTCTAGGTCACATCATCTCGGTTGAGGGAATGCGCATGGATCCTGACAAGGTTAAGGCTGTGGTAAATTGGCCAAGTCCAGATTCCCATAAGGCCCTACTGAGGTTTCTGGGGTTCGCCAATTTTTACCGGCGTTTCATTTGCAATTTCAGCCGACTAGCCGCGCTTCTGACTGCCTTGACCTCCCCCAGAACGACGTTCAGGTGGTCAGCTGCGAAGCTGCGTCTGCCAAACTGAAGGGTTAGTTTGTTTCAGCCCCAATCCTGATAACCCCTGATCCATCACGTCAGTTCGTGGTGGAGGTCGATGCGTCAGAGGTGGGGGTAGGTGCAGTGTTATCTCAGCGCCCTCCTTCAGACGACAAGATGCACCCTTGCGCGTTTTTTTCGCATCATTTATCCCCTGCCGAAAGCAATTATGACTTTGGCAACAGAGAGTTGTTGGCGGTCAAGTTAGCATTGGAGGAGTGGCACCACTGGTTAGAAGGGTCAGGGGTACCTTTTATTGTCTGGACCGACCACAAGAATCTGGAATACATTCGTACTGCAAAAAGACTTAATTCCAGGCAGGCTCGGTGGGCTCTTTTTTTTGGACGTTTTGACTTTAATCTCTCGTACCGCCCGGGTTCCAAAAACATCAAACCTGATTGTTTATCGCGCATTTTTGACCGTTACGATCGCCCGTCTACTCCCGGGTGCATTTTACCAGAGAATCTATTCATCTCTACACTCACATGGGAAGTCGAATTGAAGGTCAAGAAGGCCTTAGAAGGGGTAACGCCTCCGACTTGTTGCCCACCGAACCGTTTGTTCGTGCCGGAAAGTTTACGGTCCAGCGTCATTCAGTGGGGTCATTTTTCCAATGTGGCTTGTCATCTAGGAGTCAATCGTACTATGTTTTTGGTTAAGCAACGATTCTGGTGGCCTCTCATGGCTCGTGACGTTTGCAGTTTTGTATTGGCTTGCTTCAGTTTGTGCCACGGGTAAGACTTCCAATCAACCTCCAGATGGGTTACTTTAACCGCTGCCGGTGCCTTCGAGACCCTGGTCCCACATCGCGCTAGATTTTATCACTGCCCTCCCACCCTCCCAGGGTCACACGGTAGTTTTGACCGTGGTGGACCGGTTCTCGAAGGCGGCCCATTTCATTCCCTTGCCCAAATTACCTTCAGCCAAGGAGACAGCGGTGAGTGTCGTTGACCACTTCTTTCGGCGTCATGGCCTCCCGACAGGCGTGGTTTCTGACAGAGGACTAGGGATGGGTATCGTTAAGGTTTTATCGGTATTACTACTCTTACCGATACCGCTTATCGATCCGGTACTTTAACGGTATTCTTATCGGTTCTTTTTGGTGTTTTTTATTTATTTATTTTTTTTTAAGAATTAAGAACATAATTAAACTTTATATTTTGAAATGTAAAATATAAAAAGCAAAACGAAGAAAAATATATTTTTGTTATGCAGCAATGTGCAGGCTTTTTTTGTTTATACAAAAAGAACACATAAGAAAAAAAAACAAGTACAAACACAAGAATACAATTAATCAAAGGTACAAATTATATACAAAGTGCTTTAATTTCAGGAAGGTCTACTAGCATATCTTGTCAGGTAATTGTTTCTGTCTGAAAAGAAACCTATTAATCAAATATAAAATAGCACTGTAGTTTATCATAGATAGAATAATGCTTATTAAATCTAAAGTTACTCATTCAAAAGCTGTGAGTGATTTTCTCTGCCTTTTGTTGTTTGATTTGCATTAATGGCTGAATCGTCAGCAGGTTTAGGCTATTAGACTGCTGGCCCTTTAAGACAGAGTGCAGATAATGGGGACTGATGCACCATCATTTTCTCCCTATTATTTACGTCCGTTTAAGACATACTTGTGTTTAAGTGAATAAACTGTGTTTAAGTGAATCTCAGAGCTGGTCATTTTGACATTTTTATGTATATTTGATAGTTAAGGACGCACAAAGCCCAAGTATATACTTTTCTTGTCTCGTTGCAGTCCGTTTCGGAGCGTGCACCGCCTTGTGAACAGCGTCTCTTGCGCAGGTTTTTGTGTTTTTAATAGCCATTTTTTGATCTTGCAACAGTAGAAGACAGCACTTTGAAACAATCGCCGATCGTGCTGATTCTGACGGTTACGTTTGGGTTTTAGGAAGAACTGACAGCGCTCCGCAGTGCTGTGAAGTAAAGGAAGTTAAGCTGGACAGATCGTTTCGTTTTTTAACGGTTTTATCTCAAATATCTTCTTTTTATAATCTTTGGAAGCCGAAATACAAAATATATTAGAATAATACCCCAGATCTAAAGTGTAACCACGTTGGATGTTTAGTTCTGTCCTCATTGTCACTCATTAAGAAAGGGCTGTCGTGTTGCACGTGCTGTGGCTTTGCGTGAGAGATCGCTCTCTCTCTTCTCTCTTCTCTCTCTCTCTCTTCTGAACTGCGAATTGCAAATTTGCATCACAGACATATGGTTTAATTAAAATATAGTTGATGTATAGAAATGGCTGGTGATATAAACATGTTCGAGATAACGTCTTTATAGGAATAATAAATAGTAGCCCAACTTGCGTGTATTTACTTAATTTCTCCAGTACCGACAGCAGAACCGGTAACGTCCGAGCTTATCGATACAGCAGTCTTTCAAAATTCAGTACCGGGGCCCGTTTAATACCGGGTTTCGGTACCCATCCCTACAGAGGACCCCAATTTGTGTCCAAATTTTGGCGAGAGTTTTGTTAACTTCTGGGGGCGACTGTCAGTCTGTCCTCTGGGTTCCATCCCCAGAGCAATGGTCAAACTGAGCGAGCCAACCAGGATTTGGAGAAAACGTTGCGATGTTTAGTGTCCAATAATCCTTCCTCCAGGAGCCAGCAATTGTCTATGGTGGAGTACGGCCACAACATGTTGCCAGTGTCATCTACGGGCCTATCACCATTTGAGTGTAGTGTAGGTTACCAGCCACCTATTTTTCCTAGTCTGGAATCCGAAGTCGTGGTCCCCTCTGCCCACGCCTTCGTCCAGAGGTGTCACCACACTTGGGCTAGAGCCCGTGAGACTCTACTCCAAGTGGGGGCGCGCACCAAGGTTAAAGCCGATCGCCACCGGCAGAGACCTCCCGTATACGTTGTCAGTTCTAAAGTGTGGCTTTCTACCAACGACATTCCTCTCCGCTCCGTTTCGAATAAACTCGCACCTAAATTCATTGGCCCGTTTGCTGTCACCAAAATCATTAGTCCGGTGACAGTCCGCCTGAATCTTCCTCCAGTGTACAGGAGGATTCATCCCGTCTTTCACGCTTCTAAAATTAAGCCCCTCTTTTATGATTGCATTAATCCACCAGTCCCGGCCGCTCAATCAGCGCTCATCAGCAATCACCCATCACCAGCTGCAGTCTATCATTCATGTGTATATATTCTCATCAACTTCTCATCTCCTTTGTCAGATCGTTGTTTGTGGTTCCCGGTGTGTGTGTTCCCGTTCTCGTTCAGTCTTGTGCTTCTCTGGTTCCGGTTCTTGTTCGTTTGATGTTGGATTACTGTTCGTCGTTGGATTCCACCACCACCACTACTACTGCACGCTGCACCACTCTCTGACCATTGGAGCCCCTGCGCCACTAACCTGTGTGCCTGGATTTGAGACTGTCTGCTTGTTTCATCATTTATAATAAAGAGTTAACTGCAATTGATTCCGTCTGATCTGTCATGACAAGAAATGCTTCATAATGCACTCTTATTGTGAGATGATTGTGATGCCCAGCATCACTCTGCAGCAGAATATAATCTGTTCATCATCATACTTAACAACCAATTAAAATCATCTCCTGAATAATTCAGTCTGAAAAACATGCTGAATTCTTTACAGTCTCTGCCAGTGCTGAGAACAAAACCCAAAACTGAATGTGCCATAATGCCGAGCATATGAGGCAAAGTAGATTACGGCTGCGTCTGAAACATAAAAATGCTTCCCTCGGAAGATGCATTCCCAGGTTAATTCCTAATTAATATTAGCTTCACTTCCTGTCTCCTGAGATACCTTCATCTGATCAATTTTTGAAGGTAGCATAGATGTATCCTTCACTGCCTATGAAATTCCACAATCCTGTGCGAGCCATTCCATGACAGTGGTTGGTGGTTGTGGTTGGTGGTCAGTTTGTGTGTAAATGTATATTTATATTTGCTTAGTCACAAATCTTGCTCAATTTTGTTGTAGATCATTAAACCATTACGTTGTCTCAGAAGCTTGTTCGAAATCATGAGCTATCTTCAGGTGCACACAGCCTGTAGAGTGTGTGTGTGTGTGTGTGTGTGTGTACTTGTCTACCTATCTAAGAGGGGACTTTGGTGTCGTTACACACTCACCAACAGGGGACCGCCGAGGGAAGTGGGGACATTTTTCAAGTCCCCTGTTAGCTATGCCTTAAAACATGTTAAAATCAACTAAAAAACGCTCTGGTGAATTTTTTTAACTTTTGACCAAGTGGGGACTAACACATGTGTGTGTGTTTAAGCCCATACTCAGCAGCGCTCCTGTAGGCTGGAGCAGGAACTGCAGTGGCCCATTAACACACGTCGTTCACACTTCTCTATTGTCTGAATGGCTGGCTGTCCCAAAGCCTCTGAGACTGTAGAGCTGCTTAGTTAAGGTACTTTCAGTAAATTTAATAACCCCACACTAGTAATCATTAGTTAAGCAATAGTAAATGCTTAACTAATGAAAATACAATTATTAAAACACATTATAGATATGCTTTTAAAACAATATTAAAGAATTTATAGCTTTAAAGCTGTCTTTATAAATTGCTGATTATTGGTTTAAAAGCATATCTATAATGTGTTTTAATCATTTTAATTCCATGCTTTATTAATGAACAATTTATGATTTCTAAATGAAGTATAACATTATAAACCATAATAATAAACCAATATAAAGTTATTTAGGAGTTGTCAGTGGTTTATAAGATCACTTAGAAAGTGAGTAAATGATTAATAAACTATTTCAATGTGCATTCATGTATCTTATTATTCAGACATATAGTAATAGTTACTTAGTGTGTAAATACATTTTTAACATGTATTTCTACTGTAATCCAAGGTTAATTCAGGTAGTTATCAACCATTTAGTAGTGGTCAGTTTACTATTTTGTGAGCTCATCTAAAGTGAGGACCTGTTATGCCTTGTAACGCATTTATAAAAGAGATTTCAAAGGCTCAGTTAAATATTTGTATGTTCTTTTATGTTCAAAGTGTTGTGTTTGTTTCCTTTTTCTGTTTAGAAGAGAACTGAGCCTTTAAATCTAATTTATGAATGCTTTACAAGATATAACTATTCCTCACTTTAGATGAGCTGCCAAAAAAAGTTAACTGACTACTACTAAATGCTTAACTTCTTGCATTTACTACATTTAAATACACTTAAGTGATCTCATGAATCACTGACAACTCCTAAATAACTGGTTTGTAAATAATGTTATTCTTCATTAGGAAATTATAAATTGATCATTAATAAAGTATGAAAATACAATGATTAAACACAATATTATGCTTCTAAATAAAGAATAAAGCATTTACACAAGAATAGAGCATTTATAGCTGTATTTATAAACTTCTTATTAATGTCTATTAATGCTTTATAAATTACAGATAAACTATTTACTAATGATTAACTAATGATTGATAGCATGCAGTTATTATGAAGTGCCCAGCGGCAACAGTTCGAAAGCAGAGGCGAGAAGACGCCTCTTATCATTCATAATATAATTTTTTTCTTATTTAACGCTCTCTCTTCATAGATACTGTCTATGCTTGGTTATAGCAGTCCCTAACAATTTACTTGCCATTGTTACTTTTCTTAATAATTTTGTCTGTACCTCAGTAGCTATTCCATACTAACAAATAATACAGAATATCATAACACTTTCGATGAAATTCCTATAAAACATCAGAAGCTTTATGTTGTGGACAATACAGGAAAGTTATTGCTTTAAAAAATTAATTCTCTGTTGTGGCTTTATACTTACAGTATATGATTGGTCCACATATCCCATTTAAGCTTATTGCCTACTGATAAGTTGTATTTGACAAATATACAAATAGTTGTATTTGACTATATTTTACATTTTACAAGCAGTTTTGACTGATATGTGTGCACTGTAAAACAATTATTGTTGGTTTAACTTAAAAAATGAAGTTACCTGGTTGCCTTGAAACTTTACGTTCATTGAAATTGAAAAATTGACTTAATACAATGAAGGAGATTGATTTTATAATCAGAAACTCAAAATATTATGTTATCTGAACCACATACATTATCTAAGTTGATTTGACAGAAGAAACAACGTTATGATAACAAATCATGATTTTTTTTTTTTTTACAGTGTATATTACTTTAGTTTGAAAATTACTTCAATTATCTTTTTAACAGTTAACTGGTTTCAATCTTATTTATGGAACAGAAAGTTTTTGTTCAAGATAGGTCATTTCTTCTGTTCTGTCGCTCACCTCCACAGGGATCGATCTCGGCGCCCTCCCTTTACTCGTTCTACATGCTACCATTGGGTTCTATATTTTAATAAGACATGGTGTTTCCTTCCATTCTTATGCTGAAGACACCAAAATATATAGACCTATTGAGAGAAATGATCCGTCTGCTTCCATTTCTCTTTTATTATGCTAAGATGAGGTTACATCTTTGCTTGCAAAAAAATTGTCTTTAAATGAACACAAAACTGCAACAAACAAGCAACCTGTAATAGCAGCTGCAAATGGGGCCTTATTTATCACTCAGAAAGAATTAGCGTTAAACACATTTACACAAACTCTAGACACAGAAGGATCATATGTTCCCCACATCACACCAGGATATTTCACTCAAAATTGTGAAATATTTCACTCATTAAGTGTTTGATTTACTCATTCAACTGATGTTCAAAACAACTGTGTAGTTACAGTGCTGCAAAAAAATGCAGACATGTTTCTTTATAAAATAGCAGACACAATACCACTGATATTGAAAAAAAAAGATCTAAATCAACTTCTAGGTTTGGGTGAAGTGAGAGGGTCACAGAGACAGAACTAAAAACCTAATTTGTCAAATAAACTCTAAAAATAAAAGATATTCAAGACTGTGGTATAAATAATTGGATGATCTGACCATAACTCATACTATCCTTGATTTTCTAACTTAGGACATTTCCTTTGTGTGTGATTACACCCACACTAATTAACATATCAATGCAGCATGGCTGGAAGGTGTCTAGGTGAAGTGGCCTGAGTGCTTACAAATACAGCTACCAATGTTCAAGTATCTGTGCAACTTCTCAAATAAACTACAATAAACTAGAGAAAACGTTGGGATTTACCCTTCCAAATTTATTTTGTAATGTTTTCTTTTGTAAAAATGTATTTAAAAAATAAATAAATACAAGAATTAGACTATCTACTGTTAACTGCAGTACAGTACAGTAATACCATTTTGAAATATAATCTGAATTAAAAACAAAACAAAAAAACCAATTATATTTAACTAAACACCTCCACAAGTGTTTGTGTTAGTCTCAGTTTAATCACCAATTTAATCTATACAAAAGGGGAAAATTAGGAATAATTTTGTGCAGTATTGTAAACATGGATAATGTAACAAACTGCAGTTAACAGTAGATAGTCTAATTCTTGTATTTATTTATTTTTTAAATACATTTTTACAAAAGAAAACATTACAAAATAAATTTGGAAGGGTAAATCCCAGCATTTTCTCTAGTTTATTGTAGTTTATTTGAGAAGTTGCACAGATACTTGAACATTGGTAGCTGTATTTGTAAGCGCTCAGGCCACTTCACCTAGACACCTTCCAGCCATGCTGCATTGATATGTTAATTAGTTTGGGGGAGGGCGATGTAATCACACACAAAGGAAATGTCCTAAGTTAGAAAATCAAGGATAGTATGAGTTATGGTCAGATCATCCAATTATTTATACCACAGTCTTGAATATCTTTTATTTTTAGAGTTTATTTGACAAATTAGGTTTTTAGTTCTGTCTCTGTGACCCTCTCACTTCACCCAAACCTAGAAGTTGATTTAGATCTTTTTTTTTCAATATCAGTGGTATTGTGTCTGCTATTTTATAAAGAAACATGTCTGCATTTTTTTGCAGCACGGTAACTACACAGTTGTTTTGAACATCAGTTGAATGAGTAAATCAAACACTTAATGAGTGAAATATTTCACAATTTTGAGTGAAATGTCCTGGTGTGATGTGGGGAACATATGATCCTTCTGTGTCTAGAGTTTGTGTAAATGTGTTTAACCACTTAACTGTCACCGTCCCACAGGTGGGACGTTTGCCACTATATTTTTAAAACAATAATATCTTAGTAAATACCTTAAATAATATTGACAAACTATATATCATTTGAAAGCTTACAATCTCTAGTTTCCATATTTGGTGACTGATTTTCAAAATATATTACAGAGGAGCCATAATTTATCAATATAAAACAAGAATATTTTCATACTCATAAGGCGTGTTCAGACCTTTATTTTAAAATAGCAGTAAACATGAAAAATCATGAAAAAATGGTAGATACCTCAGTTTGTTTTCATGCCAAAAGTTCAAACGATAGAATCCATTCAATTATTTTGGAAAAAAAAGGTCTGAAAAGTTTGAAATATCAAGAAAAAAATAATAAATTCACCATTTGTGACGCGGCAGCTAGCTATGACTTACATGCGTGTTCTTTGTATGTGTTTCTTAGAGGTTCAATTCATATCAAAATCTGCCAAACTTTCCATGCTAGTTCTGAATAGGATCTCTACTTCAGAAATTGTATGAAAATTGTGAAAATAATGGTTCATATCACTCAAAACACGAATGGAAATGCAGGCGCCCTTATATGGGCAGTAATGGAGTCTGATTGTGCCCTAGTGAAAAAGTTTGGTACTGCGCTCAAACAAAATCTCACTGAAAGCTCATTTTTTGATATATCAACCTAAAATTTGAAACACAACTTGTTCAGATTTTTGGCTTTGATCTTTCTGCCATTTTAGAGTAGCCCAGGTTTTGAAAATATATATTTTATGTAAAATATGAATAATTAATATTTTTACATTGTACATTTCCATAAACTTAAACTTCTATAACTTTTTTTCTGTTTCACTTTCTTAATTTTTTTCACTTCTACAAAAATCTGCCAAATGTCTTCTTTAAAACAAGACCAATCATATGTCTATATTCCAAAGCATTCTTGAATTACAACCATTTAAGTTCGAAATGTGCATTTTCATGTCTATTCAAAAAAGGGGGGGTGACAGTTAACAGGTTAACACTAATTCTTTCTGAGTGATAAATAAGGCCCCATTTGCAGCTGCTATTACAGGTTGCTTTTTTGTTGTTGTTTTTCTTTTTAGAGTTGTATTAATGCATTCAGTGACTACATCTTCCAAACTACATATTTCACTTCGACACAACACTGCTAAAACTCTGAACATAATACAACATTGAACAACTTCTCAAAACTCTTCACTCAGTGATCACACGATCAGTCTTGGCTAAACTAAGATCTTTCGATTTACATGAATTGATTTCTGGCAAACAAAACTTGATTTACTGTACAGGCACATGCTTACATATTATTTCCAAGACTGTTATTTAAGTTCAAAACTTATCAACACAAAAATGAATAAGATATTTCTACCGTATTTCACACTGAAACATATTCTGAATCTAAAAAAAAAAAAACTGAAAAATTAAGAAGTAACTAAACACATACACAAGTCTTAGTCTTTCATGTAAACATGAACCATGTAAAATGCTTGACATTCTGTCCCCCTCACTTTTGAAATGATTGCTACGCCCCTGATTCCACATCCCCCCACACTCATTTACATTTCAATGCAGGATGGCTTTTTGAAGGTGTTTTAGGTAAACTGGTCTGAGCGCTTACAAATACAGCTACCAATGTTCAAGTATCTGTGCAACTTCTCAAATAAAAACTAGATGCAGTTGATAAACTAGATGCAGTTACGGAAGATATTTATCACGTTTTGAAGGCCCATCTAAAAGCACACCTAATCCCGCATAGATCTGAATGCAGAGAAGCTCCTCAAAGCGATGCTGGTGGTCTTAAAATTATCAGTGGGGAAAACTATCACCTCAGTTTTGTGTTCATTTAAAGACACAATTTTTTTGCAAGCCAAGATGTAACCTCATCTTAGCATAATAAAAGAGAAATGGAAGCAGACGGATCATTTCTCTCAATAGGTGTATATACGTATATTGTGGTGTCTTCAGCATAAGAATGGAAGGCAACACCATGTCTTATTAAAATATAGAACCCAATGGTAGCATGTAGAACGAGTAAAGGGAGGGCGCCGAGATCGATCCCTGTGGAGGTGAGCGACAGAACAGAAGAAATGACCTATCCTGAACAAAAACTTTCTGTTCCATAAATAAGATTGAAACCAGTTAACAGTTAAAAAGATAATTGAAGTAATTTTCAAACTAAAGCAGTGTTCATTTTGACAACAAATTTTGATTTAGTTTTAGTCTTTTGACTAAAATGCCATTTAGTTTGTCATATTTTAGTCATCTGAATTGTTTTAGTCTAGTTTTAGTCAACGAAATTCAATATGATTTTAGCAGCCTGGTCTCATTGTTAATACGTAGGTATTTTAAGTTTTTTGCAAAGATAGAAAACATACTTTTTTGTACGTTTGGATAGATGCTGAAATGTATAATATATACGTATTTGCAACATTTAAAAGTAACATTATTATGTTTTTACAGCTACAAAACGTTAAGTATTTACGTATATTCTATGTCATAAAGATATCTGTATATATCCCTTTTTACCATTTTATGTAAGATCCAGTAACCCTAATCCCAAACCTAAACATAACTACACTGTAAACGATTTCTGTTGTTTTCACAGGATTATACAGTTTTTGTCAACAGTTTCTTACTGTATAATCTATGTACAGTAAGTTACAGTAGAATTTAGTTGTTTTCACAGTATTATTTTGTTTTTTCAACAATTATGTACTGTGCACACAGTTGACAGTATGTTACTGTAGAATTTCAATGCATTCTGGAAAAATTATCAGTTACTGTTAATCTAAATACAGCAGTGCAAACTGACCGCGAAAAACTCGACACACAGTTCCACGGGTAAAATTGCTAGACCTCTAATGTTATTATTCTTACATTAAAAAAAAAAGAAATGTAGCACTGGGCCAGTGACCATTAACAGCCTTAATTCAGTGTGCATGAGAGCGCATTTGAATTTTGAAAGAGTTTGTCGTGTCAGTGGTGCCGCTGTCTTTTCTGCCGACCAGGAACTTCTTCATCTGGTAAGTAATAATTATTATGGATTCTTGCTATAACTTTAAAGTTATATAGAATAGCTGACCACAATTTCTGTATTCAATTTAATCTATTCTAGACATTTTACTATAAGATGTACAATTTGACACTCTTCAATGTAACCTAGGGACATGTTACTGTCAATTTAAATACATAAGTACGAAATGACTGCGAAAAATAACCACAACAAGCTGCCATTTTATGAAGAACTCTTCAGTTCCCTTATTCCCTCTGTGAGAGCGTGCAGGCTGTGCATCGCGCCGCTGTCGTCTGCAATGTTTTCGCCATAGCCTACATATGATATATCTGGTTAGTAATGTTATATTTTATGCAAACCATATCAGTTACTTACATTAACGGATTAAGGTTAGAACTGGCCGCGGCATGAACTATATGAAGTTACTTGATTAAATGTGATTTTATTAACATGTATATCATATATAGCCTCTTATAAGGTCAAAATGGTCTAATCAGTTTTGTTATTTACCACGTTATGTCGGTGGAAACGCCTGCACGTTCATTATTTTATAACTTTATAGGGTTGGGAATTGAAAATCGATAAATGTATCCTTAAATCTGATATCCAAGGTTAGAATTCGGATTAGCCTATTGTTATAAAATTAAAGTTTCGATTCCTCTTATTGATTTTTTCACGCTTATTTTTGTGTAAATCCTGACCTGGCAATCTGCTATTTAAGTTAACGTTAATGTTTACCTCAGTGACAGTCTCTACCGCAGCGCCCAAAAAGTGCAGTTTTGTCCAAATACAAAGCTATGTGTGACATTTACAGTATTGTCTGATATCGTAATTGTTTTTATAACTATGTGTAAACTGACATGTAACGTTACTTATTTGAAGGGAAAGACGCCCTGTCAAGCTTCTTTTGTCATACGATGTAACTTAGTATCACACAAGCAAGATTGACGTTTTCACGTGACCGTAAATGAATTGATTTTAAACAGTCCAACAAACAAGATAGTATTAAGTGAATTACACTTTAGACATCATTTTGTCTGTTTTTGCTGTTTAGCTAAAAAAAAACAACAACAACAAAAACAAAAACGCTTTTACTGTAAAAACGTCTCGTCTGTTCTCCTTTTCCACAGGTGTGAGCTGTGCATATTAAGAAGACCCCATCCATCTTGACGACCGATGAATTGTAAATCTAATCTAATTTAATTATTCTATTTATCCAACTACTACTACTATACCTTGGCCAAATACTGACCCACTGAGAACATTTTAAACAGATTATTTGCTATCTGTGAATTTTGAACAGATAATTGCCTATCTGCAAGTTGTTAAGAATTGTTCTGGTTCAGTTGCATAAAAGCTTGGATAGAGAACTTCCTATTGCAAATGTTAGAACATTAAGTCTGCATATAAATGATTATTAATACCGTAATGCAAGTTTTTCATGGCACATGTGCATGATGATATTGTTTTGTGTTTAGATTTTTTTAAAGGACACTGGATAACACACTCTAAAAAATGCTGGGTTGTTTTAACCCAACTTTGGGCCAAATATGGACAAACCCAGCCGTTGGGTTAAATTTTTACATTGCATTTTTAAGCCAACATTTGGTTTTGTCCATATTCTACCCAAAAATTGGGTTAAAACAACCCAGCATTTTTTTAGAGTGCAACTTGTCATTTTGTAAAACTCATCTGGATTGGTGGTTTACTCATCAAAGCTAGTTTATACATTTCTCCCAGCCCTGCAAATCTGGTCATCTAGTTATAAAGGAGCCCAAAACCCTTTAAAATCAGCAACAGACCAGTCTGACCAGTTAGACAGTCTATCTCAAACCAATAGACTATCTAGTTTAAGCCCCCCCCCTTTCTAATAGATTGATCAGATAGCGCCCCTTTAATCTTTTCTATTTTACCTGTTCATAATCATTTTTGCATGAATTGAAATGCATGATTGTTCATGATTTTCATGCATGATTTAAATTGTATTATATTACATTATTATTATTCATGTATTTAATTTTATTCATGTATTTAAATGTATATATGTAAATGTAATGTGTTTGAAAATACACAATAAACCTTGAGCAGTTAAAGCTTCAATTGTTCTTTTTTCTATTTCCTATAGTGCTACTGTGCAACCTGTAGAATATGTAGAAAATCCATAGAAATATTATTTTAACTGTTAAATAATACTCTATTTCTACGGATTTTCTACATATTCTACAGGTTACACAGTAGCACCAAATAAATACAATAACATTTCATAACTGTATAATACTATACAGTATTATTAAAAATTAACAGTGTAATACTGTACTTTAATATGGTAAGAAATTACAGTAAAATAATGTTATTTGATTTTACAGTATGCTTAACAGTACTGTAGTTAGTGTTAAAGTAATTTTATTGTTGAATGAAATACAGCAAGTACTGGATAATTGTTGCCAGTAAGTTACTGTTAATTTGACAAGACATTTTTTTACAGTGTATTTTATACAGAATATAAAAAAGGATAAAACATAATGGACAGATGTGTTGGGAAATGGCAGTTCTATTAACAATATGGCATTAAAATATATTTTGAGCCACCAATCCTACTCCTACCCCTAAACCTACCCCTAACAATTCGTTAAAACTACGTAAACTAACGTTACAATGGGCTATATGCACGCATAAGTTCCGCATTTGACGTAAGGATGCTCGTCCATTTCCGGTTGTGTAGATTAAAGCAGAGGAAAACCGGAGAAAACGGGATTATGGCAGAGTCTTCAATATTTACTGTCCTCCCGTCTTTGAAACGAAACGTACATACGTTTAGATGTAATTTTATATATAGTTATGTTTATTTAATATAATTTTAAAAAGAAGCATAAACACAACGAGGGGTGTCTGTTTTATCTGTTTTTGTGACTAACGTTTCATTAGTATAACCATGGAGTATAAAATTCAATATAAATTATCGGTATTGCATTGGACTCTACGATCGGCGGAAGTTATCGAGCATCCCTAATGCTTCACCGGAAATAACGCCGTGCATAGAGCCCATTATGAAGAAAAACGTGACTAACAGAAAAGTATAATCACAATAATATATTTATTGCGAAAATGTCAAAACCGCTACCAAAAGCCGTTCACATGAAGATGCTTTGCAGTCGCAGTCCTCTCTGGCAACATTGTAATAGTTTTGTATGAAGTACAGAGCAGAATTTAAATTAATAATCAATGAAAATGTTCATCCGGCTTCAGTTCGCAGCTTCGCACTATTTCAAAAGAACTAAACCAACCGTCACAGTCCTTCATGTCTCAATCTGTGATGAGGCAGGGAAGAGCTAATGACCATTTGATATCTCTGCCGTAAAACACGACGTATCGCTTCTCAAGGGCGTGATTTTTGAATTTGAATTCATCACCAGCGCGGGATTTGACGTGTACGGTTGCTGCTGAGAATGGAGGCGAAGATCACGACTGGATAAAAGGTTGAATTAGGATTTTTTTCTTGTAAACAACGTAGGCTATGGATTCTGAAGATTTGGATTACATCAAACTAATAAAATTGATGTCTTTTGTGAATTTATGTTTTGTTTTATAGGAGAAAACACTTTCGGTGCCTCACGGCAAATAAACTATATTACAAAATGGTTAAACGAGTAAAGTTAAAGAATGTATTTTTAAGGTTTTATAGTGTATTGTTTAACACCATGCAGGCGAAACGAGCAAAATGTTAATTTTTATGAGTATTATATCAATAAATGAGACTGAAAACGTAATGAATAAGACAGTTGAATGCAATAGAGTCAAAACATAATGCTACGATTTTAATATGCATAAATTGTGATATGTACAAATGTGTACATCGGTGGATTTGTTCAAACGTAAATAAATTACGTTTTTGTGCTGTCAATAACGTAAATATTTTACATTTTAGTTCTGTAAATACGTCAGTATTATACGTTTCTGCGCATATAAAACGTAATTATATGTACGTATGATAGAACTACACTTTACGTACAAATGCATACGTATTCTCATGAGATCACATTGGATTTTAGTCGACTAAAATATAATGGGTTTAGTTAAATTGTAATGCGTTAATTTAGAATTTAGAATAGAATAAAATGTACAAACCCATACACTCCCGAAGAAAACATCTATTAACCTATTAATATAAATGATTTAAAAGTCTGAACATGCAATACAGATACGGATTTAACTACTGTGATTTAAAAAATATCTTAAAATTAAATAAAAACCACTTTTCCTAAAGTACAACACAGCCTTTTCAATGGATGATATACAGTATGCATTCTTTATAACCATGCATACATCCTTCTTTATTCTTTCAAGCAGAAATATTCTTTGTGTAAATTAAATATAATTAATCCTTATTATACTAAAGCTATTAACAAACTGTGATTGCTTTTCTCTTTTTCTTTGGTTGCTTGATCAATATTAAGGACACAGACCACATTATGTTTGATGCCACTTTCACTTTAAGACGTCGGATTATTTTCAATGACATGCGGATCCAATCGCACTGATGCACATCCGATACACTCACAACTGTTTAAGACATAACCGACATAATTTACATGAATACTGTCCAAAGCGGACATTTAAAGCACTCAATAACCTTGCCCCTTCATATTTATTGGACCTTCTTAATATCTATATTCGATCTCGGACTTTAAGATCGTCTTCCTCGCTCACTCTTGTTCTCCCTAGAACCCGCACTACTTCTATGGGGTCCCGGGCTTTTAGTTTTGCAGCTCCTTATTTATGGAACCTGCTGCCACAGGATGTGCGAAACAGTGAAAGTATTCATGTTTTTAAATCTTGCCTTAAGACCCATCTTTTCCGGCAGGCTTTTATGTTTTATGTGATTTTTATATATATATATATATATATATATATATGTGTGTGTATTAGGGCTGGGCAAAAAAATAGATTTTTCGATTAATCGGTTTTTAAAATGTGGCCGATTCAAAATCGATTCTCAACGGCCTCGAATCGATTTTTTCCGTATAAAGGGCTCGCGGACGCGGTGCGGCGTCTTCTCGTCTCACTGCACTAGGCAAGCACTAAGCGCTGCAGCTGTCGATACACACTCGCGTTTAGGAGTCGGGACACGACGAAATATTCACTTGCACAATCGGGCCAGCATTGCATCGTAACCTATGATGGTAACTAACGTTTATAATTTTCACGTCTTTTTAAGTTTTAGTTTAAACATTCAAGCGATATTAAACCATCCCGTGCTCGCGCACTCTCAGAGATGTCTTTCACTGCGTGCACATACAGTAAAGCCAATCCGCCTCAAACAGCTCGCCTGAAACAAACGTTTTATCCCTGGATTATATCGCTTTAACAGTTAAAAACACGCGACATAATGTCAAAACTCTGGTATTGGTGAGTAACCTCGTAAAGACAGTCTAATGTCTTAAATAAGCATTAAACGCGTGTGACAGACAGACAGTACAAATGAGACAGGGATCCGTTCTTAAAGTGAACGCAGCCATATGTGTCTGTCATTAATTCTGTTGAATTAAAACAATAGAATATAGCATTAATTCTAAGCAATCAGAATTAATAGCCTTTGTATTTAATTCAGTCTTGGACTAAAAAGACTATCCAGTGTTATTTTACATTGGATTACTTTATTCAGTTTCTGTAGTATTTCTGACATACCAAAAAAACTCTTTATTCTATTCTATTTATTTGCTACTTTTTTCAGTTTAATTCGAAGATTGAAATCAAGCTTCCATGTGTTACTTAAACTCTTAACAAAAAAACAAAACAAAAAAAAAACATTTAGGTAAGATCAACGTAAAAAAAAATGTCTAAATATTTTTATTTTTATTTATCTACATCTATCTCAAACATAAAATAACATAATCCTGTTTGATCAAGCTGTGTGACTGTTCTGACTTTTTTTGCATATTGCATCAAAATCCTGTCTTTTCTTTGTCTGCATTTAGTGTATCTAAAATAAAAAGAGTTTTATATACAGGTTTGTGGCTCTTAAAAAACTTTTGCTGGTAATTTACTCACCCCCATGTCATCCAAGATGTCCATATTTTTCTTTCCTCAGTCGAAAAGAAATTAAGGTTTTTGATGAAAACATTCCAGGATTTTTCTCCATATAATGGACTTACATGGGAACCAGACGGTCCAAGGTCGAAAAGACAGTTAATAACAGTTTCAGATGCAGCAGACGATGAATAAGGGTCTTATCATGCGAAACGATCGGTTATTTCAAAACTTATTCCAAAAATGTAACTTTTCTAAGGACAAATGCTAGCCTAGCTCTATTCTGTGAGGCGCGTTTGTAACGTCACGTAATACGTAATTACGTTCAAAAGGTCACGGGCGACGTAGCCGGAAGTACAGAATCAAAATCGTCCGACATCGCTGTTTTACCTTTTAATTACTTTTTTGTAAACAGCGTTTGAGTTAGTTTGCACGTTCAACCTATGCGTTCAACTTGTAAACACTGACTCTGTACTTACGGCTACGTCGCCGTGACCTTTTGAATGTAATCCTGCTGCCGCCACAGAGTGCCATTTAGTTTTATATAAAGTTTAAATTATTTTGTTGTCTCAAATCGTTGATAATGTATACTGACTTTGCCCTATGCTGCAATAAATTTAGTTTTGCATTCATTTACATAAATCAGCTGCTTGAATGACAATTGCTGATGTAATTGGGTTTTCATGTGAGATTCTCAATTCATTCAGTTAACTGATGCTCTGAGGTAGTTTTCAGACTGCAGACTCAGCAACGATTGTATTTAATTGTACAGTACAATTATAACATAGAACAAACATCTTCATTTCATGTCATTAAACATAACAATATTGCTGGCCATACACTGATGAGAAAGTGAGTCCGGTGTGCGATACTTGGAGTTGTCCTAGACGTGGCGCAGCGCTGCGCTTCTCATTCGGTGTGCGACCCCCTTTACGGATGTGTATTTCACTGCCATTTCAATTCACTGTTCACACACACACACAAAGTCCCCACTTGGTTGGATAGATATCATTCAGAAAGTTCCCTCTTGGCTAGTGTGCAGCGACACTGCTGTGTTAATACATGTATATGTTAGTAATATAGACATGTGTGTGCAATGGCACATAACTATGGCAAGTAAATTGTTAGGGACTGCATAACAAAGCATAGAAAGTATATATGAAGAGAGAGCGTTAAATAAGAAAAATAGTATATATATATATATATATACATAATGTATATAATAGATATATAATTTAACTGTAATGAAGACATATTTCACTGCCAGTTCACACACACAAAGTCCCCACTTGGTTGGATAGATATCGTTCAGAATGTCCCCTCTTTGCCAGTGTACAGTGACACTGCTGTTAGTAGTATAGAAATATATAGTTTTAGATCGGTAAGATTGTTTATGTTTTTAAAAGAAGTCTCTTCTGCTCACCAAGGCTGAAATTATTTGATAAAAAAAACAGTAATATTGTGAAATATTATTACAATTTAAAACAGCGTTTTTCTATGTGAATATATATATATATATATATATATATATATATATATATATATATATATATATAATGTATATAATAGATATATAATGTAAGCGTAATTAAGAAAGATTTCACTGCCAGTTCACACACACACAAAGTCCCCACTTGGTTGGATAGATATCGTTCAGAATGTCCCCTCTTTGCCAGTGTACAGCGACACTGCTGTTAGTAGTATAGAAATATATAGTTTTAGATCGGTAAGATTGTTTATGTTTTTAAAAGAAGTCTCTTCTGCTCACCAAGGCTGAAATTATTTGATAAAAAAAACAGTAATATTGTGAAATATTATTACAATTTAAAACAGCGTTTTTCTATGTGAATATATATATATATATATATATATATATATATATATATATATATATATATAATGTATATAATAGATATATAATGTAAGCGTAATTAAGAAAGATTTCACTGCCAGTTCACACACACACAAAGTCCCCGCTTGGTTGGATAGATATCGTTCAGAATGTCCCCTCTTCGCCAGTGTGGAGCGACACTGTTGTTAGTAATATAGAAATGTATAGTTTTAGATCGGTAAGATTGTTTATGTTTTTTAAGAAGTCTCTTCTGCTCACCAAGGCTGCAATTATTTGATAAAAAAAAACAGTAATATTGTGAAATATTATTACAATTTAAAACAGCGTTTTTCTATGTGAATATATATATATATATATATATATATATATATAATGTATATAATAGATATATAATGTAAGCGTAATTAAGAAAGATTTCACTGCCAGTTCACACACACACAAAGTCCCCACTTGGTTGGATAGATATCGTTCAGAATGTCCCCTCTTTGCCAGTGTACAGCGACACTGCTGTTAGTAGTATAGAAATATATAGCTTTAGATCGGTAAGATTGTTTATGTTTTTAAAAGAAGTCTCTTCTGCTCACCAAGGCTGAAATTATTTGATAAAAAAAACAGTAATATTGTGAAATATTATTA